>NC_135836.1:735000-1135000 GCF_029677425.1 Wolffia australiana | reverse complement strand
TTAATTATTTATTTTTTTAAGAAAACATTACTTCCAAATGAAGAACATGAACTTTAAATATTTTGACTGCCGTAATGATTCTGAAATCTTTGAATTCAGCTAGCCATGCATGATGTTCTACCCATGCAAGGTTTCAGAGATATTTCCTAACTTCCATAAGGAGCATATTATGTGACAGGTCGAGAATTGGAGACTGCTGGTGTGGTGTGGCCAATCAGCTATGAAGATAAGAGGCATCCCCCATATGGAACGGATAGGAAGCACGTTCATCTAGCAGCTGGAAAAAAATATTGAGATACCAAGGAATAGAATAACTATCACAAGTGATACGAGGAGGAATCAGAGCAACCAAGAAAATGCAGGAAGATGGAAATCAGTAGCTTTAAAGAATATCAGGTGAAATATTTTCTTTTACAAAGTTTCTTTAAAAAAAAAAAATTTCTTTAACCTTTCTTTAACGTGATTGATCGATGCTCACACTGCCTCCATCCATTTACACATCCAAATATATACATTTCAATAGCAGATTTTTAGTTAACATCAAAAATTTTCAAAACTATCATTTGCCATCCCTTTACTCTATATCATGTTTCCATGACATTATCATTTTAGATAGCTAGCGATAAATTGCAGAGTAAACAAGATAGGAACTATGGTCTTCTATGTTTAATCTAGGAGTGGCAGGTACTAGTCATTCAAGGAATTAGAGCATGATCTGCGTCAAAGGTAACTCATGGTGTAAGCTTGGACCAATGACGGATGTAACCAGAACAATAGTCTAAGAACGAGGGAACCAAAATCAGAGATGAAAACTGGGAGGAGCCTATCAAAGTTAAATGGGGGACCATCACCAAGGAATGGAGTACAAATGAAGAAAGCAAGAAAGTAAGTGATGAAGCTATCTCTGAGGAAAGGAGCACAGAAGTATGGTGCAAAGAAAAAAAAAAGAAAGAAAAGGAAAAACCAAAAACGAAAGAAACACCATAAAACTGCTATTACCACGGAGAAGGAGCTTACATACACAAGAAAGTAAAAAATACTGCTATTCAAGGTGCCAAAGGTCTTCTCATTAGTATCAACAAGATTCCAAGTTATTCATCAAAGATCTACGCTAACCTTCTTCAAAGACATTGGTTTTTGGAACTGAAGTTGGGGGAACAGGAGTGCAAAATGAGTTTTTGTTTGACTCAAATCATGCTTTAGCAATTGGTTGGCCAAATACAGGCCTCTACCTGAGAGAGCATAGGTGGAACTATGGATCTATTCTGTTTTTTAAAATTCATATATCTATTATTCCGTAAATTACTTAATGGCATGAAATAATATCATAAACCTAGTTAAACTTTACAAAAGGACTTGTGAATAATGTGTCCACATCTGCGTAAGATACCTCTTTATTTCACAAGTTTGTAATTTTGATGCAGATAATTGAATACATTGGGAGACGACATAAAGAATGCGGCAAAGACATCCATACTAGCTGGATTGTAATGTGACGAGGAAGAGATGGAGGAAGAATTAAATCGAGATAAAGAGAGAAACGAGAGAAGAGATGGTGACAGAAGCAACGTCAACATAAGAGAAATTCAGGCAGAGATGGAAGACGGCATGAAGAATGCAGGATAGACATATGCGCTATCTTCAAATTGTAATGTGGCGAGCAAGACAGGGAGGAAGAATTAAAGCTAAACGAAGAGCTATACAAAAAGAAGACATGGGGACAGACGCAACATCAACAGAAGACAATTACAGACAACTAAATACAGTGGAGGATGACATAAGGATTTATTGGCATTGAGGAGAAAGGAAGTACCGTTCATCTCCTGAGTTGGTTAAAAATCTGCAAAGTTGAGCAAAAACAGGAAAGCAATTGCAGAATATTCAAGTCAACAGGCCCCTACCCCAGAAATCTTATGTAAATGGTGTCTTTTTGCCTAAAGGGCAAACATAAACAATGTACTATCACGTTTATATCAATGAAACTGCGTTATATAAAAAAAAAGATAGATAGATAGATAGTCATACATACATACGGACAGATAGGTAGATAGATAGATAGAGAGACAGATAGATAGATAGACAGATAGAGGGAGAGACAGAGAGGTATATAGATAGATAGACAAATAGAAAAAGAGACAGATATTAAAGAGATAGAAAGAGAGACTGATAGAGGGAGGCAGATATATAGAGAGAGAGAGAGAGAGATAGAAAGAGAGACCGATATAGAGAGAGTGTGAAAGAGAGACTGAGAATTAGAGAGATCAAAATAGATACGGATAGAGAGAGAGAGAGACAAAGGGAGATAGAGGTACAAAGGGAGACAGATAAAGATAGAAACAGAGAATGAGAGAGATAGAAAGAGAGACAGAGATGGATAAAGATAGAAATAGAGACAGATGGAGAGAGAGAGACAGAGATATATAGAGATAGAGACATAGGCAGATAGAGATTGAGATAGAAAAATAGAGAGAAAGATAGAGATAGAAAGAGAGAAAGATAGAGGGAGACAGTGAGAGACAGAGAGAGATGATGATAGAAAGAGAGAAAAAGGGAAAGATAGAGAGAGACAGAGTGAGATAGAGATAGAAAGAGAGAAAGATAGGAAGAGACAAAGAGAGATAGAGATGTACAGAGAGAAAGATAGGGAGAGACAAAGAGAGATAGAGATAGAAAGAGAGAAAGATAGAGGGAGACAAAGAGAGACAGAGAGAGATAGAGATAGCAAGAGATAGAGGGAAAGATAGAGAGAGACAGAGTGAGACAGAGATAGAAAGATAGAAAGAGAGAAAGATAGAGAGAGACGGAGAGAGATAGAAAGAGAGACAGATAGAGATAGAGATTTAAAGAGAGAGGGGAGAGAGAGAGAGAGAGAGAGAGAGAGGGGAGAGAGAGAGAGAGGGAGGGAGAGAGAGAGAGAGAGAGAGAGGGAGAGGGAGAGAGAGAGAGAGGGGAGAGAGAGAGAGAGAGAGAGAGAGAGAGAGAGAGAGAGAGAGAGAGAGAGAGAGAGTAAGAATCTCCCTTGAGATATCAGAATAGACTCTGATAGAGCAACTTCATTGGAGCAGTGAAGAAAGAGCCAAATGAACGAATAACTCTGTCGGGCAAAACATAGGAACGCAGATCAAGGAACAAACCCAGGTGCAGAAATCCTCCTCCCTTCTTATACTCGAGCTCGATCGTGTACAAGGCAAGATCAAGTAGAAGAAATAATCAACTGTTTGCCTTCAAGGAAGAAGGAATGGAGGACAGCAGGGAGTTGAAGGCGTGGTGCCTCGCTCTTCCTAAGATCGAGCTTCATGCCCATCTAAATGGCTCCATTCGAAACTCCACTCTTCTGTAAGTTTTCCATCATCTGGGTTTTATCAATCCTTTGTATATGACCAGATCTCTGGTTGTTTTTTATGTTCATCCTTCATGGTTTGAATTGCGCAAGAAATTCAAAATTTGTAAAAGCGAAAGATTGTCTTACTAACTCGTAGATGAATAGTGAAGCTGTTTGAGGGTCTAGACCAGCAAAAAATTTATAAATTATAAGCGGATTATGGGAAATATATGCTTTTTAATAGCGTTGTCGGGTGGGTATGGAACAATCCGAATGTGGGTTTGTGAATGTATCTTATTGTGAGTCTAACATCGATTAGAAAAGGTAAATTATGAGTTTCGTTGTGCTTTCATTAATCAAGAGAAAATTGGATACATTAAAGTTTCTTTAGAACAGGGTTGTACATTGATCTATCCTGTTATAGATGTCACCATATATTCGACGATAGATTTCTTGAAATATTCGTCCTGTTTTTTTTTAATCACAATGTATCGGTTAATTGCGATTTCAGTTTCTTTAATCGATCCTCTCAAAGTAGGTTTTTTATCTTCAAACGAAATACTGTTTTATTCGTCCTGATTCGTGTGATATTAATTGCAGAGAACTGGCTAGAGATCTTGGTGAGAAAGGAATCATAGTTTTTGAAGATGTGGCGCATATTATTACGAACAGTATGATTTTTTTCTCCTGATATTCCTTTTATTTTTATGACATTCTGATAGACTACTATTCTTATATCATGTTTTTTGATTTCTCAGTTTTTGGTCGGACCATTCATTTAGTAATTCATATTTCTTGTATTGTTATTATTTACATTACCTAGGTCATTCCTTTCAAAATGTAGGTATTTTTGAATCGGTCATATTTCATCGTATAAGTAATCTTTGGACATCATCTCCTGGATCTGTCATTAAAATTAAAGTTTTTCAATTAAAAAATTAAAAGATCGGCCTCAATTTTGCAGGTGGACGCTCCTTATCCGAATGCTTCATGCTCTTTGATCTGTTTCACGTGATTGCAACTGATCATGATACAGTCACACGGATCACCAAAGAAGTACGTTCGAATTTAATTTTCTGGTTTGTTTTAAAATTTAAAATTCAAGAACTTCCCTATGTCTTTTTTTTTTTTCTGAAGCCAGGTAGTAGAAGACTTCGCATCTGAGAATGTTGTTTATCTGGAGCTAAGAACAACACCAAAAGTATGAATTTGTTCTTTCAGATATTTTCAGGAAGCGATTTTATTATCATTATTCTGATTTATTTGCGTTTCTAAATACAGAATAACGAGTCTAAAGGGATGACAAAACGTTCCTACATGAAAGCAGTTTTAGACGGTCTGAATGCAGTGGACGCCGTCGAGCTTGTTTCTTCCCCTTTTGGGAAACAATGCCTCAAGACTGCAAAATTTAGCAAAGATCAAGACAGAAAAAATATTTGTGTCCGGCTTATTTTGAGCATTGATCGACGAGAAACCACAGCAGCTGCTATGGAAACAGTTGGTCTCTTAAAACGAATTTATTTATGTTTCACGGCTTTATTAATTTCATATTCCAAACATTCATTCTATTTTAATTTTTTTTATGAAATATATAGTCTAAACGTTACAATTTTCTGATAAATTAAATTTTGTTACTGTTTACAGGTTGATTTAGTTATGATTATTTCCTATATCTGTTTATGCCGTTTATTTTGATTAATATAATTTCTCTTAGTAGCTACATAATATACTTATACTTATATTAAACTTCTATGTTTGAATCTTTAGTTATATTGTTGACAGGTTGATTTGGCGATTGAGCTGAGAGACTTGGGAGTTGTGGGAATCGACCTGTCTGGCAATCCACTCGTTGGAAACTGGTATGACTTTAAATTTCATAATGATTTAAGAAGTTAAACGACATTTTCTAATCCGCTTAAATTAATTTTTTTTCTGAGATGTAGCGATTAGAAGAAAAACTATTTATTTCAAGAGAAATCATATTTCACAACAATACCACTTAAAACCCCGTCTGATTTCTCCTTTTTACGAGACGGGTTAAATTTTGTAATAACTATAAACATTGTAAAATCAAACATTTTACGCCTTAGATAACCTGCCTAATTTTAATCATTTTTCGAGGGAGATTTTGTTTTCTCCTGATTCAGTTATGATATTAGATACTGTTTCTTTGAAGAAAATAACCCATCTTGTAAATAGTTGGACCTTTAAAAAAAAAGGGCGATAAAGTCAACATACTAATTCTTTTTAGAAATATATTAGAATAATGTAGAAACATCAGAGTTATATGAACAAAATATTTAATGGAGACAATTAGCCAAATTTTGATTAGAAAATTAAAATGCAGGTCAACCTTCCTGCCAGCATTAACTTATGCCAGAGAAAATGGTCTTCCTGTCACCATCCATTGTGGAGAGGTTTTGCCCTCTCTCATCATCCATCGCTAAATATCATCTTTTATGTGCATGAGAGATACATAAATGAATGAATTTCAGGTACACAACAAGGAAGAAGTGAATGCCATTCTTGATTTCTGTCCAGATAGGATTGGCCATGCCTGTTTTCTTGATGAGGAGGATTGGAGCAGGCTAAGATCCCCTCAGATTCCTGTGATAATCTTAAACTTGATAGATATATCAATAAATAGTCAGTTGGATAGATAGATAAGTAGATATTTGGATAGATTGATGGATATGTCAGTCAGTTAATTAGAAGGATTTATATATATATATATATATATGTAGAAATAAAATAAATAGATAGATGGATATCTTAGTGGTCAGATATGTAGATTATGCTTGTTAGATAGGTTGGTAGATATAAATTATATAGATCGATGGATATTTTAGTAGTTATCTTGGTAGATAAGTTTGTTAGATACATAAATATATATAGATAGACAGGTAGGTAGGTAGGTATAAATTAAATAGACAGGTGGATATGTTATTGATATATTGACGGATAGGTAGGTAGACATAAACTAAATAGATACATATGTATATGAATAAACTGATGTGTATCTTCTCTAGATATGTAGATAAATTTGTAGGTAGAAATAAAATAAATAGATAGATGGATATGTTTGTACTTAGATATACACATATATAGCAATAAAATAAACAGAGATAGTTATATGTAGGTAGATGTAATGAAACAAATGGAGAAAGATGGATATGTCAGTGGTTATATAGATGTATAGATAGTTATAAAATAAATAGAGATAGTTATAGAACAAACATAGATACTTGGATTTATCGGTATTTAGATAATTGTAGAAAAAATAGAGATAGATTGTTATGTATGTAGTCAGATAGATAGTCAGTTAGATATATAGATATATGGATAGTTAAAAAATAAATAGAGGTAGATGGAGATGTTAGTAGTTAAATAGATGGAAATATACTCTTTTGGTAACCTGATGATATTTTTCCCCTTTTTATAGATTGAAATCTGCTTGACTTCAAACCATAAAACAAACTGTGTCCCGTCCATCAAAGATCACCATTTTGGTATGCACTTGATGCTTTTTAAAATAATTTTAAAATATACTGAATAATTCTCTCCGTAACGCACTTTAATTATCTTTTTGGAAAATTCTGCAGTTGATCTTTACAGCATTAATCATCCCATGATACTCTGTACGGACGATCCGGGGCTATTCTCCTCTAGCGTTTCAAATGAATATTACCTAGCAGCCACCACTTTTGGTATGCATTTCCTAATATTTTTAAAAATATCTTTACTTTTGTGCCAAGTTTTGGGCTGATCTTAATTTTTTATTATTCTTCTATGTTAGTATTTTAATTGACAGATAATTTAAATTTTATGAACTTATCATTTTTATTCTCTTTTATTTCTGATGCATTTTGAACTTGGAAGAGCTCTCAAGATCAGAAATGTATCGTCTGGCTCAGACTGCCACAGAATCTGTTTTTGCTGATGATGCGGTGAAGTGTTTTCTCAGAGAGATTTTTGAAGATGGGAAGATTTATCAAGGAACATAGGTTGCAACGCCCCCCCCCACATCAAGATCATGAACATTTATTTATATTTGGAATTGGTATGGAGAAATGTAATCAGCGTTTAGAATATTAGAGGTTTTAATTGTATTATGAGCTATCATATTGAGTGGCAAATCATGTTGACCTTGTTTCCAAAGCTTTTTCTTAGTTCTAGAGCAATATCAGTTTGCATTTCCAACTATGGTAAAGTCGTAAACAATGGTATGCGTATATTAACTATGTATAATCCTCAAAGATATAAAGGATTAAGCTTCGAAAAGAGTAGCTAAGTAGAAACATCTAGAAAAATATGAGTTATGCTGTTAAACATGATTATAGAGCAAAGCAGCATTCATGTGTTCAAGATCTTATTGACATTATCTTATTATCTTATTGTTCAAATTTTAGTTACAATTTTGGCCATCATACAGCATTCCAAATCAAAGATTCAACCTTTAACGTGTTCTTGGAATAGGAAAGTAAAAAAGTTCTAATTAGCCAACAGGAGATATAAGACAAGTTACCCAATAACATTCATGACATTTCTGTTTTCAAAATAAAAAATTCATGACATTTCTCCGATAAACTATTAAATTTAGAAAGAAACAGAATACAAGTATATACGATGCGAGCAGCCGATAGTTTATTTAAAAATCAAGGCAGATAACAGTAGCCGCATCATCCACATTCCATAACCGGATGATGTCCATAATATTTGAGAGAGTTTATACTAATTCAGAAAGAAAACCGAGAGTTCTTAGAAGAGAGGATCACTGACCAAGCAGAAGGCCAGAGTAATAGAGCCACAGAGCATCGGCTGCCGATGAGCGTCACGAGACTTCAATCACTGTCCCCCCCGGAGACGGAGCACGAGATGGAGGGTGGATTCCTTCTGGATGTTGTAGTCGGCGAGGGTGCGGCCGTCCTCGAGCTGCTTGCCGGCGAAGATCAGCCTCTGCTGGTCCGGGGGGATGCCCTCCTTGTCCTGGATCTTGGCCTTGACATTGTCGATCGTGTCGGAGGACTCAACCTCGAGAGTGATCGTCTTGCCGGTGAGGGTCTTGACGAAGATCTGCATGCCTCCCCTGAGACGGAGGACGAGGTGGAGAGTGGATTCCTTCTGGATGTTGTAGTCGGCCAGAGTGCGGCCGTCCTCGAGCTGCTTGCCGGCGAAGATCAGCCTCTGCTGGTCCGGGGGGATGCCCTCCTTGTCCTGGATCTTGGCCTTGACATTGTCGATCGTGTCGGAGGACTCAACCTCGAGAGTGATCGTCTTGCCGGTGAGGGTCTTGACGAAGATCTGCATGCCTCCCCTGAGACGGAGGACGAGGTGGAGGGTGGATTCCTTCTGGATGTTGTAGTCGGCGAGGGTGCGGCCGTCCTCGAGCTGCTTACCGGCAAAGATCAATCTCTGCTGGTCCGGGGGGATGCCCTCCTTGTCCTGGATCTTGGCCTTGACATTGTCGATCGTGTCGGAGGACTCAACCTCGAGAGTGATCGTCTTGCCGGTGAGGGTCTTGACGAAGATCTGCATGCCTCCCCTGAGACGGAGGACGAGGTGGAGAGTGGATTCCTTCTGGATGTTGTAGTCGGCGAGGGTGCGGCCGTCCTCGAGCTGCTTACCGGCAAAGATCAATCTCTGCTGGTCCGGGGGGATGCCCTCCTTGTCCTGAATCTTGGCCTTGACATTGTCGATCGTGTCAGACGACTCAACCTCGAGAGTGATCGTCTTGCCGGTGAGGGTCTTGACGAAGATCTGCATGCCTCCCCTGAGACGGAGGACGAGGTGGAGGGTGGATTCCTTCTGGATGTTGTAGTCGGCGAGGGTGCGGCCATCTTCGAGCTGCTTGCCGGCGAAGATCAACCGTTGCTGGTCTGGAGGGATACCCTCCTTGTCCTGAATTTTTGCCTTGACATTGTCGATCGTATCCGATGACTCCACCTCAAGGGTGATAGTCTTGCCAGTGAGGGTCTTGACAAAGATCTGCATCTGCAAATTTGAAAGGAAAACTAGTAAGGAAATAATGAATATGAATATGGTGCCTAATGAACATAACCACAAACCGCTACTCGATTCATTATATGGAAGGGTTGAGTAACTCTTTAAAATTCAACCAATAGGCATCAGATATAATCAGGAAGAAGAAAATTTATATCTGTGCCAAGAAGTATAGATCACAACGGAAGGGAACATAAATCCATGGCTAGACAATCTGAAAATGAAAAAAAAAAGCCGGACCCAAGCCAAAACGAAGCCAGGAACCAATGTGAAATTAGAACTAGCCAACTCATGAGATCGGGAATCATAACCACACGAACAAAGGAATTCAAATAGAATGAACACGATTCAAAACATACAGAGCACGAATCAAACGGAATGAAAAGGAGAACTCGAGAGGAATTCGAACGTCAAGAACAAGACGATCTGGAAGCATAGTCATATGAAAACGGACTAAAATGTAATGAAAACGAATCAGAACACCCTTTAGGAATTATCAAAAATTTAAATCTTGACGACCAGAGACGATCAAGATCTACGATATCCGGATTAATGACCATATGGACAAGCGGAATCGAATGAAATGAACAGGAATTGCCGAAAATTGAGACCTCGAAATTCACAAGACCCACAAATATATACAAGATTTCGCATCCGGAATAAACAAGAGTCAGAAAGAGATTTTCTGAAATATCGGGACATTAGACATCGACAACCAGAAGGCCATCAAAATTAAGAGATCAAGAATAATAAACAGGCGAACGAAGTAATCCAAAAAAGACGAAAAGGATTCAGATGGTAATTAGGGAACTATCAATAATTTAAATCTCCAGAACCAAAGGTTTATCGAAATAACGATATCAAGGGCCATACAAACATGAATAACGGAATTCAAATGAACAAGAATCAGATCGCGATGAAGGAATAATCAAGAATTATTCTCTAGACAACCAGAGGTCGATCGAAACAACGAGATCTAGAATCATACAAACAAGAACAAATGAATCCAAATGAAATGAACCAGAATCATGGGGCGATAAGAGAATAATCAATAATCAAACCATCGGAAACCAGAAGTCGATCAAAATAACCAGATCTACAATCAGACAAACATGGACAAATGAATCCAAATGAAATTGAAAGGAATCAGAACGCGATTAAGGTATTATCAAGATAAATCCCTAGACAACTAGAGGTAGATCAAAATAACAATATCTCGAATCAAACAAACACGAACAAATGAATCCAACTGAAATGAACATGAACCGGAACGCGATTTAGGAATAGTCAAGAATTAAACCCTCAACAACCAGAGGTCGATCAAAATAACAAGATCTAGAATCAAACAGACACGAACGAATAGAACGAAATGAACATGAATCAGAATCAAACACGCATGAACAAACGAATTCAAATGAAATGAACAGCAACATGAACGCACTTTCGATTGGAGTCTTCCGCAATGAACTTCACGCGACGCGATCGGAAATGGTTTCTGGATCAGGCCAAAACGGAAAGGCTTCCCTTTTTATAGGCTAGAGCTGCCGTCTTCTCGAAGACTCCAGAATTCACGCCGTCAAGTAACGCCGTTACGATATTGCCCCGACTAAGTCACCGCCCGCAACTGACGTGAACTCACGCGGCTTCTGTTCTTCCACGTGTCCTGGCCAATAACCTTTCGCCGTGTATTAAATGCGGGCCCCACTGTGATTCCCAAGTATTCCTCATAATAAATATAATAACCAATTCTCGCAGACATATCACGTCATAAATAGTTAGATAATGAGGGAAAGTCAATAGGAAATTTCTAGATCACGCCATTATAGGGTATGGTAGACTTAATCTCCGGTGGACCACATATTCTGCATTAATCCGATATTATATGTATCCATAAGAACTCAAAATGAATAATTTTATCAATATTTTTAAAAAATAATCACGAGTCAGTACAGATCCTATAAATATCTTGAAATTTCTATGCATATAATGTTTGTTATTATCCATTGAGGAAGATTAGTGGGTATAAAAAATTGGTAGTGTTTATCTTGATAGCGTGTTTGTTGTTAGTTGAATTATATTTTACAGTGAAATCAGACCACTATTCTTTATTGTTATCCTAGAATGATATACAAAAGATGTAAAAAGGGTCTGGTGAATGAACTATTGGAGTAAACTTGTAGCCAGGAAAAAAATATTATCTTTGAAATAATAACATTGTTTTTTAACATGAGAAAATTAACATAATCAAAATATATTTATTATGCACATAGTAGATTATATCTGGGCGCAACTCTTAAATGTTGTCATGGATTAATATGGAAAAAGAGTATGGGGGATGATCCACCGGAGCAAACTCTTAGGTTTAAGAACTAGTTATTTTTATCATAATAATAATTTATTTTTAAACAGAAAAAGAAAACTGTGAAAAATTATTTTTCAAACATATTAATTTAATTATCGTTTTGAATCAAATCAGAAGACGCTTCTTCATTTTTTATCTCAATATATTATTCAGAAGAGACTTCTGAATAATCCAATGGAGTAAACTTGTAGATCATAAAAAGCAGTTTGTCGTTGTCATGATATTAAAATTTTGAATAGTAAAAGAAAACTGACAAAACATATTTTTGTTGCATGTTAAAGGAATATCATTTAGAATCCAATCAGACCACGGCTCTTCTTATACTAAGAGCATAGAAAAAAAGTACAGTGGAAATTATCCAAAATGAAAGGTATTTAGTCTAAATTTGGTTATATTTCCTCTTTCACTCACAACCTTATTTAAAATAAATAGGCAACCCTTCCGGAATCAAATAGTACACGAAAGGTGAAAACAGACTGGTGTAAAATTGTAAAAATAAAATATAGTTGTTCTCAAATTTATTCATTTGTCCTTATATTCATAAATTTATTTGGCACAAATGGTAAAATATTTCCAAAACAAGTCTAGTATACAAAAATAATAGACCTACGAATAAGAACAGTCCGGTGGAAAATAGTCGAAATAAAAGATATTTATTTCAAATTGATTATTTCCTTTTTGTACTCATAACCTCATTTGAAGTAAATTCCCAATTCTTGTATGATAAATTAAATATAGTACACTAAAAAGAGAGACCACTCAAAGAGGTAAAATATGCTGGTGCAAAAAATTATCAAACTAAAATTTATTTATTATCAAATTGATTACTTTTGGTATTGTACTAATAACCGTATTTGAAATAAATTCCTAAACCTTACTCGCTAAATGAAATATGGCCTACAAAAAAGAGAGACCATACGGAGGGCTAAAAATAGACTGGAGCGAAATTCTCAAAAAAAGAGTTTGTTCTCAAATTAATATGTTCTTTTTATTCATAAACTTATTTGAAATAAATATAGCATACAAAAAAGAGAGACCGTACGGAGGGGTAAAAATAGACTGGTGCGAAATTATAAAAAAAAGTTTATTCATAACCTTATTTGAAATAAATGGCCAAAGCTTGCGGAAGTGTACAAAAGTATGGACCATACGGAGAGGTAAAAGCAGACTGGAGGAGAAAATTTCAAAATAAACGATATTTAATCTCAAATTAATTATTTTGTTCTTATAATTACAACCTAAATTATACATAAAGATAGCCAAACCTTGCTGAATTATACATAGAGATGGACCGTACAGAGAGGTAAAAACAGACTGACGAAAAAAATTCCAAAATAAACGATATATAATCTCAATTTGGTTATTTTGTTCTTATAATTACAACCTTATTTGAATAAATGGCGAAACGTCGCCAAATCAATATAATCTTATCATATATGGGCTTTGTCTATTGTCAAATATAAAATCGGATCATATGATATCTTATTCTGAAGATGCGACACATTCTGGACCGTCCGATTTCATCGGAAGGTGCAGGATGGAGCCCCGGACAACACGGCCTAGAGGCGGTGGAGGGGGGCTTCTCTAGACACGTTCCTGTCGCTATAAATAGCATCTTGTGGACAGAATTAAAGCAGTTAGTCTTCGCTCGTGTTCTTGATCAGTTTCGTCTTTCCGAGTCTGCGAAGGTTGCGGTTAGATCTTTCAATTCAGGTACTTTCTATTTCTCTCTCTCGGATGCTCTTTTTATCCGTTCGATCGGTCAGGTTAGGCTGCGGATTATACTTTTTGATTCATATATGCTTCTGGATATCAGTCTTCTAGGGTTTCGTTGCTGATCTCGCTCCCTTAGATCGATCAGGTTCTCTTTGTCTAAGATTTATTCCTGTCGGGCAGTTTTTTTATTCATCTCGTTATTTTTTCCGTAGTTTTACTTGTCGGATTATCTCGATGTCATTGAAAATTTTGATTTGGTTAGGTTTGCGTAGGCTTTGATATAAGGAAACGGTGCAATCGCGATTGCAGATCTTGCCATTCTGTAGATCCGGATTTTTTGTCGGAGTTGTCATCTTGTCATTGAGTTTTTATTCTCCTGGTTGATTATTCGTACGTTCCTATCGTGATAGTATCAGTTAGGGATTTCTCCCCGTCGGACCGCTTTTTTTATGATTATGCTTAAAACTTTCGTACTTTTACGTGGCGGATAGGTCTCGAAGCCACGCAGAGTTTCAATTATTTAGGTTTACGAAGGTTAGGATCATGGAAACCACTGCAATCACGACTATAGATCCTGCCTTTCTTTGGCTCGGGATCTATTTTTCCGAGTCTTGTTCTAATTGGATGATTTTTTTGAAGTTCTTCTGGTTGATTCTTCCGTGTTATCCTATCGCGATTGTTCGCGGGGTCGTAAGAGTTTTCGTTTATTAAGTAGTTGAAGTGAGGATTATGGAAACCGCCTTGATTACGATTACAGAACTCGCCATCCATCGTACTCCATATTTTCATAGGCTCTTAGTTGGAGATCCATTTTATATGTTTTCATCTCTTTTTAGATCTCGATGGATGTATTATTCATATCGAAAGTATGTTGCGGCCTATAAAAAGTTTTAATTTTTTTAGGAATAGGAAGGTGAATATTTAGAAACCGTCATAATCACGACTGTAGATCACGCTCTTTTATGATTGTGCTTTTACTGTCTGCTTAATTTTTCGCGTTTTGGTATCGCGATAAATCTCATTTGAGAGTGAAAGAATGAAATAAAGTTTTCATATTTTCTGTAGAACCGTGAAATCTGTTTATTTGTTAGTTCCATTTCTGGTTAGGTTTATTTGGATGTTTTCTGTGGCAACGGACAATATCTCACCTTTTCGTTTGAATCTCATTTTTTCTTATGCGTTCAGCTCCTCAACTTAGATTTTCTTTAGGCTGCGGTTTATTCATTCTGTTCTTTTTTTAATTTTATTGCAGCGGAAAGTTACTCTGTCTCTGTCACTCAGCCAAGTGTTCATGTCTGAGCTCGACGTCCATATCCCCTCTGCCTTCGGTACGTTTAATTTTCCTCTTTGCCCATTATATAATTATAACTGGATTTATTCATCTTTAACTTGGATTTATATTCTGTGTTGACAGATCCTTTTGCTGATGCGAATTCTGTGGACTCTGCTGCGGGCACAAAGGAATACGTGCATGTCCGCGTGCAGCAGAGGAACGGCAGAAAGTGCTTAACTACTGTTCAAGGGCTGAAGAAGCAGTACAGCTACAGCAAGATCTTAAAGGACCTTAAGAAAGAGTTCTGCTGTAATGGTACCGTTGTTCAGGATCCAGAGCTGGGCCAGGTACTCACAGAAACCACTCTTCTGCTCTGTTGGTTTATTGTTCTTGAAAATGTATTTATACGTCGAATTTTTTATGAAATTTTCGGTGTTCATGGGTATTAATTTCCCTGGAGTTCTTGTTTTGTTAGTTCACTAAGAGTTTTTCTTCGATGGTGAAAGTTTCACAGAAATATAGAAGACCTTAAAATATCAAGGGTTCCATTGGTTAGATTTTAGACCTTCGGATTATTGTTGTTGAGGTCATTAATCTCTTTTTTCTGAACTTAGAAATTTACACTCATTTTGTGTAATTTAGAAATTAAAGATCTCCATACTTTTAAAGTTTGGGTAATTCAGGAAACTCTATCGTATAATTCCCCGTCTAACCTAGGATTTTCTGCGTTCTACTACGTATTTCACTTTAAATAAGGCAGCGCTTGCTTTAGGAGGGTAGCGAAGAAGTATTAAGTGTAGTTTGCCGATCCGCGGCGTCATCCTCGTTCCGCTGGCTCGTCTCCGCTGTCGACCAGAAGGCAATGTCCACTCCATGTCTAGTCGTAGCCCACACCGCCCTAGACGAAACCTCGATACAAACTATCGAGGTTCGCATCCCACGTCATACGCCATTTATACATTTTTTTTGTATAATTCTTCATAGTTCTGAAACTCTTGGGTTACAACAGATTGCATCTGGCTAATTTTGTGTGGGGGATGTTACGCAGGTAATCCAGCTGCAAGGGGATCAGAGGAAAAATGTCTCAACGTTTCTGATTCAGGCGGGGATTGTGAAGAAGGAGAACATCAAGCTTCACGGTTTCTAAGCCCAGCCCTCTCTGGGCTATATGCGGCTTGCCTTTTATGTAAGTGTCGGTTCATATGGCGTCTTGTGATTATGTTCATACTTTGCTTGATTCGGTCTCTGCTTGTAAGTTTTTTGCTGTCGCATGTACCCATGGATTTTTAATTAGATATTGTTGGGTGTTCAATACACGGAGTGAAATGCTTGCCCCCTTCATATCTGGTGTTCATAAATAGAATTCCAAAGCTGGAGTAAATCCAAAATTTGCCATCCAAAATTTTTGTAAAACAAAATTTCAAAGGATCTGAAGTCACATTAGTGGTGAACCACTAATGTGACTTGAGATCCTTTGAAAGATTTAAAGACAGTAAAATATAAGTTTGTAATTAGTTGCAGTAAATCCAAAATTTCAATGTCCTCATTTCCTCCGATGGGTGATATTATTAATCTATAAATTTCCGGAGCACATTAGCAATGTTTATATAAACTGAATTGTGCACCACCATCCACAAATAGCATGGTTGCCATCCACATTAAATGGACCACTTCATCTATGTCGACACTACTTTTGAAGAGCGTTGATCCTGTGTCACATATGTATGAGATTTCTACCAAATAATGTTTCAAAAGTGGTTACTGAGCATATTTTTGTTAATAATACTGATTTTTTACAAAAAATAATTTTCTATAAAAATAGTGTAAAATTTAAGAAATATAAATATATCCAGCAATAATGGTAGATCAGGGGCCTTTCATAATATGGTCAGTCTCGGGATAGATGTTTGTTTTCTGAGTGGAAATGAACAAATTCATCATGAAATCCTTTATAAAACTAACTGACTGAAATTAATTAATGTGGTTTCTTTTGAATCCATGAGGCTTGATTTGATCAACTGTAATACTCCAGAAACTTTCCGAATGATCTAGAATTCTTCTAGGCTCTTCTAGATGCTTTTAAAGGCAGGATTATTCTACTTCTAGATGCTTCTGGAATCTTGTGGAGTAGTCCATGGACACAGATGGGACGGTAATTTCATCTGTGGACGAAAAAAATCCCATCCCTCAGTTTGGATGATTGACGGGATGAAGAATTGTCTGTTCGTCCCCGGACGGGATGATTGTTTCGTCCATGGATGAAATAACCATCCCTGGGGCCTTGGACGGCAGACGTGACTATTTCTGCGTCCTGCGAGAGTCATGTATCCGCCTGATAGTTCTGTCTGGATTTTCACATGTGTCGTGCGATGCGTCAAATTCCAAGTGACCTAATGGATTGCTTCGTCCCAGACCTGGGACGGGACGAGAATACCTTGGAGGGGATGGGTTTCGGGGACGGGATGAGGACGAAAATATTAGGGATGGACGAACCCTGGACGGGACGATTCAGGAGAACTTCTAAAAATTAGGACGAAGGATGGGAGGATCTTTGTCCCGTCCTGAACGATCGTGCACAATATCCTCTAGATTATTCTAGAAGATAATGGATTATACAAAAAAATTCTAGAATGTGAAGAAATCTTCTTCATAGTGGGGTCTCTAGAAGTTGAGGCACCCTGGTGAGAATCTTTGGGACCAACCTTGGAGGGTTGAAGCTAAGCTAATTGGAGAGCAGGAGTTTTGGGGCCAACTAGCTTCTTTGAAAGAGACTCTTGTGAGGAGATGCCACCATGTGTGGATCTTCATGTTGATTAGTCCCTTTGATGAACTTGTACTATTTTCTCCTTTTGTCTTCAATCTTTTTCATCGTTATTGTGAACATTGATCATCCGAATCGTGAAGGTTTTGTATCCAATGATAACATTTTGAGCATCTTCTCAATCCCTAATAGGGCATCATGAACTCCTTGATGGGTTAAATTAGCCTTCGTTTTAATTTTCCAAATGCTAAAGTTCATGTTTCCGTAAAGCTTCTCAATATCAAAATTTCCAATCATACTAGGTTAAGAGGAATACCTCATAAATAGACCCTAAATTTTTCCAACAAGCTTCAAATTAGCTCTGATACCAGTTTGGTGAGGATCTTAACTTAATGGAGCCTAAAATATGTATTTGACCAAGCTGAAGAACCAACATGAGTCTAGGATGAAAGTAACAAAATCCACATACTTGTAGGAGAAAAACAACATTCTTGAATGAGATTGTCAATGTTCACAATAGAGGTCTGAAACAGCAAGGAAAAAAGGAGAAAAGAGAACAATCAAGTTCACCAAAGGACTAACCTACATATGGTGTCACTTCTTCACAAAAGGCTCTTTCAAAAATGATATGTTGGCCCCAGATTTACTCATACTGTTCAATTAGCTTAGCGCAAACCCTCCATTATATGACTAAAATGCTTACTAGAATGCCATATTTGAAGGAAAAAAATTATTCTGTTGAGAATGGCTGAGGGAGCTTCTATCAAAGCTTATACTGAGGAATTCAACTCAACTGACACGGACTTGGAGAGTGTTGATGTGAAGATCAAGCTCTTCAACTACTTTCCTGATTATCACCTTCTTATAATATTTGTTTTGAAAATTTGCAGTATGAAGAGATTAAATCACTCTAAAAGATATGAAAGGTAACTTATTGTCTAAGGAAAATTTGGATAAAGGGCTTGGAGGTGGGAATGGAAGCTCATAGAAATCAAGATACTTGACTATATCCACCATGATATCTGGGTTCTTTCTCGAGTTCCTTGAAAAGGTGGTGCTAGTTACTTTGCCACCTGCATTGATGAATTTTCACAAAAGGTTTGGGTGGATATGTTGAATCACAAAAATGAGGTATTCAAGGTCTTCAAGCACTGGAAGATGTTCATTGAATATGAAATAGGTAAGAAACTCAAATGGATGTGTACATATTACACTTTAGAATTTGGTTCATTTGAATTTGATGAATATTTCAAGGATGAGAGCATTACAAGACATCGTAGAGTTATTCACACACCTCAAAAAGGTGTGGCTGAAAGAATGAATGAGACTTTGCATGTAATCTAATGCAGGCTGTAGTAAAGATTTTTGGGTCGATACAATCTCAACAGCACGCTACCTTGTGAATCAGTTACCAATATCTGCTATTGGCTTTAAAATTCCGGAGGAGGTATGGTTAAATAATCCTCCTCACTAATATGATTTAGAAATATTATGGTGTCCTGTGTATGTTCGTGTTGATCAAGGAAACCAAGAGCCAACAGCAAACAAATACATCTTCCTCAGTTATGCTTCCGGATTTAAGGGATATCACCTATGGTTTCTTGATCCAAAATCTCCAAAGCTTTTGATTGAGAGGAATGTCGCTTTTAATTAATCCATTTTTTTGCGTCAAAAGGAAGATGCTAATTCCAAATGACATTCAAGACAACACATTAAATAAGGAGGAGTTTCAAGATAAGGGTAGTCATTAGCCCTCACAAGAGCAATAAGAAATTTATATTCCAGATTCATATGAAAGCCTTTCCATTAATGATTACTCTGTTGCATGAGAGGGTGAAAGAAGAGAGGTAAGAACGCCATTCAGGTATGGATATGAAAACATGGTTGCTAATATAATTTTTGTTGCTCAAGATTCTATTCATGAGGAACCAAGAATTTTTTCAGAAATGACTATGTCTAATGAAGCTGATAAATGGATGGTGGCAATGGAGGAGGAGATGGGATTTCATGAAACCTAAAAAAGATACAAAAAGGTTTTTTTGCAATTGGGTGTTTAATAATGAAGGTAAAATTTCAAGTATAAAAGGAGAGAAAAAATTAAGTGGAGGTTGTACAGTATACTGACATATTTTCCCCATTGTCAAACATACCTTGATTCATGTCTTGTAGGCTTTTGTTGCATCTTCTGACTTGGAATTAGAGAAAATATATGTCAAAACTGTTTTTCTTCATGGGGATATTGATGAATAAATTTGCGTGAAAAAACTAGAAGGATTTGAAGTCAAAGCAGAGGAGATAATTGAAGTCAAAGCAGAGGAGATATTTGAAGTCAACAATTTTAGAGATAACCTGTGCAAGGAATTCAAGATGAAGGATTTGGTATCAACAAAGAAGATCCTTGGAATGGAAATTATAAGGAATAGAGAGAAAGATGTAGTCTTTTATTTATCCCATTATAATTAGATGATAAAAATATTTTTAAACACTTTCATTTGTGGGATTCAAAACTTTCGAGCTCATTATCACAAAATAAAGTTGAAGAAGAGAGATATAAGGAGAAGGTCCCTTATCTGGGGCAGTTTGTAGCCTGATGTATGCAATCGTTTGACCTCATCCAGAATTTTCACAATATTGTTGTGATAAGATATTTGGAAAAACCAGGAAGGCTCATTAGCATGTAGTGAATGGATATTTTGATATCTATGTGGTAACATTGAAACTTATTTAGTGTTTGGGAAACGTGGAGATCCTCTTTGTGGTTTTGTTGATTTGGATTATGCTAGAGACCTTGACAAGAGAAGGTCTCTTACAAGCTATATGTTAATTGGATGGCTACTTTACACGATAAAATTATATTTACAATTGAGGCATAATATATGGCACTTGAAGAGACAATAAAAGAGGCCAAATGGCTAAAAGGGTTAGTTGGTGAATTGCACTCATGGCAGGATGAAACTATTGCGCATTGTTATAGTCAAAGTACTATCATTTGACAAAATATAGTATGCATATTCAAAGGACTAAGCATATTGATCCTGGTATCACTTTATTAGAGAAATGTTGGCACAAGATGGAAATATGGTGAATATAATCATAACTTAGGATAACCCAGCCGGTACGTTGATTGAGACTCTTCCAAAAAAAATCAATAAATGCTTAGATATTATTTGAGCACAATGATCTAGTTCTTTTGAAGTCGTATTGACCAAGCCAAAGGTGGAGATTTCCGAAGGTCAACTTGGTCAACTCTAATGTTTGAGAAAATTATGGAGAATCTAGAATTTTATAGGCTCATCTAGCCTCTTCTAGACCCTTTTAAAGTCTTCTACTTGTAAATGCTTCTGGAATCTTATGGAATCTTCTAGACTTTTCTAGATTATTCCAGTAGCTGATGCTACAAGCTTGAAGGTGTTTCTAGATGTTATAGAAAGGTGAATAAGGGAGAAGAGAAATAAAGGTGAGAAGGTTAGGGAATTTCTAGACTTTTATGTTATTTGAGGGCATGTCCCAAGCTTTTGCCATCCTCTTGTTAGCCTACATGATACTGCATCTGTCAAAGGAAGGATGGAAGTAAGTGAAATCTAATGAACATAAAACTATACTGTAGAATTGGCGTTCCCCTTTGTTAAGCCTGCCTAAGTGCATTGAGTAAATCTCAGATGAAGATACATCATTCATTTTGTCCCTTATTTTCATTAGTATTTTGTCTTGAACTGTGAACACAAATAAGGTGAAATCGTTTGTACCTCCTGTTCTGTTCTGTTATGTCATGTTCTCGCGCTTTGGCAATTTACTGTAGGTTTACAAATATCCTCCTGACACAGTTCTCTAGTCCCTCGCGTAGGAGCATAACAAAATTGCAGACTTGGGATGGATGGGTGATAGGGGACTGCACTACTCTATATATAGTCTAGCATGTAGACCTGACTGACCCATTTAACTTTTCACAGGCCCCATTATATCAGTCCAAAAACAGATGGCTTATGTGGCAACCCCTGATAGAGTTTGACAAGCTGCTTAGCACATCATCAGTGGTCAGATGAGATAGCCATATCATTTGGTGTGATATTATGTTCCTGATGGCACTCTCTAAATGGCTATTACACAATCAGCCAGGTGACACATCCAAAAATATCTGAAATAGCAAGTAGATAGTTTCCATGAGCACCAAAAACTTCCATCTCCTCAGGATCTAATCATAATGCTAATAAAGGATTTTAAAAATTAAATAAGTGATGGTGAATTGGTTTCTTTCCTAAGCTGTGACTATATAATAATAATCATAAAACATACATAATGCAAAATTATACCTTATCATTGTTTGAAGCAAAAAATAAATTCAGTCAATGTATGATGGGCCTTTGACTGCCCTAGCTAGGTGTGGTCCATGTTGAACAGCCAGTCCAACATGGGGTGTTTATTGGCCTTCCTCGGCCAGTCAAAGCCCATATGTATATAAATATATAATTATACATATATATTACTTATCAAAGTTCAATGAAACTTTTACGGCCCAAAAGCCCATGTAAATGACCTCTTAAGTTCCTGATCAAATAGGAGAAACAGGGAAAATATATTTGCAATGATTTGGTCAAATTTCATCAAAAAGTTCAGAGAAACCACGGAAGTTCACTACTATAATATTTATAAGGTAAATAGTCAAGTTTAAGCCCTAATTCATGAATTTGGAATGAAATTCCTTCTTCCTTGTTTTAATATTGACAACATATCATTCTATAGTAATTCTGCATGTTTTGAAAGCTATCTCCAAGCTATTATGACAGATATATTACACGTCATCAAGGATTCAAAGCCAATCCATCTAATAAAAAAATTGTAATTTTTTTCCCAATGATGATGTCAATGGACCGTAGAAAATGGAGCCATACAGTCACATCCTTTGTTTGGTTGACTCCAAAAAAAATTCTCTGTGGGCCCTAAGCATCATTCCAAAACTCTGTGGGGCCTAATCTTCAAAATAACCCATTAATCAACATTGTACTCTTCAAATAAATGTTAATTCCACGACAATATGGGTTAATAAGTATAATAAGATATAATTTAAGGATTAGGGTATCTTTTCCATATTCCCATTTACAAAGCTCAATTGTTATCTCTTATATACTATAAGCGTCAGTCTATCTCTTCTTCAGATCTCTCTGTCGCTTTCTGGCAGTGTAAGGATATATTTTGAGGACCCACTGAATAATTCATCTCGTCTTCAACTTTATTTCTTTCTCTCATCCTCATTTTTACTATCCATTTTTTTATTCGTTTCCACATGTCTCTATCTGTATCTATGAAACATATATTATCCTGGCCTTTGTTTCTTCAACCCCCACTGAATGGATAATACACAGGTGGACTTCAATCGTGTTCCCTTTAGGAAGGGGAGAAAACACAGTTAGCCAGACGACAGACAGAGAGAGACAGGCAGACAGAGAGATGTAGAAAGACAGAAAGATGGACAGAGAGATAGAGAGAGACAGAGAGAGAGACAGACAGACAAAGAGATAGAGAGAGAGACAGACAGACAGAGAGATAGAGAGAGAGACAGACTGACAGAGAGATAGAGAGAGACAGAGAGAGAGACAGACAGACAAAGAGATAGAGAGAGAGACAGACAGACAGAGAGATAGAGAGAGAGACAGACTGACAGAGAGATAGAGAGAGACAGAGAGAGAGAGAGACAGACAGAGAGATAGAGAGAGAGAGAGACAGACTGACAGAGAGATAGAGAGAGACAGAGAGAGAGACAGACAGAGAGATAGAGAGAGACAGACAGACGGACAGAGAGATAGAGAGAGACAGACAGACGGACAGAGAGATAGAGAGAGACAGAGAGAGAGAAGGGGGAAAGAGAGAGAAAGGTGGGGAGAGAGATAGGTAGATAGAGAGATAGAGAGATAGGTAAATAGAGATATAGAGAGATAGAGACATAGAGAGACAGAGAGATAGACAGATAGACAGAGAGATAGAGAATTTGAGGGATAGAGAGATGATATATATATATATAAAGAGAGAGAGAGAGAGAGAGAGAGAGAGAGAGAGAGAGAGAGAGAGAGAGAGAGAGAGAGAGAGAGAGAGAGAGAGAGAGAGAGAGAGAGAGAGAGAGAGAGAGAGAGAGAGAGAGAGAGAGAGAGAGAGAGAGAGACAGAGAGAGAGAGAGAGAGAGAGAGAGAGAGAGAGAGAGAGAGAGAGAGAGAGAGAGAGAGAGAGAGAGAGAGAGAGAGAGAGACGCACAGAGAGACAGAGAGAGAAAGAGAGAGAGAGAGAGAGAGAGAGAGAGAGAGAGAGAGAGAGAGAGAGAGAGAGAGAGAGAGAGAGAGAGAGAGAGAGAGAGAGAGAGAGAGAGAGAGAGAGAGAGAGAGAGAGAGAGAGAGAGAGAGAGAGAGAGAGAGAGCGAGAGAGAGAGAGAGAGAGAGAGAGAGAGAGAGAGAGAGAGAGAGAGAGAGAGAGAGAGAGAGATGAATAACTGGAGTTCATGATGAACGCATGCGAAAACGGCGCTACTCTCCTATCTTCCTCGCCTAAACATATGAATCTCACTCATCCAGCTCTCCCTCTCTATAATATCTCTCTCTCTCTCTCTATATATTTTTCTACATCTCTCTCTCATATTTCTATGACTCCACCTCCATCCTTCCCCATCTATCCATCTCTTCCTCTCTATCTCTCTCTCTAACCATGAGAACCATGAAAGTTTTCCTCACCCGTGGACACCCATCTTTCTGTCCACATCGCCCTCTCTTTAACTCTCGTCTCCGTCTTTCTTTTCTCCATCTTTATCTCTTCTCAATTATTGTGGTGAATCTCCGTTTCCCCCTAAAAACAAATAAAACCCATTGAAAAAACACCAGATAACACACAAGTGGACTCCATCAACCGTATTCCCCACCAGCAGGGGAAACCGCACTTCCACAGACACCCCCATAACAAGAGATAGAGAGAGAGATGGAGATGAAGATAGGAGGTGGGTAGAGAGAGAGATGGAGATGGGCATAGAGGAAGATAGCGAGGGGTCTCCGGCGACTCCGCCGAGGCTTCTGGCAGCGCTTACAGCGGCGTTGGAGCGTTTGATAAGACGAAACGAGGCGCTAACGGAGGCGATAACGGTGGGGGAAGGGCGAGGCTGCCATTATCTATCCTTTGGAGGAAACTTGGACTTGTTTAGAGCGGCTCGCGTGCCGAGCATTAGCGTGGGGAGATACTTGGAGAGGCTTTATCAGTACGCCGAGTGCAGCCCGTCTTGTTTTGTGCTGGGATTCGCTTATATCGATCGGCTCGCCCACCGCCACCCCTTCGCGTTCCTTGTCTCTCTCAATGTCCATCGCCTCATCCTCACCTCTGTCATGGTCGCCTCCAAGGTCCTTGACGACGTGTACGTCCATCCTGATCTTCATCATCATCGTTATCATCATCGTTATCATCATCGTTTGTCATTATCGTCTTAGCATCATCATCGTCATCATCGGCATTATCATCTCTATCATCATCGTCGTCGTTGTATGTTTTCGTCAGTATTGCTACTGTTTATCTTATCATCATCATCATCATTATCATCTCTATCATCATCTTCGTCGTTATGTGTTTTCGTCATTATCATCTTACCATCATCATCATTATCATCTCTATCATCATCATCACTGTCGTTATGTGTTTTTGTCACCACTGCTACTGTTTTTCGCCATTATCATCTTACCATCATCATCATCATCATCATCGCTATCATCATCGTCGTTGTCGTTATGTGTTTTCATCACTACTGCTACTGTTTTCGACATTATCATCTTACCATCATCATCGATATCATCATCATTGTTGTCGTTGTGTGTTTTCATCACTATTGCTTCTGTTTTATCGTCATTATTATCATATCATCTCATCATCATTATCATCTCTATCATCATCGTCGTCATTATGTGTTTACGTCATTATTGCTGCTGTTTTCTCACCATTATCATCTTATCATATCATCAATTTCATCTCTATCATCATCGTCATCATTATGTGTTTATGTCATTATTGCTGCTGTTTTATTTTCATTATCATCTTATCTACTTTTCATCATCATCATTATCATCTCTATCAACATCATTATTGTCATTATGTGTTTATCTTGTTGTTTTATAGTCATTATCATCTTATCATCTTTTGATCATCATCATCATTATCATCTCTATCATCATCATCATCATCGTTATGCGTTTACATCATTATTGTTCCTGTTATATTGACATTATCATCTTAACATCATCATCATTATCATCTCTGTCATCATTGTCGTCGTTGAGTTTTCGTCATGATTACTACTGTTCTTACCATCATCATGATCACCATCTTTATTTGTGCTCTTCTTTTTCCCTTTCCTCCAGTTCATCATCATCGTCACCGCCATCATCATAATCATCATCATTATCATTATCATTGCCGTCATTGTCATCCTTATCATTGATAGTATCATCATCGTCATGGTTCCGTCTTGTCATCATCATTGCTGCTGTTTTTATCATCGTGAATACCATCATTTTCCAACCACTTTTCATCTTCTTCCTCCTCATCTACATCATTATCATCCATATCATCATCATCATTATCACCTTTATCGTTTTAGTCGCCTTTGTCATTGCTATAGTTTTCATCATCATCATCATCATCAATGTCATCATCATTATCCTCATTATCATCATCGTTGTTTTTGAGTGTCTTACTCATCATCATCATCGTTACCAATTATCATCATGATTGGCATCATCTACTTTGCCATCCAATAATCGTAATCCTTTATGATGCGTATGGCCATTCTTTTTATCTTTGTCCTGATCTTCATTATCATCATTATCATCTTTACCATCTTTACGTTCCAACTTCTCATAGTTAGTTTCCTGGTTCACATCCCTCTAATCATCATTAAGACAATTATTGCCATCCTCATCATCATCATTATCATCTTTATCTTCCAACTTCTCTTTGTCACATTCTTGACTGCCATTCCTCTAATCGTCATCGAGACAAGTATCACCATCCCTATCCTGATCTTCTTCCTCACCATCGCCTTCATCTTTGCAACGATTATCCACATCGTCATGACAAGTATCATCATTTCCTCCATCTTCGCCATGAACATCGTCACTGAAATATTAAATGTAAACTGTAAGATACAAAAAAGAGTGATCCCAGGTGTATCTTGTTTATGGGAAGCCACAACAACATCATCATGACCAGTACCGTCATCTCTACCATCTTCTTCTTCCTTGGCATACCATCTTCACCATAATCACTAAAAGGATATATTTAAAAATATAACAAAACAAAACGAAAAAGATGATCGCAAGAGTATTTTGTTCATAACCAGGCACCACATCATCGTCATCATCATGACAAGTACCACCACTCCCACCATCTTCTTCTTGCACAGCTGACCATCAATAAAAATATCATCAGTAAAAACAGATGTTTTTAAATATTATTTTTCAAAAAAGAAGAAGATGCTCCCAGATGTATTTTCTCCATAAATAGGGACCAGTTGATCATCATCATAATTATTATGACAAGTACCATCATCCCTCTCATTTTGTTCTTCCTCAGGTGACCATCTTACCATTATCATCATCACCAAAACAAGAAAACGTTTTAATACATTATAGAAATTTAGAAAATGAGGATCTTAGGAGTAATAGATGTCAATATAGCAACATGAATAAATATATTATGCTAAGTTATGTGTACCGTTGTGCAAGGACAGGCACCACAGCAATGCGTTTTATTCCAAAGTGGGAGGAGTGAGCATGGAGGAGCTAAATAGGCTTGAGCTGGAGCTGCTCTTCTTGCTAGACTTTGATGTGGCCGTCGGCTCGCGGGTGTTTGAAGGCTACTGTCTCCACCTCGAGAAGGAGATGATGTTGCAAAATGGTGGTGTCATGGGGGATGGCTGGCGGCGGCGCCGTGACCTGACGGAGATCACAGGCAGCAGTAACGTCAGAGGAGAAAAGGAGGAAGTGTCAACGGGCAGTGGGCGGTCATCTGCTTCCCCATATTTGTCCTTGTGATGGGTTGAGAGGCCCTTGTTCAGTTTTGTCATGCTTCTTTTCTGCATGGCCAGAGAAAGAGAAAAGGAGAATGGAATATATGTATAGAGTGATACAGATGTGTGTATATGTATATATATATAGATAGATATATAGATAGATAGAGAGATAGAGATATAGATAAATACAGAGCTAGAGATAGAGATAGATATAGATAGATAGATAGATAGAGGTGCATACATAGATTGATAGAGAAAGGGATACAGATAGAGGTAAGGGAAGGGGTGAGAGAGGGAGAGAAAAGGGTATATTTATATAAAGAGCGAGAGAGAATGACACGTGGAGAGAAGAGAAGGGAGAAGAGAGGGAGAAAGGAATGTATATCAAGAGAGAATACATATAGAAAGAAGGGCAAGGAGAAGAAATAAAAAGAAGGATATATATACAGAGAGTGATACTGATAGAGAGAAGGGAAGGGAGAAGAGACAGAGAGACAGATAAATAAAGGTGAATATATAGATAGTTTTCAACCAATAGAGAAATGGGAAGTGAGGAGAAAGAGATACACAGAGAGAATGATATATATAGAGAGAGCTTTATATAGATAGAGAGAATGGAATGGGGAAGAGAAACAGGGGGAGTAAGAGAGTAAGACAGAGATAAGGGAATATATCTCTATCTATACTACTATAATAGGATTACATGTACCCTTCTGGCCTCTGATTGGCTGACAAAAGAGTGAGAGAGAGGCATTTTATCGATCCACAGCCGTCGGATACCCATTGTTTATCAATCAACAGTCATGATGAATTATCCAAGCGCATTCCTTTCTAGCCGTCGGATTGAATTCTAGGTCAAGGTATAACATTCCACTGCACCCTCGCTCTTTCTCCTACACCTCTCTTCCTGTTCGTGGAGGCCGGCCGCCAAACCCCAGCGTGAGCAACCATGCTGGTGCGCTCGATTCTCCTCGCCTCTCCTACCTGCATGGAATTCTGCAGGTTTCTGCATTCAAGAGAAATTTTCCTGGTTGGATAGCATCCACATATACCGAAAGAAAAATAATGACCAAGAGAAATACCAAATATTTATTGAAAGTTATCCAATTGAGCATTAGTGGCAATGCATTGCATTGGCACATCATCTGAAGTCTGAGCAAAAACATTCAGAGAGTTATATACAGACCGTTCAGAGAAAAAACATCAGCTATTCTCCCAAGTATTTCGAAACACATTAAGATTAAATCCTCAGTGTTGTTGATTCAAATGCGCACTATATTTAAACATTATACATGAGAAGCTATTTTTTATGTGATTCCACGTGCCAGTAGATTTTTGTATTATCTGTTTCTGGTTTGTCACATTTTATGATCATAGTTTGAATCTTGAGTTAGAAACCAGACCAACAAAACATCCTTGAAACTAACACTAGTCACAAAAACATAACATTCAGAGAATATTAGCCAAAATATATACTGTACTTCCAGAGGGTGAGTGAACTTCTAAGCTGACTAGAATAGTTAATTTTTTTTAAAAACAAACCCAAAAATCCCAAAATGATTGAACTTGAAATTATTCCTCAGATCTCCCCTACAGCTGCCACTCACTGCAAACACTATCTAAGAAACAGTCAGCTGAATATCAACCATGGCATGCTGATCTAGAAGACAACCTTGAACTAATACCATTTTCATTGGATAGAGGTCATGATCTTACTAGATTCACAATCTTACTGGACGTGTGAATTACACAAAGTTTTGAGAATACAATCATACATGTTGTTAAATAATATTATTCTTCAAAAGTAATGCACAGTATGAACCGTAGTATGGAATAAGATGGATCAATAATAGATGGATTTTTATGAGCCGACCTGATTTAGTTTGAGCCATGGGACTAGATTGGGAACAAGAGAAAATTCACAAGAAAAAAATATAGAAAATCTGAAAGCTGTGAGGAACTGACAGATTCTTTAAAAGAACTTAGTGAATTACTAACAAACATACTGGAAAAAAAAACATACTGAAAGACTGGAAAACAATGGGTAGAATAATATATGGCGTAAAAAATGGAGGGCGATATACATACCATTGAGTTTGATTAGTGAGCGGAAAATAGGTATGATTGAATGTACAGAAAAGTTATGGGTCGTGAGATTAACGGTGCAACCAACACATGTAAATATCTGATAGCCTATTTTGGAAAAGACTTAAAATTTTCCAAAACCCAGAATTACTTCAGGGAACTAACCCTAATGGGATACCAACAAATCTTAAAAAACTTGATCTATAAGAAGATGGAGAATGATGTGTGCCACAGGAGTGTAGAACCAAAGCAAAATATGTTTAACTTTCAAGAAGAAAGTACTCAAAGGAAGACACATCACCTAGATGAAAATGCATTTTATGTGATTCACAATATGGTGGGGGAAGATTGATCCCTTATTTTTGGATGAAACACCAAGCCCTCCAAATAATGAACTAAATTAATGAAACTGCACAAAAATCCATACAAAACACTACCTAAAAATAGTAAAAAAGACATAAAATTGATAAAATTCTCTTACTTTTAAACTTTAGATAATATCTCAAAAATGTTTCAAGAAAACATACGGAAAATTGAACTCTGAATGAATATAAATGAAATTTCTTCTGAATATACCTCTACAAAAGGATTAGAATCCATCATGCCAATATTTAATAACCATGAAGGGGTAAAGGAAAATAACAATGAAATTGCAAAGAAACTTTGTGAAAAACTCATGAGAGTCAAACTAAATAGAAAATAACAATGAAAATACCTAAAACTCTTATAATCCCTAAAGTTACCTCAAAGTTACCATTTTTGACATACTCAGCATATGAATCGACATGGTCGGTCTGTTCTTTTTGTGCAAATTTGTGCAAATTGTTCGTTCTGTTCGGTTTTCCGAACAGAACAACAACAAATTCAAACTGAACATCGCACAGTGTGCGGTTCTTTTGTTTGCTTTGTGCGATTATTTTTCTAGTTTTGTGCGAATGTGCGAATTTGTGTTAATGTCCAAATTTTGTTCATTTCTGAAAAATAAAGAACAGAATAAAGAACAAGGCCGTGTGCGGTTCTTTTATGCAAATTTTTTGTTCATTTAAAACGAACAGAACAGAACAACCATGTCTACATATGAAAGCCAAAAGATGATAAGTTTCTTAAATGAAGAAATGGAAGAGAGGGCACAATCCTTTGAAAATGCACTGATTGGTAAAGTCATTTGTGGGGGACCTGAAGTGTGGTTTATTCGACATGTATTAGCCAATATCTGGTTGTGTCACACTGACATGTAATAATTACATTAAGGACAAATATGAATTTTCAAGCACTTGGCTGAAAAATATGCGGCATTTAGAATGGCACACGGCGCTGTCCTTTCGATAAACCCTACAATTTCCATCAGAAAAGGAAGAAACAAAATTCATATGTGAGTATAGAAAAGGTTGAAACATTTTTATGAATTAAAAACTTGATCAAATAATTAAAAATACAAATTATATGTATTATTGAATGCATAGCTCACAAATGCAGGTTGGACCACTACAAAAACAAGTTAGGCACACATGGCTGTGGTGCAGAACAATGCATAAAAATCTGGTTGTTCTGGTACAATGAGATTAACCCACAAAATATTGATGAATGTCCACAATTTGTTATGGCAGAGGTTACTCTGCAACCTGTTAAGGTAATGAGGAAATTCCTTTATACATAATATCATGATGAAATTTAGAAATAACTTTGGAAAATAATATTGCAAAATGTTAGGTCTACACTAAATCCTTGAATTGGGGAAATATGGGGAAAAGAAATGAAGAGATGATCTTCCTTATGGCCATCATCCAACTTAGGGCATCTTAACCACCACATGAGGGAAATTTTTTCCCTAGTGTAGTAGACATCAAGGTTGTCACGAAATTTATGAACATTTGGACTGGTTATTAATGAATCTAAAGACACATACCAAAATTTTTACAAACAGGTATTAGAGAATTCAGTAATGATTCTACATTACTATCCACCTACTTCCCAGATTAGAAATTCCTTTTTTTTTCAAGATAGGTGAACCAAACACCGAAAATTTATAGAACTCATAGAAAACAATATGAACAAGTAGGTCATGCCTATTCCATGCTGAATTCAACTGTAAACGTAAAATCACAAAAAAATCTATGATATTGGAATCAAGAGATATTTAGCAATATTTAATAAGAAAAATATAAATTAAAGGTACACATACAACTTGAGACTCGAATTAGAAAGTCAAGAAGGTGAACAAAAACACCACTTATGGAAACAACTAAAAAAATAACTTGAATACAGGGAACTAAAATTCTAAGATTTTTGAAACAAAAACAAATGAATTAAAAAAATATTGTAAAAGTTCTAAAAAATTTATTTCCATTGTCAATCCTCACATATATGGACTTGATCATGAAAAAATAAATTAGAAATTTATGCTATAAATTAGAAATTATTTTATAAATCATTGCTCACCTCCAGGATGTACACATCGATCATGATATTATGGATTTCTTTTTGTAACCAAATAATATGCAACGAAAATGATATGTTATGCAAACCACCTGGTATCAAGGAAAATTTTGAGAACTTAACTTATATGAACTCGGATAGTGCAACCGACTAGGATGCATATAATAACTTTTTATAACTTCTTAAATTTGATGTTTATGTAGCATTTAAATATTTTTTATTAATAAATCATTTTTGAGAGCATGGAAAGCTACATTCGTAGCCCTTATTCCTAATAATGAAATCTCAAACCTCTTTCACAGCACATGGGATTAACTTATGTAATGTACGAGACAGAATCATCAGTGTAATTTTAAATAGATATTCAATTTTTCCTCCAAAAATAATTTCTTCAGAAAAGTTTTTTATTTATTAAACCTATATAAATTCATGAGAATTTAGGGCTTGTTGAGGAAATCTTACAATGAATAAATCGTAAAACTGGTGTACACAGTATCATTATGAAACTTGACAAAGTAAATCATAAGATAAAGTAGAATGGTATTTTATTTTTATGTTTTTGCTTAATTTGGTTTTATAAAGCATGAATAGATATGATTAACTACTGTTTACATAATAAAAATTTCTGTATGATCATAGTCATATTTCTAAACCTTTCATTCAGACTTCAGGAGGCCTTATACATGTTAGACTAATTTCACCAAGTTTTTGATTGTTGAAGAATAAATCCTTAGTCAGAATTAAAAAAAACATTGAAAAAAATCAGGTTGGTTCAGATTTTATCAAACACGGTGGATCACTCGTAGCCCACAATTTATTTGTTGATGATAAAATTGTATTCCTTAAAGGTAAAAAAGATCTAAAAAATATAATACATCTATTAAAAGGTGACAAAAAGCACCAGGTCAATGAATGAATGAGCACAAAAGAGCCTTAGATGTGTATTAAAAAAATACAACTATTTGACAAACATATATCAAAACAATTACATCTTTTACTCAAGGATCTTTTTCTTTTAATTGTGCGGAGTGTCATTTCTTTATATGTCAAGAAAACTACAAATATTTTGATAGCATTAACACAATTATAACAAAAAAACTTGAAGGATGAAAATATAAATTACTTTGACGATGAGGTAAGGTTATTTTGATTAATGATATCTTCAATATTATTCCTACCCATGTTTTATATGTTTATGATGTTCCAAAGAAAATGATTGAGTTGACACATCGAATCATGACATCCTTTTTATGGTCAAGTACCGGAGAAGATATGACAAGACATTGGATCTCTTGGTCAAATACCTGCTATCCAAAGAGGAAAATGGTATTGGCATCAGATATCTTGAAGTAACTACGAAGATTAAATGCCATAAAAGAGCTTGGAACTTCCATATAAAAACAAAAATTTGGACCAAACTACTTGGAGAAAAATTTGGAGATTGAGATAAAATCAACACTAACTAACTCGTACAAAAAAGAATTAAAATTTTGAAAACTAAATGACAAGACATGCCAGTAGCCAGATAGTAAAAGGATTAATAAATGTATGGTCCTCAAATAGGACTGGTTTGGGACCCTTGAATGTGTTGGGTTCTAGAGGCCTAGATCTGGATGAACAAATCAAAACGTTGCGCAGCGGAAGACTCTTTGCGAATCGAACGGCATCAACAAAAAACATTAAAACGGCGTACCTTGCACGAATCTCATTCGTGATTTCTTCGATCCCGGAGCGAGACGAGTTGAGTTGCTCAAGTGTGCAGCCTCTAGACGTATCCACGCGGTCCTCAGCGTGTCGGATCTCCTCCTTCTCGTTGACGAGCCCCGTTCTTTCTCCGTCGGCGTCGTTACGTCGTCCTGATCACATCAGGGATGGAGAGGGGTGTGGGGAGAGTGGAGAAGAAGGGGAAAGGCCCCTGAACAATTCTGGCCTGGGTGAATTTCGTTCAGGGTCTTCCCCTATTTATACTAAGTGGGTATTTTTCATAAAAACCCCCAAAACTTAAGTATATCTTCCAACGTCCAAAAGACCATTTGCGTATGACCCTCTAGGCCCATGTATCAGTCTAGTTAACGACTCCAATGGCCCAATAACCTTTATTGGCCTTCCAAATTAATTAACTATATCATCATATAGATTAATTAACGTCGGATCGATTTAACCCAATCGATAGGTCGAGACTCCAACAGGTGGGGTGCCAAGCTACACCTCGTGTCCTAGAAGGTACAAAGGAGTGTGTATCGACTCACTCATGGAACCTGTTCATCATCGGTTACCGTGTATGTATAATCTCTCATCCACTTGACGCTCCTTGGACGACTTAGGGTATGGTCAACTGTCAAACCCTAATTGGTCATCTGAGTTAGTACTGATGCATTCGGAAATCATCGGAGAACTCTTCTCTGATATTTCACTACCTTGGCCAAGGACCTCATCACATCATCTTCCTTGAGCTGTCACCTCTTATACCGAGGGTGGATGATCCCATCTTGACCACTCAATCATCTTTGTGTACTTGTTGATGCACCTGAACTAAGACCGTTTAGAATCCCATGATTAGAGACTCGTTGGCCATAGCCAAAGTACAACCGTCCATCCACAAGAAGTCTTTGGTGTCTCAAGTCTAAGGACCACTTACACAACCGTGACGTGAATCAACCTGATTGACAGTTTGGTATAATACCATTCAGGGATTCGTACGGATCAATTCAGTGAACTCTTTCCACTAAAGAGCACCCACTATCTATCATTAGTGTCGCCACACTAATGGCTACGGGACCGGCCATACTCATCATATGAGTGAGGCTAGATAGTGCTATTCTATCTGGATACTTTAATGTCCTTCTCGCGTATCCTTCAAATAGGAATGTTTAGAACACATGCTTAAAGACTAGTGATCTCCGCATTATGATCTCATCATAATTAACTAAGTCCGATCATGTATTCATGGACTTCATTATAACCATCACACGTGCACTATAATGAATATGTTGTATTAATGAACATGGAACGAGATGTGGAATGTGCGATTGGCTTGCCGGCCACATATATTTCCATCAGAATGAACTCTTAGGATATATCTTATGGAATCAAGATCTTAAAGTTAAAGACCTGATATCTCATGATTGGGAATTATGTTTAAGACAAAGTGAAATATCAGAGCACATTATTTCAGAGGTTTGATACAAAATATTTCAGTTTGTATACAGCCAGGACATTTTATGGATTCTAACTACCCACATAATTTTTACTACAAAATATAAACGGAAACACTTTTGCTCCAAAAAGACATAAAACACCATATCCACACCCTTTTGGAGAGCCTATATCCCCATCCAAGAACATTTCTTAGCGGAAATTTTTGAAAAGATTCTACATTTGGATAAAAATATCCAATGGATTGACATTCATACTTCTTAAAAATTCTTCTGCTCATTAATCCTCAAACAGAAGACCGTGATAACCTATTTTCCACTAGAGATTGGGTGAAAGTCACTTGGAACTTGCTACTTAGAAAATTTTATCTTACACTAAGGCCAAATCTATTGCTAATAACATGGCTTAATAGAATATTTCTAGACTATGCTATAGTGAGAACATTTTATTCTCACAAAATGTTTAGCCGTGATACAATTAAGGGAGACATAGAAGGAAAAAATCTAAGGAAATCGAAAAATGACACAGTTTGATAGGGGACCATCAGTCACAATATACAGCAGTGGATCAAAGATTTAGAACCCATTATAAAATCGATAAAGATTATATCCCAAAAAGAAATACAAGGATTTAAAACTGTAAATCAAACCCTCAAAACATGCATCATAATATCTCCATTCCTTTAAGCACCTGACATTGTCGCCTAGGAGAATATATAAGCTAAATGTGGATGGACCATCACATGTGAACCTGGGAGGGGCCACGAGGAAGGAATTTTGAGAGATTATAGAAATGTAATGATCTTAGGAATTTTGCGTTCTCTGATACATAAAAGAGAGGTGCCCAATATGAAAATTGGATACAGGGTATTATTTGATGGATTGGAGTGATGCAATGAAAAAGGAATTAATGCTCTTTATGTGGACTTCGATTCAAGAGAATTATGCCATATGATTAATAGTGATGTCTGTATGATTAATATTGGTGGGACAAGACCAGTGCACATCTTCAACTTATAAAACAGATGCAACATATCTATTTAGAAGGTAATCAGGAAGCCCATGGACTAACTAAACATACATTATGTTACCAAGAAAAAAATCTCTTTTGCAGGACGTCTGACTTGCCACATCATGGACACAGCTGCTATTACATGGGCAAATTGGGGTTGCCATCATTGAAAATGGTAAAACATATTTTAAATCATTATCAAAGCTAATACATAAATGGATATGACAGGAGTTTATGTATATTTCTCCAATTTTATTTCTTCATACTCTTCAGAAAATTTTATGTCCGCTCATTTTTCAAGAAACTAGCTACATTACAATCCCAAAGAAATATGCTAAATGGTGAATCTTAACCTTAGATGTAAGTTTCAGATTAATAAAAAATTGGAAGACTACATGGTATCTCATAAGCCTCGTTGGTGTCTCCATAATTATTTTTAGTGAATTCATATATATATATATATATTTATTTATATAAGACAAATTTTTTTGGTATCCTCTTAGGGGAGCATAACTTTATATCTGAACATGAGGATCAGAGTATGTTTGTTTTAATCTGCCTTGTAGATTGTGTATAATTATATCTCGACAGTATGTTGAACTTGTTGAGGGCTCTTGCAGCCCATATGAGAGTAGCAGATGTTGGATATTGGATGCAGTAATATAGACTTTAGTGCACGATCAGCCATTGAATATGTCTTAGCCCGAGAGTTTCTAACCACCATCATTATCAAAAAACGAGGGAACCAGGACTGGGATTGTTAATCAAGAAGGAGAAAAGAAAAAATATAGAAACCAAGGCAAGCATAAGCTCCAATACATGGGCACCAAATCAACACAACTGCAAAGCCAAATAAAGTGAAGGCCATCAACAGTTTTATCCAATCAAAGATTGTGAAAATGGTAATGTCTGGAACACCCATATACAATTCCCTCCATACTATTTGCAAGAAATTTCAAAAATCAGTCTCTGTCGCCTATTCAAGAACTGCCAACAGCATAAAGCTTTTGTTTCACAAAAAAAGGTCAATGCTAACCCTCTTCAAAGGCAGTAAAGACTGGGCTACTGCTAAGATATGGGGATGCAGCTGCATCTAAATGGACCCCATGTTTTATTTCCAAGTCACACGTTTATGCCCAAATAAGTTTATGATGGTAAATGTAAATGTAAATTCAGATATCGTCAGTTTCCTTATCTTCAAATAGTATTATATATACATGAAAAATGACATGTGGAATATAATCCAAGAAATTTTTAATGGTTTTAGTATGGTGCATGGCTTTTAAAGTTATCTCTAACACTTTTGTGTGTCATTTGAACTGATATATCAAAAAATCTACAATGTGTGGATACAAACCCAAGAGAACTAAGGAGAGGCTTCTCTCAGTGATCTAAATATCATGAGAGCTACTTAACAACGAGCATATTCCAATGATAGTACATCATGCATCTCTCAATGATCTATGCAGTTAGGAGAAAAAATGAGCATAACCAAACATCTGTTCAACTTGCATTAGACATCAACAAGAAGAAGATATTGGTGAAAACTATATTCCAGAATGGTCCCACAAATCAATCATACATAGAAGTCAAGAGTCTATTGTGGGTTATAGAGGCATTGATCCGGATGAACATACGGATTCCATGTAGTGGAAGACTTATAGCGGAATCATAATGACATCTAAAAAATGAAGAAACGAATGACCTGTGCACAAATCACATGTGATTTCTTGGATCGTGAAGCAAGACGAGTTATGCTGCTGATTTGTGCAGTCTCTAAGCATATCCACATGATCCTCGGCATGTCAAACCTCCTTGTTGGCCTTGACGTGCTCTATTCAACCATGGTGGTCGTTGTTATGCCGTCCCAATCACATTGGGAATGGAGTGGAGCTGTGGGGAAAAGAGAGAAGGGGAAGACCCCTGAAAAATTCTGGCCTGCATGAATTTTGTTCAGGGGCTTTTCATATTTATACTAAGTGGTTATTTTTTATAAAAACACCCCAAAATTAAGTAACTCTTCTGTTGTCCAAAGGACAATTTGAGTGTGACCCTCTAGACCCATGTATTATTCTAGTTAATGACTCTAGAAGGCTACTAAGCTTTATTGGCATTTCAAATATTGATTTAACCTTTATTGATTAGTTATATCATCATATAGCTTAATTAATATATTGATTTAACCCAACCAATATGTTGAGTATCTAACCCCTTGGGTGCCTCGCTACACCTCCTTCTCTAGAATATACACAAAATTGTGTATCGACTCACTCATGGTCACCGGGTACACAATGTCCCTCATCCACTTAATGCCACTAGGATGACTTAAGGTATAGTCAACTTTCAGACCCCAATTGGTCATCAGAGATAGTACTGGTGCATTCAGAAATCATCCGAGAACTCCTTTTTGATATTTCAATGCCTTGGCCAAGGACCTCAACGAATCATCTTCCTTGAGCTGTCTCATCTCATATGAAGGGTGGATGGTTCCATGTCGACCACTCAATCATCTTCGTGAAATTCTTGATGAACCCAATGTAAGATTCGTAGGTCATAGTTGATAAGCCGAAAAATCACGTAAAATTACGTGGTCGTTGCGCTTTTTAGACTTATGCAATAAATTTATAATTCCCTTAATTACTAAATAAGAATATAGAGCAAGCAAGGGGTCGATCCGCAAGGAGGCAACAATTCAGAATTTTCAAAATTTTTTATGAATCAAGTCAAGTAATTTTGAATTTTGCAATATTTAATTCCATTAATATTAAATAATATTCTTAAAATAATCAAAATTAAGTAAAACTTAATTTTGATTTCGGTCAGATAATTCCAGATAAGAATATTATTATTATTTTAAGCTCATAAAAATATAAATTATTAATTTCCCAATTTAATAAAATTTATAATAATTTTCAGAATTAAAATTGGGAATTTAATAATCAAGAAAGTGATTTTTGAATTGGAGTTCAAAATGGATGAATTTTCGGTTCAAATTTTATTTTTGGGTTTTTTATATATTAAATTAAATTCCTAAACAATAAAAACCGAAATCTAGAGAGAGAAAAAAATCAAATTAACCTAGAGAGAGAAAGTGAAGAAATTGGGGAAAGCCCCAATTTCGACCCTAAATTAAAAATGTAATGAAGCAGAAATGTCCTAAAATGATTAAGAATTAATTATCAAAAGTCAGATCTCGAATCCAAATCAAAAAGAAGTGCTGATGCATTCAAAACATGAATCTAGGGCATGTACATTTCGCCCATGCCAAGGCGTTTTCGAATCGTTCTAGAAGATGATCAAATACAATTCAGAAACTTACAAATTTGATAAAGAGATCCAGATCTGACGACTTCCAGAATGCATCCTGTGTCCTTCCTGGCCAATTGCTTGGGGAGAGCCTCCAAAAAGTAATTTTCGCCCTTTTAGAGACCTCCATTTAAAGATCAAACCGTCTGGATTGTAGAGGGGGAAAAGACGAACCTACCCTCAAAATTTCAGCCCAATCGGACATGTAGATCTCAAGATATCAAGGTTTTAGTGAGAAAAAATCTGAGCCGTTGGATTTATTTATCTCTCCTCCAATAAGCTTGGAAATGGCGCGTTTTGATTGGCTAGCATGATTATTTCTCGTTTTCCGCTTTCTCGGATCACGCCCTGACACGTTGTTGTGCGCGTCGTCCGCCCGCAATCATTGGCAAGTGATTTCGTCATTTGAACGGCTAGGAATTCTCCACGTCACCCTGAAATAATAAAAACAAAAGAAAAGGACAAAAGGTCTTTTTTTAAAAAAAATATATATTTTTTTATTCTCTTAGCCGTAATCTTTGACCATTCTTCTCTCTTTTATTTTAAATTATAAGCCGCTATTCTTCTCTCTCTTCTCTCTTTAAATATTTTAAATCATAGCCACTTATGTTGACTATTCTTCTCTCTCTCTTCTCTCTTTTATATATTTTAAATCATAGCCGCTTATGTTGACTATTCTTCTCTCTCTCTTCTCTCTATTTATTATATAATAATAACCACTCATTCTCTCTCTCTCTCTCTCTCTTTATTCTTATTTAAATAAATATATCCATTTATTCGCCCGGGCGAATGACGTGGATACTCCTTAGTAAATATTTAAATATATTATAAATGCCAAATAAATAATATATGTGTTATTTAAATATGTAAAAATCATTTCTTGGCTATATAATGGTCAAAAAATTATATAAAAATATGGAAAATTCCAGAAAAATCATGGAAACACTTACCAACCTTTAGCCAAGTATTTAAAACCCTGTAAAAAATATTTATTCACTGAAATGAAGTTAAATTCCATAAAAAATGATAAAAAATCAGAATTAATAATAAAATGAAAGGTTAAATGATCTATCTTTATTTTAATATGATAACATGGAAATATAGTCATTAAAACACATAAATATAATATAAAATTCATTAATTAATCATGTTAATTTGCAAGTTATCAATAGTCAAAGTACAACATTCCGTCCATAAGAAATATTTGGTATCTTAGGTCGAAGGAACACTTAGCCATGACATGAATCAACTTGATTGACAGTTTTCTATAAGATCATTCAAGGATTCATACAGATCAATTCACTGAACTGTTTCCATTAAAGAGCACCCACTATTTATCCTTAGTGTCTCTACTCTAATGGCTATGGAAATGAACATACTCATCATATGAGTGAGGCTAGACAGTACTATTCTATCTTGATACTTTGATGCACTTGTTAAGTATCATTTGAATAGGAATATTTATAACACATGCTTAAAGATTAGTGATCTCCATATTAAGATCTCATCATAATTCACTAAGTCCAATTATGTATTCATGGACTTTATTTTAAGCATAACATGTGCACTATAATGAATATGTTATATTAATTAACATCAAACAAGATATGGAATGTGTGATTGGCTTGCAAGCCACATTGATGGAGGACCATCCAGTCGATCACGCCCAGATCCGTCGCCAGCCACGTCGTGAAGCCCGAGCGAACGTGAAGAATCTACAATTTCACTACCAAGCTTGAGAACCGACATCGTCTTATCGCTTTGCGTCGTGTATCTTTATGTTCTTTCTTTCTTTCGTCATCTTTGGATTATCGGGAGGCCCCTCCTGCGTGAGTACCGGCCTCCCCTCGTGCGTGTTTTATTTTAATTATGTTTTAGTGTCATCTTTAGGGGGAGGAAATCCATGTTGGGCTTCTTCTCCCCCTAAAGATCCCTCTTAAGGGGACAGCCCAATAGGATCTCTCCTTAGATGGGGGTCCGCTTTAACCTCCACAACTGCCACTTCCCCTCTATAAAGAATAGGGAAGAGTGGACGTGGAGGCCAAGCTGAAGTGATTGTTGTCTTGAAAATCTAGATCTCCTTTGTTTAGTGACAGTTATTTTTATGGTTTCATCGTTCTACCGTGTTTCTGAGGAAGAAGAATGAAATTGGCGTTGAAGTTACCATTATTCCTTCTCGTTGTATCTCCGAGAGTTGATCGAGAAGCCAACAAGGCTTTTCCTTCGTTGAACCTTTCGGCCAGTTCTTGTTTCTGGTCCCTCCACATCCAAGCAACAGGAATTCTCCTGAGGAATGATTCATCGGCAGGCTTGAAGACGATTCAACAGACCACTTGCGGTCGGAGTTTGTAACAGTGGAGTAGCGCGGTTCATTTGCCTCCATCCGCCGCTCTGTTGATTCAGCATTCGTTGGAATTGCCGTAGCAGAAGGAGTCGTCGAAGGACGATCATGGCTGAGCCTTACGGTGGGTGTTCTCGATGGAAAAAATCACTAGTTAGTTCAGATCTTTCTCCATTGAGTCCTCAAAGCCGCTGAATGTCGTCAATGCAGCCTGAATCACTCCGTTTCTGGAAGATTAAACCGAGTTATTTTACCCTGAATCTATCGTGGTAGATTTTTTTTTTGTCTGATCGTGGCAGGAAACTTCTATCTGAATCTTCTGCCATAACTCCTCTGATATTCTTTCACGGTAGTGTGGATTCTATCCTTGCCGTGTAAATGTTCGGTGTTTGTGAGCATTCAAGATACTGACTCCGGCTTGTTAGTAAAAGCTCTCGACCTTGCAGTGGGCGATCAAGAGAGAAAGGAGAAGAGAGAAGAAAAGGAGAAGAGAGGGAGAGAGAGGAGACACACGCTTGGAGAAATTTAGATCGTTGTTAACTCATAAGGTTGATAACAATTGGTTGAATATTTATACTGTATAATACGCTATATTTAGTAGTTGCCGTTTATATATCCGTTGTAGGTTGTTACAACGGATATATGAGTTTAAACCGAGATCTAATCTCGACCGTTATAATAGGGGTGGTACACCGATCTTAGCCGTCCGCTGTACCAATCTATAACGTTCTTCTTGAAATTGATCTGGACCGTTATAACCTCCTACGTTATAATCCTGACCGTCTATTGTTTTCCTAGCTATCTTTGAACCTATATTAAATCCTATCATCTAAGTCTCTAGCGAGTATAGTATGTATCATATTCTTACTATCTAATCTTCATTAGCATCCTAACATTTGCCGTCGGCGCTCCTCCGGCCTTCGTCGTCATTGCGAGTCTCCGACTCCTCATTAGTTAGTATATAGTTCGGCGTCAAACTAACTCGGATCAAGGACGCTATCTCGCCGTCACCATCCGCCCAAGAAGTGCTTGCGTCGTCAATCTCGCTCTAATTTCACGGGTTACGGAGTCGAAATTGTCTCGAACTATTCCAATGCTATCGATCAAGAAAGTTCTTGCTGTTGCTTGTTCTACGTGGAAAATATCGACGCATTCTGGTTGCCCTTTGTGAAATTGCTAACAGAGATTCCAGAGCGTACAAAAAAAAGAGATACGAAGATCGATTACGTTGCGTGTCAAAAGGGTCTTCGATTGTCGAAGATTTGATCCTCTCTTGTCGAAGATTTGAAGAGAGCCACGGAGGCCCTGATCGATGCTGTTGACCGGCATATAAGACCGTCGACCCTTTATGTGATTCTCCCACTATGATCACACTCGTCCGGTGAATTGGACCAAAAGAAAACCAGGTCATCAATTCTTCCCCCTTATTTTGCAGATTAATTATCTTCTTCAGTGCCGATAGTTACACCGCTCTTTGCCACGAGTGAATTTGTACCGGAATATAGGAGTAACACGCATGCTTGCACGAGTAGATTCTCTTTGACGGTATTGGAATTTCCCGCTTCGTCGACGGTGTGGACACTCTTGGACGAGAACGTCCCCCACTTCGTCGGCCCCTTCTACCTGGTTAAAATTTCATAAAATCACTGTGTTGTATTTTCACATCATTTCATTGTACGGAAAACCTATTCTCCTAACACTACACGGCATATCGAATTCCGATCATCGTGTTACATCACACATATATTTCCATCACATAGGACAAAATAAGACAAATGAATTAAAAAGATATACCCATAGCTTTGGGTAGAAAACATGAACAAAAAAGCTTTGGTAACGTCATGATCAGGGACATCCACTCCACTAAGCATCAAAAGCTTTGTCTTTTAATTTCCAAGTCCTCGCCACATATGTAACTCTCATTTTAATGATGATTGCCCATGTAAAAATGTATTTTCACCTTCATTTAATGTATTTATTTTAAATATACATATATATTGGTTTGGATTGATAGAGTGGATCTCACACAATGGGAACCTTAAAGTTAAGCGAGTGACTGGCCAAAGTAATGAATGGTGTGACTTTTTGAAGACTTCAATAAAAAGACTCTACGTAGTGATAGATTAGGGAAAAGACAGACTTCATGGTGTATTATGTATGATACGATCAATATCTAAAAAAATAGGATAGCTAAATATTAATGTAGAAGGAAACTTTTTTATATATATATATTACCTGATTGGCTTCTAAGAATGGATATCTGGCGTTGGAAAAATTGAATTTCTGCATGTAGTAGAACTCAAAAGTCCTGCCATATCATGCAGAAAGCACACTAGCTTGCACCTTGGAGGAAACGGATGCCGAAAACCATTAATGCTTCCACAATCAAACACCCACAATACGAATACACTGTGAACAGCCCCAAACCAACTGAAATGTCTAGAGTAGAGGGTCTTGCCCAACCTTGGAGGAATGAAGTGCGAAACGTTGCATAAAAAGCGCGTAAGAGCTTGACTTTTGATCATACCAGAAAAGAATAAAGAAGGAATTTATTAAGAAACAGAAATGGTACTTACTTGACCAGCTCGTTTAGAGGTGGTCTATTGGGTATATCGAAGCAAAACCAGGTGAACCACATGATGGAATACCCAAAAAATTATGAGGACAAAAGTTTGGCACAATGAGAGGTATATGTCTAAAAATCAACTACAAACAGACCTGTAAAAGAATAGGATACAAAAAATCATGCAAAGAAATATAAGAAACAAATCCAAGATGAAGCCAGATAAATCAGGCAGCTTCATTAATTATTATGAAAACATAAATACTTCACGAATCATAAACTAACAACCCGGTGGTAACAACATTTTTAGTAGGTATATTCGACCATCTTAATATATTTATTTGCATTCAATTGATTTTCCATATGTGTAATAAACTATATTTTGTGAATTTTTAGGTATTTTTAAAAACTTATCTGATTTTATATTCTGTAATAAAAAATTGAGTCAAAATATAAATTTTCTTGATTTATGTGACAGCCTCTTCATGAGGATATTCCTCTTATCACTCAAAATACATATTTATTTATATGTTTTGGACTTATATTTGATTTAAATGAATTAAGTAATTTTTTTCTGGGTTAATCATCTACCATGCCATGTGTTATTATCTGAATTCTCAAAAGGTGACGAACCATCATTTTATGTAATGATTAGGTCGTTGATCTGTGCCAGAAAGTGTCATTATGGCATCAAAAAAAGAGGAAAAAAAATTATGACTTTATTTTTTAACTTTAAGCACCAAAGATGCAGGGTCGGCCACGTGTGATACACAAGCAAATCCTTGCACACACGTGGCATGATTTATGATGTGGTACCCATGTGGGGATATTTGAGTGGCAAAAAAATGGAACATGTGGACATGTCAGGCACTGATTCAGTGTCACATCCCATGTATCTTATTTATTCATCGTTATTCATTTTTCTTGTCTTTTTCCTCTAGGAACATGTGGTGGAAGCATATCCATTTCTAGAGAATGATGAGGGAGAATCTGGACCCATCAGTGCATTCAATGCTAGCGATAAAGACAAAGACTACCAAGCGATGCCACTGATGAGAGAGAAAATTTTGTTTTAAGTCAACATCTAGGAACCATCCAATTTTAAGGCTTGATATCCAATGGTTCAGATGCTGGAGAAAGTTGAAAATTTGAGGGCATCTTTGGTTTTTTCTCCTCCACCTATCCATAGAGCGGGATCTATAAAATGAGCCCTCAATATTTGTAAAAAAATCATTCCTTGGTTCCTCCTAGATAGGCTGATCGAAAGAGAGTAAAGTTTTTGAAGACCCATTGAGGTTTTATTGGTGCCTTGAGTGTGTGGAGAAGGTCAGTAGAGAAGTGGAGAGGCTGATCTGCGTTAGAGAAGAGCCTCCATCCCAGATTAATCTAGGTATCTAAGGTTAGTCTCTTGTCTTAGATTTTCATTCTTCACCACATACGTTACTTAGATCCATATTATCTTCTTCCTCATTTCTTTTCAACCGTCTTGATCAGTCATCCTATCCTACTTCCTCCATCTTACATCTTGATTTCAGACTCATTTAATTATCAACCCTAAATCATCCATCCTATCACATCCTTCTTTCCTAATTATCTCATTCCACCATCATCTTATAACATCCTTTCCTACTGTACTTGCTTTCATTTCAACCCCATCTATCCACATCAGCCTACTTACCAGCCCTATTATTATTCATATTTTCATCATTTAACAGATATTATCATCCCTTTTTGTCTCTCCACTTTCATCACATCACTACTTTCCACACTATACATATCTCTTCTCATCCCTCTTGAATCATCATTTAAAGAGCATTATATTACTAAGCTCCATTCACTGTGGAAAGGACCCATACTCATTCACTATGTAGTAATATTATGTAAGCATTGGTTTATAAACTTAATTGAATAAACTCAAAATCATACAACGGCATGTTAAACCATAATTTCTGAGTTTATCACCAAGAAAGAGACACCTCAGTAGGTCATTGTAAAGATGGGCTTAAAAATAAAAAATATATTTTTATATTTACACACACATATATATGTTGAGAAGGAGCAGAGAGGAGAATGAGATGACAACAATATGGGAAAGAGATGTACAAAGAGATCTGGTAGTAGTAAGACAGATCAATGGAGAGAGTGGAGAGGAGAAAGAGGTGGCCAAAAAATGGATGAGAGACAGATAGGTACAAAGTGAAATGGAGGTAGATTTATAGATTTAGGTAGAGAGAGAAGGGAGCTAAAGAACGGTGAGATAGGGGAAGAGACAAATAAACACAGAGATATGGAGATAGATAATTATATAGATGCTTATTCACATATGAAGTTCTTGGCCAAATGAATACCTTCAAGGAACCCAGAAATGTTGTTTTTTATTAAAAAGATAGAGAGAAAGGGAAAGACACAGAATGAAGATATATGGCCAGTCTCTGCATCAGCTTTCGCCTATTTATACACTGCACTCTTTCATCAATTCAATTTTTTTGTATAAAAGTGGCTACACACCAGTTCTGGGAAAGATTTCCCAGAGTGTTCAACACAGGACATCAAGCCTCTAATTAGTGACAATTTTTAAGGAACAATATTTCTGCCTCGATCAAAAAATAGATTGAATTTAGTGTTATATTTGCTTATTTACAATTAAGGAATTCCTTTCTTTTGAGTGAACTCATCAACTTAAAAATATGTACAGGGCACCAATCATTGAATGGGTTTTCCTGCTGCATGGCCCGATCAACTGAAGAAGAAGAAAACACCATTAAACAAAATATTGAACTCAATAAAAGGTATGCATGATCAAAGAAAATGCCAGGATTTTGAGTGTCAATACAATCTGGATGATTTAAAATCAAGAAAATTGCTGAACCCTTGTTTTGGAGCCTAAAATTTTGAATTAAACCGCCAATTGGAGACTCAGAAAGCTACAAGAAGAAAACTACAAGAACATTGGATTCAAGATTCACTAGTCACTTAGCAGTAATTAAGTTTAATTCACCAATCTACCCTTCCTGATATTTAAATAAAGTCAAGAAATAGTCGTCATATATGATGAAACTTTAATACAAAATAAACTTATGAAACGTTTTCCATGCATGACAACCAACCATGAGAAATTCAGCTCTCAAGTAACAAAACGAAGAAAAAATCAGAAATCCTATCTTCAATTCTAAAAAAAAATAAAAACGAAAAACAATGTGCCTACTTTAGGAAATTATGCATCATTATAAAAGGATAGAGTAATTGCAATGCCCTTTCTGTTCTTCGAATAAAAAAAATACTGACTAGAAATAACTTATGCAAGAAAAACAACTGGATTGAGGAATTAATGATAAACTTTGAGTTCTGCCAACCTGGGGACTTGGAAGGAACCAATAACAGGAATCAGATCTTTTGCTCTGGCGACAATCGCATGAGTCGGAATCTGTTCAATGGCAGTCTCACCCCCAAAACTACCATCTGTTTCGTGTAGCACACCCAAATTCATCCAAGCATGAAAAGATATCTGCCAAGAGCACAAAACTGTCAGGAAAATCCCTTCCAAAACTTTAACAATTACTTAACACCACCCCCTCCGAGAAAGTAGTAAACCACCTTAGATTTTGCCCAAAGAGGAGTTATCACTGTGTGGGTCCAAAATTCAACTTCAGAGATATACAAATGCCGCCTTTCTTCAGGAGAAAAGACCGGTTTTGAACTGAAACCTCTTCTTCCTCTTTTCTTGCCATACATGTCACTATCATCAATTCCATCTCTTCTTATTTTCTTCTGACAAATATCCCATTTTCGAGTCGCCTCGACGACTACTTCAGCATCATCAACCGTGTCAGGGAGCACATATTGTATCAGAGAACCAGAAGGACAAAACACCAACAGATTGAATTCTTTTCTAAATCCGGTAAGTTGTGTGCAATCATGGAAAGCCGAGGCGATGATGCCGGTAAACACACCAGCCCGACCTGTGGCTGCTACCATGCCATTCATAGTGCTTCGCCACCAATTTTCATTCCTTATCCTGCTGAAGACAGAAAGAGTGATTGGAAGAGAAGAATGAATGGTGCTCCTGCCAGGCGACTCTTGATCATTTGGGTGTTTACAGAGAAGTTTGAAGTTTTCTGGGGACTTTATTGCAAATAGATGACTAGTTCCTCGCGCTGAGCTGATCATGATCCATTGGCTGTCATTACTGAAGCTGATGTCCTGAATAACCTGAACCAAGATAAACAAACTGCATCATAAACAAGGGAACTGCTCATAAATATACATCAATGTCTAGAAAAAAGAAACATAGGAAGCTACTGCATTCGTCAGCCCTCGCTGTAATCTGTACAGATGAACATATGAGAGTCTCGTCTCAGATCCTGGAGAAGATGACAATATACAGAAGACGTTTATATTATGGCCAAGAATGGAAGCTGTAGCTAGAAGGGTTCCACTTGGGTCAAAGCATAGTGCAGAAATGGGCCCAGAATGGGCTTTAAACTGCGCTAGGACAGATTTTGAAAGAACATCTCGAACAATAACCTAAAAAAGACATGGAAACACAAAAATGAGAATCTCCATTCGAAAGGGAAAGAAGCAAAAGAGAGATAAGCACCAGTTTTCAAAGAGAGAGAGAGAGAGCTATCACCATTCCAGAGCTGTCATCATCTTCATGAAAGTCATTCGCCTTCAAGATTGGATCATTGCCTTGCGTGCCATCTGGCAGTAGCTCAGAGCAGTATTTGGATAGCTTCTTGTAACCGATATGTCCAAGCTTTGCCAATTTAGAAACAACGATGCTAGAGCTTGACGAGCTCGAGAGGCTCCTGGCCGGAGAGAGATCCTCTGGACTTACTCGCCTCCCATCCAGAACCACAGCAGGGCTCCCACTGTATGCTAGCCACCTCGGGCCCAAAGCCAGAGGCACATTGGCTACACTTCCAGAGATAATTGACCTCGACGGCACTGGGTTTGAAAGGATAGTATATTCCTTCTTAAGGTTCAATGCATCAAAGCAATGTATCTGCAGAAAAAAATGATTTTGCCTTCACTCAAAAGAAAATTAACACAAAAGACAGATAACTAGAGATCATCATCCTCGATTAACTATGATGACTCATCATAGTCCCTCTCCTCATCATTTTTTTGCACCAGGCTGATGGTGACAATAACAAAGTCTTCATCATCATCATCATCATCAATCATCTGCTTCTTTGGATGACAGTGAAGAAATCAACATCGACAGCATCAAAGACAATTGTGATGATGATGATGACTAGTTCTTCGTGGAATACCAAACCTAACCCATCATGAGTTATCCCATACTCACTTGGTTGAATTGTGCAATAGCCACAACACGAATACCACATCGTATAGCGTACACAGCCGACGCGAAATCTATACTGTGAACATAGTTGTGGGCCTTCAAAGAATAGAACTGGACAGAGGAAGGATTCTGGTCGAATTCACTGGTAGATGATCTATCGCCAACAATAGCAACCAAGGGCCGGATGTCAGAGAATAAATCTTCGTGTGGTACAGCTTTTGATGGGTTTTTGAGCATTTGGAGGAAAGAAACCCGCCCATCATGTTGAGATACGAGCTGATGAACATCATCTCCCTCTTCGACATCCCAGACCTGGAACCCAGAACTAAAGCCTAGAAGCAAAACCTGATGAACGGCCTCACCCTCCACTTCTAACTTATCGAATCCAGCCCATTTAACCTGAAAACAGATGAGACGTCAAGAGAAACTAAACAAAAAAATTCCTTTTTAAGGTTCAGAATGGTTCAAATTTAGAGAACTTCTACTGACGATACAAGGAAGATTCAGAATAAACCCAGATCTTAGTCTTACACAATTCGATTTCTTCAAATTATTCTGTTAAATTATGACTCAAAAAATCATCGTTTTTAGCAACTATTTTAATCAGAGATAGCAAAGTCTGTGGTAGCAACCAAATGAGAAGGAGCTGCTCCATATTACAAAGAGTTAAAAATACAGACCCAAGACAAGATGCACAAAAAATAACTTCCAGTCTCAGAAAGGCAACTTTTATTTAGCGCTGTTAACTTTTAATCTAAAGGCCAACCAACTCAACTTGAGATAGAGAACGAAAATCAGAAGGTATCAACCGATTGGATAGGGAACGCAACATATAGGCAAGATACCGTTAAATTCATTGAAATCGGTCAGAATTCAGTTGGGTTCTCGCATAAACGGACGATTAAGTTACAATAATAACAATAATGACCTGCTACACATGTAAGAAAGAATACACATGTAAGTTACAAAATTTGATTTGATGTTGTTACTTTGTGTTTTAAATGGCCATTTGAAGCAGAGAAAGAAATCAGGAGGTATCAACGGACCGGAAAGGAACTCCTAAATATAGGAAAGAGTTTGTCTTTCCTTACCTTGATCGAGATACGAAATTCATTGAATTCTATCCGAATTCATCTGTGTTATCGCACAAAACCGATAAATTAAGCAAAAAGAATTCAAATCAATCACCTGATCCCCTTCGCCACCGCCGTCGCGCTCAAGAATTGACGAGGCAACTGCCGCCCCCGCAGATTTCACAGTCGATGCAACGTTGGAAGCTCCAGAAGAGACGATTCTCAAGTACCCAGAAACGTTTCTGAGCGAGAAAAAACCACCTCTTTTGCCTGAAGACGCCTCCTCGTTCCTCATCCCTTTGCAGAAATCCTCGGCCAGAAAGAATTACAAACCCAAATAGACAAAGATAAGATGATTCGAACCCAGCACCGAAGAAACAGATTGAAAGAAATTATGGGTAACCCAGTTCTAGGAATTTCGCACATTCCCCCAAATTTCCTTCAGACGATGAACTCCCTGGACGAAATCTCTGTTCTACGTCAACCCATCTCGCTACAGATGAGGGGGAAGGCGTAAGGACGTGGGGAAGAGATGGAAGCGCGTAGAAGAGAAGAAAAATCAAATTTCTATTGCGAATGCAGTGGAAAGGAGACCCATTTGGATGAGACACTCCAACGGCTTCTTCCTCTCTCTGTCAAAAAAGGGTTCCAACGGGCGGGCCCAACTTGAGTGTAATGGGGAAGAAGATGGAGATAAATATTTATACTTTCCAAAGAGAGATACATATTATATAATAAACAAGTGGTTGGCCCAATCAAAGGGATCAAATTGTGGGTACACAAACTGGACCTCCCCAAGAGGACAATTGTGGGCCTTGTCAACCTCGGGTCGGGTTGGATTGGGTCGGGTAAACCTGCTTGACTCGAGGGTAGACCTCGAGTTGGGTCGGGTCGGATTCGGTCAGGTTGACTCGTCGTTAGACTTCGAGTCAGGTTGGGTTGGACCGGGTGGGGTAGGCCTACTTGACTCGTCGGTAGACCTTGAGTCGGGTCGGGTCAAATCGGTTTGGTTCAGATTGGGTTGGTTCGGTCTGCTTGACTCATCGGTAGACCTCGAGTTGGGTCGGGTCAGATTGGTTCAGTTCGGACTTGGTGCGGTAGGCATGCTTGACTCGTCGGTAGACCTCGAGCCGGGTTGGCGATAACTGGATCTCCCCAAGAGAGCAATTGTGGGCCTTGTCTACCTCGGGTCGGGTTGGATTCGGTCAGGTAAACCTGCTTGACTCAAGGGTAGAACTCGAGTTGGGTCGGGTCGGATGCGGTCAGGTTGACTCGTCGTTAGAATTCGAGTCGGGTCGGGTTGGACCGGGTGGGGTAGGCCTACTTGACTCGTCAGTAGACCTTGAGTAGGGTCGGGTCAGATCGGTTTGGTTCAGATTGGGTTGGGTCGGTCTGGTTGACTCGTCGGTAGACCTCAAGTTGGGTCGGGTCAAATTGGTTCAGTTCGGACTTGGTGGGGTAGGCGTGCTTGACTCGTCGGTAGACCTCTAGCCGGGTCGGCGATAACATGATAAATGCATGTATGTTTTCATATATTTTAGATGTTTTTGGTTTTATTAATTTAGAATTTATCATGGTATCACTCGAATTAATTAAATATTTATGCACTAGCTATAAAGAAGTCAAGAATTGTAGTACTGATGAGTATTCTATAGTTTTACATGTGTAGAAATTTACAGGAATGAGACGATGGTAACTCTTAAATCGTTGGAGAATTTTTGTGAGCTTAGTGATTCTACAAAGGGGCTTGAAAGGATAAAGTGGAGTTGTGGACCTTAAAAAGAGAAATCTGGGGAGGACGGGCAACTACCTGATCTGCCCATTGGGCTCTCAAAAGCCTTGTAAAGAAAGAAGCTAAAGATTACAAGGGGGAGCTCTCAACCAATGGTGAAAAAAGAGGCAAAATAGCGAGAAAATAAAATATAAAATGCCCAAAAGGGTATTTTTAATTCTCCCTATGTATAAATAGTCTTTTTCTCCCTCATTCCCCTCATTCTGGACGTGCTCTAGCAAGTGACTGGCCAGCAATTCAGGGCACATTTCAGAATCTAGGTTGTTCAACCTGCTTAATTAAAGTTTATTGAAGTTTTATCTTAATCCCATCTCTTGTTTGCATTGAAAAATGCTTGATCCTGGAATAATATAAGGATCAGACTTGAGAAGAAGCATTGAGGGCTCATTCAACTTGCTTTGAGGTATTAGGAATCTAGATTTACATTTTCCCCATCATTATCTCTCCATTTACCCTTAAAATCCATCACTTTCTCACTCTAACAACTCATTTTCCCTGATTTCTCTCTCTATAGACCTCCATCCATATCCCAAGTTCATCCCTTCAAAATTTCATAAAAGCTCCTTCATTTGCACCTTCAAATTCCATCTCAAATTCCATCTACCCCCTTCTTAATTTTCTCTCTCTATCTCCATATTTCAGAATTTTCTCTCTAGAATTTCTTATCTCTCTAGAACTTCATCCATATCCCTTATTCATCCCTGAAAATTTTTAAAAAAATTTCCTTCAATTACACCTTCAAATTCACTCTCAAATTCTCTCTACACCATTTATTCATTTTCTCTCTCTCTCTCTCTATCTCTTCATTTTCTCTCTCTATCTTCTCATTTTGACCTTTTCACTCTCTAAAATTTTTTATCTCTCTAAAATATCTCCCTATCTCTTTAGATCCTCAAGTATTCCCCACTTTGAATCCCAAAAAAAATCACATTTAAATATCAATTTTTATCTCTTTCAAAACTCAGATTTTCCCCCTCATAGCTGCCGCCATGTGGTGTCGTGCAGCATTTGTGTGGCAGGGGTAGCTCTCTGCCAACCGTTCTGCACGCAGGTAGCGCATGAGACCACAGGGCACAGGGTAGCATTGTGCAGGACTTTGCCAAATTGGTTAAGTCCTGACCATATTGGGTCAATCCCAATAAGGCTTAGCCCATTTAGCTGTCTTGACTTAGTCACATTGGGCTGAACGTCAGTAGGCTGACCCACTAAAACCAGCCCTATACAGGCCACACCAGGCCCGCTGGTCCATCCGGTCCACCGCCGTTGCCGCCACTCCGCAACCACTGCACTACTGTCACCGTTCTGCCATCGTCGCCGGCGTTCATCGTAGTAGGTAAACTTTATATTTTTAGAATAAAAAGTATTTAAAAAATGAGTAAAAATAAAAAAAGGAAAAACTAATTTATGCATTTAAAAATTCCAAAAAATAGGAAAATTCAGAAAATTTGTATAAACAATTTTTATAGTGATTTTAACATCAAAACAAATTCTAAAAGAAATCTCTAACTCTCGTTTTTTAATATTTCTAATTGTTTTTTGTGTAAATTAAATTACAAAAAATTCTAAAAATATTTGTTTTGATTTTTGTTGGTAAGAAAAATTAGGAAAATTAGTGTAAAACATTTTTTGCATTTTAATCATTATTTCAGCTTCAATTTAAATTATAGGAAATTATATAAACAACCTAAAAATCCAGAAAAATTCCAGAAAGGGTATTTTTACTTTTAAAATCATTTTTTCATCCCAAGCTTGAGAAAAATTCTGAAATTAAAATTTTTCCTCTATGGATCGACTCCTTACTTGCCCTATATTAATTAAAGAGTATGTAAGTGAAAATTTCATAAATATTGTTGGTTAATTTTGAATTGAAACAACGACATAAAACCCCTAAATTTGGACTTATTAGTCGGGTAATATTGGTTTGGTTTGGATTGGATAGGTAAGTCCTGCTTGACTCATTGGTAGAATAGGACAACCCATCCAAGAGGGCAAGGTGTGGGCCCTAGTCAACTTGAAAGTAAAGTGAGAAGACACATATTGGGCGTAATTGTGTGTGTTTAGTTGTCTTTGGCTTCGGTCAACCTAATGTACCCATGGGTCAACTAAGCCTACAGGCGCGCAAATATGGAGGGTTTTGGTTAGCTTTAAGTCAGGTCAATGCCCATCCAGGACCAACCATCTGACCTTGGCCAGGCTCATGCCGAACCATAAAAGCGCCAAAAAATTGCTCATCTAGTTTGTATCAAGCTTGATTGATAAGAGGCAAACAGATGGTGCCACGAGAGAGAGAATGTGTGTTATGATAAAAGATCTTATATTTTTTGATTTTATGTAGCCAAAATATAAGCAAACACATAAAAAACAAAATATATCAGAAGGTATCTTTTTCTCTTGATAACACTATGTTTTATTGTTTAGCTTTGTAGAAGAACCAATGGAAAATGAAGGTAAGGGGAGAAATATGACCCTAAATTAGATAATGTTAGGGTTCTAGTTTCTTTCCATGACTTTACTAAAATTAAGTTCAGAATACACATCCCATGATGAACTCCTTCTGGACAAAAGGAACCGCTTGTTTTGCTGGGTTGTATTTCACTAAATATTGTTTGTCTTTAGTTCAGATGTTTGCATATTTGACGGTTTTATCCGGTTTATATGCTGGAGTAATTATATTAAATTATAAAGGAAATTGTAGATGCAAAATCACTTTCAAAAATAGGCGTTTTTATAAAAAGAGAAAATAATTTTATCCTCGAGCTGTGACAATGTTTAACCATTTTTAATTCAATTTTTTTAGAAGGAGAGCATAGTGGGTAAGTAGAAATGATACTCAGGAAAACATATCATGATATCACTCATTTGGAATATTAAAGGTATCTAATCATTATAAATGAGAAATTCAGAATGACCAAATAGTGGAAATCTGGGGCTTGATCTACTACTTTATTCCTTTTTATGCTAAATAAACATTTGTTGGTATGCTTTCCCACTGGAATAGTAAAATATAATATAATTTTTTGATTCAAGGAATGAACAAAAATGGCTGAGTTTTTGAATCATACATTTTTTTGCATTCTCTCTCTATCTTGTGCCCTAAGTTATTGTCTGGGTCTTACCTTTATAATATGTAAAAATTCAATTCTATCATGACATATATGTTTAGGGTTTTGTTGTTCCCTCAATAATAATCAGAATATGTATATTTATCTTGTTTGTAGAATCTCCACCCTATTTTGCTTCTTGCATTCCGCAACTCATACCCCCAGATTAAATTCAAATTAACGCAGTGTGGGCTGAATTGTCCTTCTGAATAATATTCTAGAAGCCCGTTTGACAAACTCTCACCAAATAGCCCGTTTGGTGGCCTCATAAGCCCACTCTCATGACCATGTAACCTGTAATGTGAATATAATAAATTGAAAATATTATGAAATAAATAGAAATAAGCCTTCTAAATATATATTGTTACTAAAAAAATGATTTATTTATGAATACATTCAAAAAACGTAGCAATATTCATTAAAACTAAGAAAATCATTTGAACTTACGGAAAGTAAAATATTTTTGGCTTTATTTTATGAACAATATGTCCATAATTCATTTGAGCTTGCCTTAATAAACCCAATTTCATGGGTTCTAATACCTCAATCATTGGAAGTAATTTAAAATCTATTTCACTTAAATATCACTAAATTTGGAAGTTTGTTTATGAATTTGTTTGACGCCAACATGAGTTTGTTTATGCATTTGGAAGCGTGTTTATGAATCTATATCATATTGATGTGGATCCAAGGAACTAATTTTTTTTATTCCATGGAAATTTTAGCCTAAAAACAATTTCTAGGTGTGAGATTAATTAGAAAAAGTTTTCAGAGAATGATGCGAGTGAGGTAGAGAATGAGGGGTATACGGTGAATGCCGAGTGAGTTAACGATAAAAAAATGATGAGAAGGTGGTCAGATGTGTTTTATAGGGTATATGGAGGTGACATGATGATGTGAAGTGGTAGTTAAATTAATCCAAGCTAAGGAAAAGGTCGAGAAAGAACACCATAAAGCGAGGATACTAACCATACATCCTTAGTGTCCACCAGAATCATTGCATTTTGTGAGTGCAAGTAAGCTGCCCCTCTTTTGTGTTGCTTCTTCCCACACTCTAGAAAGCAAGTTAAAGGATGAATACGATGATCCACAACTCTATTTATAGAGTAGAGGGAATGGATGGAAAAAGGGGGGAGGGGGAGTAAAGATGAAGTATCCATGAAAATTTGAGCTCGATATGACCTTTGGGTCATCAGATATCAAGCTTTAAATTGGATCAATCCTAGCCGTCTGATAAGCCAAAAATAGGGGTAAATTTTTTCAATTTAAAACCCTTTTCGTTGTCAATTTTAGCTTGTACAATAAAATTTATAAAAACTCTACTTAAGATGTGTAGTGATAAGTACGAGTGTCGTTGAAGGGAAGCTAGTAAGGAATCCAATTGATGTTCTTCTTGAATAATTTGAACCTGATTGGGGTTAATTTAATCTTCAACAGAGATTAAATCACCCTAATTAGATGAGAAATTTGGAAAGGGGGGTAGAAGAGATGAGAGGAGTAGATGAAATAAGGGGCTCTAAGTTGAATTAATTGATCCAATTGAAAGGATCAAAGAATTCAATTAGAGAGATTAAGAAGAAAATTTAGAAGTGTTTTGGTTGGTTCTTTAGGTTTGAAAATTCAGTAATAACTACTCTATTGGATAATGAAATGGAAAATTTAATATCCAAGAATGTTAACCCTTTTTATAAGGCTTTTATAGTTTTCTTTTATATGAACTTGGAATAGCTAGGAAATCTCTCAATTTCTCCTCTAAATCCTAGTCAGGGCTTGTACATTCAGCTCAAGCCAAGCAATTTAGAAGTTCAGACAGGGATCAAGAAGAAAGATTAAGAAATTCAACTAACAACATCCAAAATACACCAAAAGTTCAAATACAAAGAAGGAAAAAGTACCAAATAGGTTGATCCAAGCTGGAGCTCCTCTCTGTCTTGCAGCTGTGATAGAGCACCATCAAGAATGAGCTCCCCCTCTCAAAATTTAGCTTTTATACTTAGGTTACATGGTCAAAATCTTCATTTTACCCCCGTCTAGTAATTTATTTTTATCTATCAATGTAGGCTTGATCTGAATAAGCCAACCATACAGAGAGAAAGAGGGAATCAAGACGAGCAAATCCATAAAAAATATCTCAATCGGACTTCAGGATCAAAAGTTATTAATAATTAAATTTTAAACCAATTTAAGCCATTGGATTTAAATTCATTTATTTATTCATTTGTTTTTTTAACACATCATGATGTGCCGTCCTCTCATTGGCGGGTGCATTTTTAATTCTCTTTTTTGTAGAAAAGCCCTTTAGAAAGCTTGGAATTGCTGCTGAACGATGCCCAAAAATAATTTTGTAAATGCCCCTTGAGCATTCTCTCTCCTCTGATTTATCATAAAAACCATTAAAAAATAGTAAATAATTGTAATAAAACCCTGTAACTGTTTAAATAATAGATTTACGCCTGCATACACGACCGAGAGCTGTTTTTTAGGGCATAATTGCAACTGAAATTTACGAAAAAGCCCCTAGAAGAGTAGAAATGGCTTTAAAACTCATTTTCTCATTATAAATATATCCTTTTCCTCTTTAAAAATTCATTTCTCACTTAAATAAATCTCAAAAAATCCAATAAAATCTTAAATAAATTCTAGAAAATTCCATAAAATTCTGGAAAATTCAGTATTTCATCCCCATAATAATTGAACTCAAAATTAAATTTTAAACCTGCCATTTTCATTTAAAAATAATTATTTCAAGCTCAAATAAATCTCATAAATTCATAAAATTAACAAAAAATTAGGGAAAAATCAGAAATCACTTGGAAACATTAAATTTATGTAAATATATGATAACAACCCCATTTTAAGCTCTTTAAATGCAAAATTGTGCTAATAGCATGAAATAAAAACCGAATTTAGGGTGTTATCACCGTCCATTTTCTCTCTCTCCTGAACATCGACGGTCACACTTTCTCATTTACTGTTGATGGTTGCGATGTCTAATCTTCAGTAACTAGTGATTGGAAATGTCTCTTCTTCCATGACCATGCACTCTGAGATATCCATGGGTACCTACAATAAATAGAACTAAAGAAAATATTTTTAATTCTTGTGATGTGGCGGTGCGTTGTCGCATGACACACCACAGGATCCTGTTCCTTTACCTCATTTTATTCTTTTCTAGTGAATGAGAAACTGATGTGTGTCATTCACATCGGCAAAAGGGGAATATTCCCCAATCATTGCTTGACCCGACATGTGTTTTGGCGTGTCACATCAAAGTTTATTCTTCCTTTTTTCGATTGCAGGAGTACTAGTGTGCACCACATGTACTGCAACAATTGTTTAATTTTCTCTTTCCTTTTTTTATTCTGTTCTCTCTCAATTATTCCAGTGCATTTATTTCAATTTAAGTTACATCTTTTTTCTATTAGTCTGCCTTGCCTGCTGCAAATAAAATATAGAAATGTTAGATCATGATCGGTGCATTATGATGTGGCAATTCACAATGCCATAACTGCACTTTTTTGTTATGATTAGCACAGCTAGACATTGCTGTCACTCTTAATTGGTCGCCATACTTTAATAGTTCATTAGAAAAATATATTCTGAGTCAGAAATTTTTTTTTTTAAAATATGATGTCAAAAAGATCCTTAAAATACTATTAAGTCCCCAAAACACCAGAATATCACTCTAGAAATAGATTTAATCATTTAAAGTTTGATAACACACATTTACATTATTTTAATGTATAAATAGGTGTATATTTCACATAAATAACCCAATAATTTAGATGTTATCGATAAGGTGGTAGCAGATATTGTTAGGCAGCCAGTTAATGTTTGATGTAATATTATCTGGTCCTACTAACTTTAGATTATTGTTGTTAGGCCATTGGCTAAATCTTTTTGAAGTGAAACATATTGTTGGGTAATAATATCGCAACCTGAATGCAATATCCATTATCGAATACTGATGATTTCTTTTATCTAAGAAATAAGAATGCGGGTGATATAAGATTTTGAAATCTATACAGATATTGATTTTTAATGCTGAAATGCTAAATTTTCTAAATAATTTTAGCTGAATACCAAAACTGGATATTGATATTGTTTAGTTGATAATGATAATGAGATTGCTGATGAGATTGGAATGGATAATGGATACCATTCTGAAATATTGAATTTGACATCAAAATAATCCATCAGTTTTAATAGTCAAAATTGTGATTGAACTGTTTTTAGGATTCTATTTTAATGATTTTTTGGGAGGCTCGTGAGCTAGAAATTTTAATAGTATACGTTTGAAAATGTGCTAATTATAGGTTACTGTACTCTCATTTGTTTTTGGGGCATCCAACTAATTATATATTTTTTTGATAATTGGAATATAATTGTGAGAAATATATCAAACTTCTTCCATGAGGGAAGGATTGGACATGGTGGCCTGGACATGTTTATTTCATATATAGTAAGATTGGCAATGTAGATCTAATTACAGTATCCATGAAATTCGGTCAACATTATTCTACTAGTGCAAGAAGCTCCACATTCCCCACCTTTATTTAAAATTTTACTCTTAATGTAGACACATCTACATCATCATAATCTACATTGTGCAAAATGTGTGTAACATAAATATTCTTACTCCATTTGGTATATTTAATTAATTATAATATGGATCAACTAATTCTGTTAGTGTATATATCAAAGCTAAATTGGAATAGTTAAAGATTTTTGCAGCAATTCAAATACCAAACAAATTTCTGATGCTAAGTTAATGTTTCACATTAAAGTCAATCTAAGGGCCTTAATCAAATTTAGAATATAAAAGTAAAGGGGGTAAGTAAAGATGCTTTCATTGCATAGGGGTGATTAAAATCAATAATTATAAATTTCATTGCATCTACAATGATGCTTTCCAATCAATGAAGCCAATTTCACCATCAAGACAAACATAATAACATTTTTAATATTTCCCCCAGACACAAATATTTTACCCAAATGAGTACCTTGATACTCGACCCCACCAATCAAGATCGCTAATAAGTGGCCTACGAATAAGGGTAATCAACTATATTGGTGTAATGGTCACCTAGGTTTAAATAGAATATATGAGAGACACAATAGAATATTAATGAATATTGATACACATCCTCTCCCTAAGCATGAAATTATTTATCTGCACATTAGGCTCTTTAATCCTGCCTAAATGCCTAACGTTTTAATATTTCTTGCTGTGCAGATGACATCCATAATTTCAAGAGATGATCACGAAACATCAGGATAATAACATCAAACATTCTTACTCTATGGTTACTCCAAAGCTTTGTCTTATGTTCAATTAATGTATTTTTTTTAAAAAATGAGACAGGTTTTCATTTAGAAATATTTTAAGAGGAATAGAGAAATGAAAAAATCAAATAGACATGGCATAAATATATGCTACATAGCTAGGATTTAATGAAACACACATGATATAATAGTTTAAGAAAATAGTTGGGATTAATAGAGAACAATGACGCATGCTAATAAGACAAAAAAAAAATAAAACATGGCCCAAAGAAGGTGATAAAAAAAACAAACTGATGACATCAAATATGTATAGAGGAATACATGTTTTATGATTTATATTACCATTTATATCAATTATATGCTTAACAATTATCAAATATTCATGTTGAAAATTAAATTAACACTCAGTTTTGTAATGGGTCCTAATTTATGGGGTTTTGACTTATGAACTAACCCCCCCCTGATTCTGTTGAATCAAGTGGTTTATTTTTCTCTTGATTTCCTTGGAGCTTCATTTTATGACAAGACTTAGGTAATTGGATTATTAATGGTATACCAATGGTGGAGAAGAGAGGTACCTAAAGCACAATTAAGCCTACTATGGAGCATGCCCAATCTGGATTCCAAAAGGACCTTAAGTCCAGTCAAACGAAAGGCCTATTTTTACTGAGAAAGTCAAGGTGGCGGTTGCTATTACTTTCCTATAAAGGGGGGCACGAAATTGGCTTGTCAAATTGGCTAGCCTCACATTCTAGGTTCATCACATTGAGAATATGAGATCCCTATTTATACCCCCTCTCTCCCAGATTGTAACTATCCCTGAATTTCTGTTCCAAACTCTGTTTTAGCAGCCTTGAGTGCAGCAGTGTTTCTTTGATCCACTCTATTTGAGTGTCATGTTGAGTGTAATGACAATCCAAAAAGTCTAAAAAGAGGTGCTATAGAATTTTATACAAATACGTTAACTTCTCAACCTTGAAATATTGATTCTAAATTTTTGGAAATTATTTCATATTATGTATTTCTAATAGATAATGAAACGTTGCTTAAATTACCTTCTAATGATGAGATTGTAATACATTGAAAGCTATGAATTTTGATAATGCATCTAGGTGGGGAGAATTCACTCCCCTTTTTTAGATTGTGATGCAAAGTTGTTGAAAAAGATGCTTATATGGAATTTAAATTCTTTTATCTAAAAAAACTACCTAAAGACTGTAAATATACAATCATATCACTTATTACTAAGTGTGCAATAACTTCTTTTTCCAAACTTTGAGTCTTCTCTTATGCGATGTTACATACCAAGTCATCATGAAAATACTTAATGAGAGGTTAACTCTATTATTACCTTTATTAGTACCAGAGGAAAAGAGTGGCTTTGTAAAAGGGAAATCAATACATAAAAGTGCTAATTGTGTGTAAGAGATTTCTCAATGTATACATAATACAATACACTATAATAATGTGGTTCTGAAATTGAATATGGAAAATACCTATGATTGGTTGGAATTGACATTTTTACTGAATGTTTCATGAAGATTTGGTTGATCGGGACTTGGACTGTGATGATTCTTAGCCTGCACTGAAAATAACCATTTCCCGATGCTTGTAGATGGAAACTCTTCCCCATTTCTCCAATCATCTCTAGGTCTTAGACAGCAAAACCCAATCTCTCCAAGTTTATTTATTTTGTCTGAAGAAATACTTGGTAGAAATATTACTAAACATATGAAATATATAGTCATTGGAAAACATGATGAAAATACTATAGACATCTGAAAATACTTTAGGTCACCAAATTAAAAACGATAAAAGTTCCTTATAAATATGTGCTGAAATCCATGTAGAGAACGAAAATGAAATATAAATAAACACATCCTTCCGTGTAGGTTCATTTTCATTTACCTTTTTGGGTTGCCATATTTTCCATGTTGACAGTTTAGACAGAAGTTGGAGGGTTGTAAATATAAGTAATTGTCCCCTAGATGAGACTTGATATTGATTTAACTCTGTCATAAACATCATCTCTATTCACATTTTAGTTTTAAAAAAAAATTAATTTTTTTAAAGAGGAAAATGGACTCAAAATTAAATGCCTTCACTATATCGAAAAACTGGCTCTTTCATGAGAAGGATACTCAGTGTAAAAACAATAGTTAGGGCTAAAGTTGGAAACTGGGATATGAATGTGTCATCTAAGTGACTTCCTCAAAGAACTCAAAATATAAGGACAATATTTGAATGGAAGAATTAATCCAGTGGAAGGTTAGACAGGGCCTGGTATTACTAGACTAGATTAGGTTTCTTGGAAACCTTCCCAGGTATTACTAACTGAGTTCCAACCCTAGATGCAGAATATCCATGAGCTGAACTGGTAAATAATACCTTAAAAGATGTAAAATTACTAAAAATATAATTACCCCGATTAGATTTAAACCTATAAATTTATAACATGAAAAAGATAGAGCCATTCGGAGTATCACAAATCAAGATGGCATGAACAGGAAATTGGCCTTGATATTTTTTCAAAAAAACAAACCCAAAGATGGTTGTACTGGCATTATTTGTAAATCATCTATGCTTATTATGATTCAATCTTTTATAATGGTATTTTTGCTGGTATTATTTTATCCAAAGGTACTGTATTTTCAATATGTTTCCTGTGAAGATATCTGTTTAAAAAATGGAATTCATATTGCTTTGAAATATGTCTGTTGCTTAAGAAGCCACGGGTCGAAGAAAAAGAGCATGTATTCTTCAATAGGAAATGGAAAAAAAACTAACATGGAGGTGGTTTCTCAATGCTTGCGACTTCCTTTATGGTTTGACCTATCACATATCCAATGGATGTAATATTTTCTCACAAGTGAGAGAGTGTAAATCATGTACTCTAAACTGACACTCTTGCATGTTTTTACAATGGGAAATATGTAAGAAAATAAATGCATAAAAATGGTAAGATAATAATAGAGGATTTTAGTACATTATTAATAGTATACAGACGTGGATGAAGAATATGGAAGATATCGCCACGTCTACATAAAATACTTCCAATAAAGAGATACTTGATTTAATAATTGGAACCAAAGTGTTGGTCAAGCTTATTATATTTATAGCACCATGTTAATCTGATGGATACCACCACCCTCGCTAGTGTAAAAGTTGTGGATGGGGCATCTAAAGTTAGTCCCAGAAAATCAGGAGGGGGAAGTATTTTGAGAGATTATCATTATAACACGGCAATCACACTATTATTCTGAAGTTATAAATATGGAAGCTGAGTGTTATACACTATTACATGGCCTGAACCTTTGTGATCATAAGGGCATTATGTTACTTTATAAATTCTGGCATAAGTAACACCTGAGAATGACAACCTTGCTGGAATCAAATGACTCATTATGTCAGAAAAAATCCATATATTGAACATATAATGATAATATTCAGTAGCTGATGCCGTAGCTATCATGCTATTAGAGAATAGTATAATCAATTCTTTTCGAGGATCAGAGTTAGCTCATGTACTAAGAGGAAGCTATCAAACAGGTCCGATGGGACTACCCTACCTTAAATGTGCTTAAGTTATGCCACCATCAGCAACTAGCTGGCCAAAGTAAGGAGGCGATGGCTAGCCAGAATAATCAGCCAAGATTTATAGGGAGGCTACTTTTTCAGGTGCAATTGCTCCTTGATAGAGGAGCTTTTTTTGATTTGCTGATATACTCTCTAAAAGTTTTTGCAAAACTGAGCTTCGTATTATAAGTACATTCTTCAAGGTATCATGTACATCACATTTTATATTATAATTAGAAAAATGACAACATGGCAAAAATGTACAAATTTGAATTTATTCCTCATTTCTGCTTATATTTCAGTTTTTTCACCTGTGATTTTGAATGGCAGGCTCGGGAAGCATAGCAGATATTGGCTTAAGAGATGCGGTGTCAATAGAGGAGAATCAACAAAGAGTTTACACATTGTAGCTTTTTCATGGCTGTTCATGAGGGAATAAAGAATCAGGCGTATTCTGTTTATGGTTGCGGTCATATTTCATGATGAAGATGCAAAGCAGGGAAACTCTTCAGCCGGTCTATCACCCATGAAGGATGTTTATGACTTCCCACAAACAATACTCAGGTAATTATTTCAACGTCAGTCTGCCATTGGGGCAGCTCGAACAACGTAAATCACGCCATCAATAGATATAATTAATATATGTACATATTCTTCTGTTAAAACGATAGATAGATACAGTAAGAATGCGATAGAGATGGATAAATTGGAAGATACAGATATGGATAGAGAAGTAGAGAAAGATTCTCTAGATAAGATCGGTCTCACCAGTCAATTGGTCACCAGGCCCAACTGATGACTAGGATTCGATACACGATCAAGATACTTGTTTGATAATTGGATTGATGGTGAAATGGACAGATCAAGTGCTGAATTCGATGGGTCCAATCGTCGATCTGGTCGAATCTTCCATTTATATCTGCCTTCTAAATCTGAAATTATTCATTCACCAATATCAATCTGCTGTTTCTGAAATCTTCCATTCGAGATGCATCAATTTTTTTTTTCTGACAACTTCTGATCTGCTTCTTATCCGTCATATATATTTTTCAACGTTCTGATTAGTTTCGTACGCACCTGAAATTTCTAAATAATTTCTAGACTATCTTCTAAATTTCTGGATCGGTAAAAGAAAGAGTTCACGCGTGATGGAAAATCCAAAAAGAGAAATGTTTAGAATTTGAAGATGAACCAAGACGAACCGTTCAACGAGAGTGAACAACATAATAGCAAAATTGACTGTTGGGATGGTTAACGGACTCGTTATCAAAGCCATCAAATATAGGAATTCATAAAATATAAATCTATCTTTTTTGTTTCAAGATTAAGGGCTCAGGAAGATATTAGACATTTAAGGAAGCGCATCACCACTTTTGGGTTGTATGTGAATTATAGAACCCCACAATCTTTATCCTCATATGCAGACATAGTCAGAAGGTCTACTGTCCCTCAAAATTATCCTTCACTTGTTCTTCATCTTGGTAGTCCCAGAGAGTATTTTAAATCCACTAGAGGACGTCACTGCCATTTCCATGTCATATGCAAGACTATATACATATTCATAAGATAAATACAAGTGTGTATATATATCTCTTGCAACAGTAAGGTGTACGCTTGTTTTGGAGGACTGCCCTGCTAGGAAAATTATTAAAATTACTCTTCTGTTGGGCAATACATGGTGGAGCCTCGTCGAAACGTTTTAATATTTATCACCTTTCTGGCTTTGTGGGTCTAGATTGGCTTAGCCAGAATATCAGGAATGGATTATTGTCTTTTGAGCACGTTGGATCTGATATCAAAGGTAGCTCACGTGCTCATAAGTGCAGTATACAGTAGCTAAACCAGGACATAGTATTTGTGATGGGATTGATTCGTTAACATCAAATGTGAAGTTTTTTACTAGTTATACTGATGTATTCTTAATATCATCTCTTTTGTATCTCTGACTTTTCTTGAAATATGACATATCAATAGGATCGGCATATACCTCGGCGATCCGATCTGATTCGATATCGAGATGGTGATCAGTCACTATCAATCACTATAGTTTATATTTTTTATCGGTGTTTTGATCGTTCAAATTCTAGTCAATGGTCCAACAAAGCATGTATTAAAAAACATAGCTGTCTAATGCAAGTGTAGAATAAATCCATGGGTCTTTCTGCGGTTTTGTTTAACTCCACTGAACATATGATTTCTCAGTATTGAATTTCGGCGATCATCTGAGGGGTTAAAATACGGGTTTAAGTTTACACAATGAATTCATATCCGTTTAAATTTAGTAAAATCTGTCTCCCAGGATGGCGGCTCAGCCCGTCGCCCTGTCCATTCTCTGATTCTCATCTCTCTCTTCTGTTCTCTAACGTTTCAACCTTAATGGCATCTGATCTGAGTTAGGATTGTGAGATGCCCCTCTATCTTCTTCTCTCTTCTTCTCTACTTCCCTCTTCTTGAATACATCATGGCATCTCACTTTCCTTAACACTATCTTTCTCTCGTTCTCTCTCTCTTCATCTTTCTCCCTCTCTCCCTCTCTCTCTTTCCCTCGTTCTCTCTCTCCGTCTTTCTCCCTCTCTCCCTCTCTCTCTTTCTCTCGCGTTCTCTCTCTCCCTCTCTCGCTTTCTCTCTCTCCCTCTCTCTCTTTCTCTCGCTTTCTTTCTCTCCCAACTTTTTTGCTCTCTTCTCTCTCCCCCTCTCTCGCTTTCTCTCTCCCCTCTTTTTTCTCTCCTCTCGCTCTCTTTCACTCGCCTTCTCTCTCTCTTTATCTCGCTTTCTCTCTCTCCCCTCTTTTTTCTCTCCTCTCTCTCTCTTTCACTCGCCTTCTCTCTCTCTTTATCTCGCTTTCTCTCTCTCTCTTTCCCTCGCTTTCTCTCTCTTTCTTTCACTCGCTTTCTCCCTCTCCTCTCTCTTTCTCTCTCTTCTCTCTCTTTCCCTCTCTCGCTTTTACTCGCTTTCTCTCTCTCTCTTTCTCTCGCTTTCTTTCTCTCCCTTCTCTTTTTCTCTTTTCTCTCTCTCTCCCCTCTCTTTTTCTCTCTCCTCTCTCTCCCCTCTCTTTTTCTCTCTCCTCTCTCTCTCGCTCTCCCTCTCTCTCTCCCTCTCTTTTTCTTTCTCTTTCTCTTTCTCTTTCTCTATCTCTCTCTCTCTCTCTCTCTCTCTCTTTCTCTAAATATATCTACATCTGTCTGAATATCTCGACCGTCTTATCTCTTTCTCTTTCCCTGTCTATGTTTTCTCTCTCTCCCTTTCTCTCTGTGCTTCTCTTGCTTTCATCTCTACACCTCCGGTGTAAGTCTCTCTCTCTTTCTCTCTCTCTCTCTGTCTCTAAAAATCCGGATGTCTATCAACCAATCCTTGCCCTTAACTTAAAGTATACAGCCGGAATCGGGAACTTCAGCAAAAGATCCGACCACGATCTGTTGCAGCGAGGACTGAACTTATTAACATGGAATATACGCCAATAGAACGCACCCGAGTCGTCAGAAATGATGCAGATCGACCCATTTAGATAAGCCCATTTTCGAACTTAATATTTAATCTCGAATAAAGTATGCCTCTTTGAAAAAAGCCGATATAATCTTATCCCATCTCTGGTCAAACTTGTAAGGCCAGGCTGTCCGTTCTATAACAAGACTCGCATAAGCTTTCCTTACCCGTCTCTCTCGGTCTGGGAAGACCGAGTTACAAGGGAAAGCGATTAGAGATGGAGCTTACAACCATCTTCTTCCTGGTTCTCATCATCACTTCTTCATCTACTGGTGAGTTCTCACAATCCCCCTCCCATCCTCTGGATTGGTCTTGATCATCTCATCTTACTGATCGAATTTTGATCGATCACATCAATTGCTTTAATCGGCGAGTATTTTGGTGTAGAATAACAACAACATCCAGACTAAGAATGAAAATTGAGCTATCGCAATCAGCTATAGCTTAAATTTTTATTACGGGGAATCAAGCTATTCCTGTTGAGAAGTAATTTCCTGTATGGACAATTATATGTATCGTCGTAGATTTAAGCAATCATTTTACCCCTCCATAAAATGATTTTACTTTGCCAATTTTGGTGTTAAAATATTTCCTGATTAAGTGTGGGGATCCGATGATAAGTAGAGGCTGATTATGTCTAGAAAATAAATACGGAATATTCCATCATAGGTTGTACAGTATGAAATTGTTCCTCTTGCCTATAACTAGGGTTGAGTCCTTGAGTCACAAGTGAAATGTTTCTTTGAGAGTTACCATTACTCTCAAAGAAGACTAAGATCGCAACTTGTTGACTCAAAAGAGCAAGAGAGCAAGGATCTCAAGTACGTTTTGCTAAATTCAAATTTTTATATATGCTTAAATATACGATCGTTCCAGATATATACTATTCAGTTATTTCGTGATTTATACTGAAGAAAACAATGCAACCGACCCTTATTCTTCAACAGAAACCTTAAAATTACTTTCACTTCTGTTTTCAGCATGGGGAGGGATAGTGGGAGTGGACTACGGAAGAGACGGCAACAACCTTCCTTCACCTCCGAGAGTGGTAGAACTTCTCAAGGCCAACGGCATAACTGCAGTGGGCATGTACGACTCCAACGCCGAAGTACTCCGCGCCCTCGCAAACACAGGAATCAAGGTCACCATCGCCATTCCCAACGACAGGCTCGCCGCAATGAACAATCCGAACGTGGCCGGGACTTGGGTATGGGAAAACATCGGCGTCTACCGCCCTGCTACCGACATCATAGCCGTCGCCGTGGGCAACGAGGTCTTCCATCAACGGTCAGATCTCAACTGGGCCATCGTCCCTGCTATGTGGAACGTCTACAACGCTATCAAGAACCTCAAACTCGACGGGATCGTCAAGGTCTCCACTCCCGTGGCCTTCTCCGCGTTTGACAGGTCGTTCCCCCCCTCTCAAGGGAGATTCAGAGGAGATCTCCAGCCGACAGTTAGACAAATTCTCGACTTCATCTCCAAGACTGACTCTTACTTCATGATCAACCTCTACCCGTACTTCACATACATAGATAACCCTCAGATCGATCTGAACTACGCTCTGGGCCTGCCAAACTCTGGCGTGAGAGATCCGATAACAGGCCGGATGTACTTCAGCCTTATAGACGCACAGATTGATGCGGTTTATACGGGGATAGCTGCGTTGGGCTTTGGAGATATCATGGGAAGGGGAAACGCAGGGAAGAGGTTAGTGCTGAGAGAGTTTGGGCATCCGACAGCCCCAAGGAGGAGGATCCGAGGAGGAGGAGAAGAAGAAGATGAAGGAAGAAGGTCGGCTATGGAAGTGGGCAAGCTTGGAAGGGAGAGAGGGCCGAGCGTGGAGAACGCGCAGACCCATAATAGCATCATGGTGAGGAGGGTGCTGAATGGGCAGACGGGCACGCCTCTTTATCCTGATAGTGATCTCGATCTCTATTTGTTTGCGTTGTTCAATGAGAATCTGAAGCCTGGGCCGGAGGAGGAGAGGAACTTTGGGTTATTTTATCCTGATGGGAGGAAAGTTTATGATATTGACTTTGGGGGTGGTGGTGGAGGTGAGAGCTGGTGCGTGGCCAATGAAGCGGTGGGAAATGAGAGGTTGCAAGGCGCTTTGGATTGGGCTTGTGGCCCTGGAGGGGCTGACTGTGGACCGATACAGCCTGGGGCACAGTGCTTTGAGCCAAATACATTGGTGGCTCATGCTTCCTATGCCATGAACAGCTATTATCAGAAGCACGGCCGCGAAGCCTCTGCCTGCAACTTCAATGGGGCTGGCCGCATCGTCAACCAGCGTCCAAGTGAGTCCATAATATTATTTACATATTACTATCACAATTTTTAGGTTCATTTTGCATGAAAATAAATGAGTGCTGACTCTTGATGAATTGGTTCTTTGCAGGATTTGGAAACTGCGTTTTCTAACCGAGAGAATGAACAAGACCCTAATGTCTTCTCCTCAATAATGTCCCAGATGTTGAATAAATAGAAAACGTCTTGTAATGTAGCTTGGCTACACTTTGCCACCTAAGAATTCAAGAGTGTGCAATAATACGGTCATGGATGCAATGATGAATCGTGTGTCAGTTTTCCACAACAAATATATCCATCTTTCTACAATCTATTAAGTACCTAACTATCGGCCAAGATGAGTATCTTGCCTACCTACCTTAATGCATAGCCATCTGTTTTTCTATCTATCTTTGTTGAAATAAATCCCAATATGTTTTAGTTATGTATGGAAATTCCAATCCGGACGAGGTTAATGTGACGACGTATAAGAAGGTACTATAGACCTTGGTATGTCCCTTGCATGACACCAACATCATTGGTATGTGGCGCTGGGAGTGCACTTGTTGTATTCTACAATTAAAAAACTCCTTGACCCCCAACACGAGGGAATAAACACTCAAGGATGACCAAAGAAAAAACAAGGAGAAAGGAAGAAAGTAATGGGGAAAAGTGGAGAGAATGAAAAGACAAAAGAGATGAAAACATACTACAGAGACTATATTTTGTGTTATAGTTTAGAAAGGGGTAAAACCCTTTAAATAAGGGAAGGAGTGGGCCCCCCATGGGTGTTGGGTTCTGTGCCTTGGTTCGTCCACGGAAAGCATGTTTCCATGGATGGGGAAGCACGTCGATCGATTCATAATCAATCTTTAAAATAAAACATCGAATTTATCTTTTTGGGAACTTATTCCACCCTTTACATGCTCACTTTGAGATCGCTCCGAAGCCGTTCATGCATCCGGTCTCTAGAAGCCACATGATTAGCCATACTTCCCGTATAAGTAGGATGAGCTAATGCTATTATATCCGAATAATTTGATGTCCGTCTCGACTATCCATCAAATAATAATATTTAGAGTACATGTTTAAAGATTATTGGTCACTGTATTACGATTTTAATGGTAGGAAACCGTCATGTTGCCGCATCAGCTTCATTATGAATAAAAAAACAAATAATGGTGAGCCTACAGCTTTTAATAAATACACGCCGAATAATGAGTCGTCCCGTGCATTTATTGCATGTAGCTATCAATTTTCCGCGTGTATTAATTACACAAAATTCCAAATGCAGAAAAGAACAAAACATACATTTTCTTTTAGCCACCCGTGCCACGTAATAACAGCCACAATGATTTGTTAATTATGGCATCGCTCATCGCGATGCCATAAGTAGCTTATGATGAACGCTATGATTGGATAAACATGGCTTTGGGAATTGCGATGCCATGGTTTCCTACAGCAAATGATTGGCGCGGCCAATCATTTGTTTGAAATTTCAGATGAATGACGTGTAAGCCACCTAATTTAAGAAAAAATGATTTTTTAAAAAATTCACAATATATTATGTTACTTCTAAAAATTATTTTGAGCTATATAATTGTTAGAAAAATATAAAAAATATGTAAAATTCCAGAAAAGTTAGTAAAATCATTAATGACCTCTAGCTGAATATTTTATGCCCTGCAAAAATATTTCATCATTAAATGACATGTAAGAAATACTAAAAAATTAAAAACAATCATAAAATCATAGTGCAAGTCATGTAAGTCCATTTACTTAGATAACATGCAAATATGGCTAGTAAAACACATATATGCAATGTAATATTCATCAATTTCCCTTTATAATTTGCAAGTTATCAATTCATGGACATTATTACAAACATCACACGGAGTTATAATGAACATAAATAGTTTATTCGACTAACTTAAATAAACATAGTAGTGTAATTGGCATGACAGCCCCATAATATCCATTCATACAGGAAAGCGACAAAGGGGGGAGCACGCTTATGTTTCTTACGTGCTCCCTTTTTTAAGGATTGAGAAGTCAAAGCCCTCCTTTCTTGCCTTCTCATGATAAGGGGGCGGACATATACCCAACGGTCTTAATGTCTACGTATCTATCGATTGGCCTATCTACAATTTTACTACCTAATAATCTATTAATATATAGATATATCTTTATCTGCATCTTTATATTTATGTAATTATATTTTTATAATTTTTTTAAAAATACAGGATTATACATTATCATTTCATTGGTCTTCTCATTGATGGCCAGCCTAGATTCATGCCTACGCGTACTAAATAACTAAGACAGTTTCCCCATGTAATCCATTTAAATCACCTTGGTATACTAGCCATTGGTGACTTGATAGGTTAGGTTGGTGTTGCATCGAACATATATGATCTCCGTTGCGGCCAGTTTTAGCCATCCTTTGTTGTACCATTTTCATCATAATGGTTTGCACCTTTCCAATAGCACCCTTGTTTATTGTGGTCTCTCATGGAGATCCAATGTTTTTTCACAGGGAAGGTCGTTTGTCATGTGGATTCCGCATTCAAAACCCAGCCCATGGATCCATATCCATCATGGAATACCATGCCAGGGATACTTCAACACAAGGGAGATACTCCACGTACTTATGTACAGTTATCTATTTATTATTTAATTAATACTATAGTGGTACCAAGCAACAAAATCTTGTTAACTGTTTGATGAACTCACTTTAAAGTGTTTAATTTCGAGTTCACAATTGATAATCTCAAAAAAATGATATTTTGAATCTAATTTCATGTGTTTTCAATATTTGATTGCATTAAAATGATTCTAAATCCATGTTGCTTCAAATAACTTGGTCTATTTTTGCAACACAATTCTGAAATCCCCTATTTTATTGTACTTTTGAATGATTTTGTGAAAATAATTTATAATGAAATAATTTTACAAGTCCCAATATCCATTTCTATATTTTTTATAATTTTAGGGGTTTAATGTGTTTTTAGAATGGTATTATTGAATTTTTCTGATATTCTAATACTTTTATGGAATTTTCTGATGTGAAGTTCATAAAAAATATTTTAATAAACTATAATATATTTTTTTGGATTTATTTAAATATTTTTTGGGTGTAAAACTCATTGTTAGATATTTCATGTGCTCTATCCTATGTCACAATCCAATTCATTTGGATTGCAACCAAAGATTGCGGTCCAGAAATCATTGGCATGAGGAAAAGATTGTGCTAGCCAATCATTGAAAACCGCTAATGATTAAGCCTCAATGATGTTATTTTTTATCTGACATAAAGCACAGCCAATAAAAAATAAGAACCCATTTTTGGTAAGAATTGCGCTTTGATGCACATAACATGTGGAAAGAGGAGAAAATCAAACCCTTTATATCCATTCAACACACCAACTTTATCTCAAAGATGGACGTGGCATTATTGGATTTAACGAAGTAACAACATTCATTTAAGTTACCAAAGTTCATTTTTTCATGTACACATAGCACAATCTTATTCGAGCTACTGATTTAGAGATGGAATTTGATTGGTTATTTATGCATGTCATGTCACATTATTGACTAATATTTTCCAATGCAGATTATAACACAGGAATTTCATAAAAATTTCAAATTATGTGGAATGTGGGTGATATGATGATGATGAGATGAAGTACCAACTAATTTGATCGGTCCAATCTCAAGTCGTGATACACAGTTATCTAGCAGTGCTTTTAGGGTTCAAATTAAATGGTAGAACCATCTTTACATCCTCTATTGATTTATGGTTTTGGATCTATAAATATTTGTCGTTGTCAATCTTTGATCATCACACATGCCACTTTTCCTACATTGTCAGCACATCTCAATCTCCATATTAGTCGCCACTAGCAATGGTAAATCTATGTCAGCTACCAAACTCTACTGCCTTGTCATGATATGCTCTAGTAGCACCAGTTAAGGTAATTTAAATAAAATTAATGATTTCTCATTTAATTTTTTTATAAATTTCCATAAAATATTTATAAATTTGGAATAAATTAGGTTAAATGTAATAAATATTGTTTTGATTATCTTAGAATAGTTTGAAATAATTTTCACTAATTTTCTTTCATTAACTTATATTTACTTCTTTATAAATATTAGTTAACTAAAGTTTCATTATTTCGATACCTCTTACTTGCGTTGGGGTGTATGGCCTTGATCTGGATGAAAAAATAAGGATTCTTGTAATAGATGACTAATAAAATAATTTAAATGACAATTAATCAAATGTAAAGCATCAATCAAATCACTTGAGTGCAGATCTGATTCCTTATTCCTTGGATCCTCGAGTGGGACATATTGAGCTTCTCAAGTGTGCAGCTCCTAGATATATTCATAGAAGTTGTGGCATGTTGAGTCTCCTTCCACCATGAAGGGACAATTTCATGCTCCATCATCATTACGTTGACTCTATCACATAAGGAATGGAGATGAGCCAAAGGGATAAGGGAGAAAAGGGTGACGACCCTGAATCCCTAAACTAGAATTTTATCTTTCAATATTGAAGAGATCATTTGCATTGGACCCTCTAGGCATGTGTGTGTCAGTCCAGTGATGACTCAAGTGGCCTGATAATCTTTAATGGCCTAATAAATTAACTAACTATTTGAATATATAGATTAATAAATGACAGATCGATAACACCCAATTGATAGGTTCAGTCTCCAGCCCATGGGGGTTCCAACCAAGAACTCGCAAAGATGCAAATGAGGTTGTTGATAAACTCACTTTTAGGGTGTTAATTTTTTTTGATATTTGACCCAATCAATAATCATTTATAACCCTTTACTCATGAAATAATTTGACTAGTTAGTGACGAGTGATGGTTGTCTCCACAGGGAATGGATATTAGGGTTTTAATACTCTATAAATAATGATTCAAGAGGGATGAGACGAGATACATATAAAATAGGAGATTGTGATGTGTTGATAAGTATTATATTATCATGGTGATATGAGTAGTAACATGATGATTAGATAGGATGAGATTTATAGATCAAATGGAAATGAGAGTGAGAAATGGGAAGTGATGATGGATGTGGAAAATGAATAATAAAAATTAAGTTTTAAGGGCATTTTAACACAATGATTTAATGTGTCTTTTTATGATTTTTTAACAGTAATGCATGCCTCAATAAGAATTTTGATCAAAGAATAATATGTTCTCCGTGAACTAGTTGACTGATTGTAAGTGAAGATAAAATACCAGCCTTATTTATATTACAAGGCTACTTAGTTTGATCATACGGTGAACAACTCAAATTATGTATTTAGGGCTTCTACTTTCTATGACATAAAGATAAATATATTTTATCATTTTTTTATTGACTTCATTTGATTTGTTTAATAAATTCTTTAAAAGCCTAATTACTACCTTTGAGTATTTAAGGCTCAATTTCCTGATGATTTAATGAGAGTTTATTACATAACGATATTCCTATCAAATACTGATATCTTTATTAAAATGATTTAGTAAACATAAATTAAATTTTAAGTTGATTATAAAGCTGAAATCCTTGAACTTATGGCAAAGTTCTAAATGTAAAAATTCAAAATTAAAATGATTATTTTTTTAATTGCATAGGCACAGTGAATGCATATGACTTTTAGACTTATGAAAAATTATCATCATGCTCTTTCAGATTCCTAGGTCCATATATACTGTTTTCAGCACTAATTTCAAGCCTCTTCTCCTTGACCTTTGAAACTTGCAATCCAACAGTAAGAGAGATCTCTCAAATCCTAGAGCAATTTGGAAGCCATTTTTTTGGCATTCTTTGAAGAGGTCACTGTTTCTGACATCAATCCAATTCCATAGAACTTGGAATCATGGTTTTTGGTGCGACGTGTTTGAAGATTCAAAGGAAAGAAGGCTACCTCTGAACTTCGCATGTCCTTGACATTGTGATAAGTTTATAAACTTTAGCATACCTTTTAACCTATGATTAGTTTCTAACATCGACACAGAACCAAAGAAGTTTAAATCGCATCATTTGGTTGAGTTTTTGAAAGAGTTACAAGGGTTTGAAGTTGGATAAAGGGATTGGGCTGTAAACTAAAGAACATTGAAAGATTGATCGCTTGAGATTTATCTGATTGAATTTTGAACATTTGTGTGCTATAACAGTTTGGTGAAATTGTGATATGAAACTATTCCAGGTAGAAGCATCACATTTGATGTACAAGTGAAAAATATATTTGAGTTTAAATCACCAAAGGTCAAACATGAATCAAGAATTTCATCCAAAGAAAAATGCAGACGAGAAGAGGACTAAAAAAAGAACAGCGTTAAACAAGGAGGTATTAATGAACGGAAATCATAGTTATATTTATGAATATTTATCTATGAATGAATAAATTCCTGATACAAAAGTATTCTTGTTCAAATATATAAAATTGTGTTCGTCTTGACTACAATGTAAGTAGTTTCCATACTTAGTGTTGTTGAGGAGAAGACTTCGTTCAGAAATATATTGCTATTTCTAGATCTTTGTGATCAGTCAGGTTAAGTCTTTTGGGGCCACAATAAGGCTTTGGGGACCAAATTAAAGTAGATCAAGAGATGTCATTCCGTGGAAGCCTTTGTGGGTGAGGATACAAAGCTTCATCAACTTTTTCTTTTTCTTGGTATCCATGTTCAGCCGTCTAAAAAAAATATTTGTCTCCCATTTCCTCTACCTCATTTCTTAGGTAGAAAAATCCTATGCTAATTAAAAATTAAAGCATCATATAGATAGAGAACCTAATTCATCCCCCTCTTAGGTTATTCATTGGCCACATAAACTTACCAATAAGAAGAGAAGAGGATGTAATGAATCAGTGGATGTGGATGGATGATGGCAAAACAGACTAGTGGTAAAATAAATGATAATGATATATCCAATGGATGTGAGAAAAGAATGGATAGGGGGTTGTGAGAGTTAGAAGAGAACTATGGACTAGTTGATTAAGTAGGGTGACAAGATTGAGATCAGAAATGGCTGTATTAGGGTAGGCTGATGGAAGATGGTGATGACAATGAAATGATGATGAAAATAAGGATGTAGATCTAAGTAAAGATATGTGTAAAATAGAAACCAATGTAAGGCAAGAGACTAACCTTAGATCCATGTGTTCCACTTGCATTAAGGTGCTTTTTATGTTGATCACCCTCTATTGATTTTCTCCAATCACTCAAAACACCAAGATCACATTGATGGGCCTTCGAAACCCTCACTCTCTTTAAATCAGCCTCTTTTGGAGAAAGTAAGTTCAAAAACATTTTTTCCAAAAATCTGAGGCTCTCTTTAAAGACACAACCATATGGATGGAAAGTGAAAAAAAAAGCAACACACCAAAATTTCAGCGCAAAACTCCTTCATCGTCAGATATTGCAATTTGAATTTGGATCATTCTTAGCTAAGGGACAACACATCTCATATGTCACGTCATTCGCCATGGATGACATTTTTTTCTTCCATGAAAAAGATAGTGACGGTGATGGAATACTCGTGTAGGTGATGTGACAGTGATGGAGGTTCCCAGACATGTGATGTGATGAGACGCACATCACAGGTGATTTTTGAGACAAAAATTTTAAAGTATGAAGGTGGAAATTTAAAAATATTTAAATTGTATTAAAATATTTAAAAAACATAATATTGTATTATTTAATTGCAGATCATAAAATGTTGTCACATGTGACAATGATGCCGTCTGATGATAGGACAAAGATGGGATGATGGAGTTGGTGACGTGTGACTCAAGTGTGATGGATTTTTCTAAAATCCTAGGACGTGTGATGAGATGGAGGACATGATGCAGCCTTCGTACACGAACGATGTAGGAACATGATTTGAATCCACAAGCCTTGCTCTACTTGAAGTAGCTAAGCCCTGAATCCACAGAACTAGCTTCTCCAACCCTTGAGTCCACAAGGGGTTGTACTTGAATCCACAAGCACACAAGCACTCTCTAACAAACAGAACACTCAGAGGGGAGAAACAACAGTTTCAACAAGACAATAGATTTCAATAATGCTCAGTCAGGGGTACATGGGGGCCTTATATAGGCCACAAGAAGTGTAGGGTCGTCCATAATGACTGTACCCATGACAAGACAAGTCAAAACATTGAGAAAAATAAATCTGAAAGCTAAAACAGAGGATAAGCAGCCTGTCAGGCCTGAGCAGATATATCCTGCAGATTCTGGGGCCTACAGAAGCTGTCATAAGATATTTGTGTGGCTCAAGAAGATCCTGATGTGATAAAATAGAAGATAAGCAGATCTGACACGTTAGAGCAGAGATCCTAGAAGAAGAAGAATCTGGCAGAGGATTCTGTCAAAAGATCTTGTCAGAGGAAATCCTGTCAGAGATAATCATGTCAGAAGATCTTGTCAGAGAAAATCCTGTCAAAAGATCTTATCAGGGAAAATCCTGTGAGAGATAATCCTGTCAGTTCTAGAAGAATCCCCTCTTGGGCCACAGCTTGTTAATGGGCCTCAGAAGATGGGCTTTTGGGCTACATTAGGACATGACAAACTTCTCGTCATGTCCCCGTCCGTCACCACACATCATCGGTCGCATCACATTGCGAACGTGTCGTTCCCTATTGTCTGCCTCCAATTTTCTGTCTCCTCCGATTTCAAAAAAGCCAAAGACCCATTAAATAATTCCAAAAAATAGATAGTAATTCATAAAATGTTAGATATGTATATATATGTATATTAATCTTTAAAAATGATATGTATTCCAATATAATGGAAACATATTCAGGGAAAATTTTTATGACTTAAAACATTATGTTATTCCAGAATTTAATGTAAGAAAAATAATTAGTAAAATCCGTAACATCATTCTTAAAATAAATTTAATCAATTTAGGCTTGATACCACGCATAGATGATGAATTGAATGCAAATAAACATCTAAATAGGATCATATGCACCTACTAAAATATGTGTTAGCAGACCCCCCCAACTTAAATTATTGCTATCCTCTTAATGATGGCCTCTAATCTCCATTAGGCCATCCATTCACCTTATGAACCTAACAACGTGCTCATGAAGTGATTAAGATATGAACCACACCTCGAAGTATGAATATACCCATATAATGCTAGAGTCTTCATGATAGCCTCCCATGTGGTTTTGGAAATAGATGTTGGTCATGAGGAGTGCCGGCTACTACTCGTTGGGTATGATATTATAGTCCTGGTGATGCTCTCTCATTTCTACCTATCTATGTTAATCACTAACAAATAGTGTTGGCTACTTGGCCGTTAGCTTCCACACAACTTTACTCCTAGGTAAAAGTAAAAGATAACCATTCTTCTCTTCTCAAACAAGCACACAATCTCAATTGTGTATCAAGGAAACATACTGAATATTAAGCTTTAAGGGAATTTTTAGCAGAATGATTCAATGTGTGTTTTGATGAATGTTTAAAGTGATGCACGCCTCAATATGGGTTGTAATCAAAGCACAATAGGCACTCAGTCAAGTAGTTGACTGATTGTATGTGAAGATCGATGAAAATATCTGTAGCTGGAAAGCCAATCACACATTCCACATCTTATTAGATGTTCATTGATACAACATATTCATTATAGTGTATGTGTGATGCTTATAATGAAGTCCACGAATACATGACCAGACTTAGTGAATTATGATGAGATCGTAATACAAAGATCACTATTCTTTAAGCATGTGTTCTAAACGTTCTTAGTCAAAGGATACACGAGAAGGACATCCAGGTATCAGGATAGAATAGCACTATCTAGCCTCACTCGTATGATGAGTATGGCCAGTCCCGTAGCCATTAGTGTGGAGATACTAAGGATAGATAGTGGGTGCACTTTAGTGGAAAGAGTTCACTGATTTGATCAGTACAAATCCTTGAATGGTATTATACCGAACTCTCAATCATGTTCATCCACATAACGGTTGTGTAAGTGGTCCTTAGACCTGAGACACCAAAGAGGTCTTGTGGACGAACGGTTGTACTTTGACTATGACCAACGAGTCTCTAATCATGGGATTCCAAACAGTCTTAGTTCGGGCACATCAAGAAGTTCACAAAGATGATTGAGTGGTTAAGATGGGATCGTCCACCCTCGGTATAAGAGGTGACAGCTCAAAGAAGACGATGTGATGAAGTCCTTGGCCCAAGCAATGAATTATCGAGAGAAGAGTTCTCTGATGATTTTTTAGTGCATCAGTACTAACTCACATGACTGATTAGGGTTTGAGAGTTGACCATACCCTAAGTCGTCCAAGGGGTATCAACTGGATGAGAGATTATACATACATGGTAACTAATGATGAACAGGTTCCATGAGTGAGTCGATACAAACTCCTTTGTATCTTCTAGAGCACGAGGTGTAGCTTGGCACCCCACGTGTTGGAGACTCAACCTATTGATTGGGTTAAATCGATCTGACATTAATTAATCTATATGATGACATAGTTAATTAATTTGGAAGGCCAATAAAGGTTATTGGGCCGCTGGAGTTGTTAACTAGACTTATACATGGGCGTAGAGGGTCACACACAAATGGTCTTTTGGATGTCGAAAGATATACTTAAGTTTTAGGGGGTTTTATGTAAAATACCCACTTAGTATAAATATAGGAGGTCCTTGAATGAAATTAACCCAGGCCAGAAATTTTCTGGGGGCCTTCCCCTTCTTCTCCCTTCTCCCCTCACACCCTCTCCATGCTCAATGCGATTGGGATTGCATAACGACGATGATGGAGGCAGAACCAAGCTCGTTAACAAGAAGGAGGAGATCCAAAGTGCCAAGGATCGTGTGGATACGTCTAGAGGCTGCACATTTGAGTAACTCGACATGGCTCATTCCTGGATCCATGAAATCACGGTGATGGAGCAGGAGATCCCACTCCATCAAGGATGATGCCAAAGCCCATGCCGTCGCCAACGACAGACACCGGCTCGAGCCCCAACAGAGCAGCACACTAAGAGGAAGGTGAAGGCACTCCATCACTCATAAGTTTAAGCCATATCCCTTACATGGCCCTTTTCAAATCCCTATTTTAAAATTTAGTATTTGTTTTGGTTTTTAAGGGGGCCCCCATGTTTATTGGGCCCCCCTTGTTGGACCCTTTTTAAGGGGGCCTTTACCATCCCTATATAAAGAATGGATGGGTGCCCTAAAACTCAATCTACATTGAATTTATGGAAAGACTCCCGATCGGGAAGAAGAAGAGAAAGAAAAAGAGGGAGAAGAGGAGAAGAGAGGAGGGAGAAGAGGAAAGGAGGAGAAGTGATAGGGGAGGGTGCAGGCTACTGCCGCCGTCACAGCTATTGCCGCCGCCTTCAGTGCCACCGACGCGACCACCGCCACCGTCGCCATCCATCGCTGCCACCGCCACTGCCTGCAATGCCCTCTCCCCGCTGACCGTGGCGCTGCCACTGCCCCCCCGCTGTCGCCCACGCCGCCACTGCCCACTGCTGCTGCCTATGACGTTTCTACGCCACTGTCATTGCCACCGCTGCTACCGCCCACTGCCTGCCCTGTCGTGCCACTATTGCTGCCTCCCAGTCGCTGCCCTTGCCCGCACAACCACCACCAATGTCGCCGCCTCCCAATCGCCGCCGCCCCTGCCCCCACAACCACCGCCAGCATCACCCCCGCATGCGCAACCACCGCCGACGTCACCCCCGCACACGCCACCAAAGTCCCGCCACCTGCGCCATAGCCATTGCCATCGCACCCCATCGTGATCGCTGCTACTCACGCCGTCGTCGTCGCCACCGCCGTTGCCGCCCACCGACGGCTGAGCTGCCACTTGCACTTCTGCCACATGGCCGTTGCACCCCCACCGCACCCCGCGCCTCGCTCCCCTTCCTCTTCCACTCCCGTGTCATGAACCTTGAGACACGACGATGATGCTAGTTGGGCAACGTCGTGCCCGTTTCTAGCTCAGCTCCACTAACTCTGCCCAGGGGTTTTTGCATCGACAAGTACTAGGACTCTGGGACGACGACACCACAAAGGTACCTCGCTTCCCTCGCCCATTAGTTTAATTATCTTTTGTCGTATATCTTTCGATTGCGCTCCACCGAGGTCGGGTTAGAATAAGTGAGAGGATAAATGGACATGAGAAAATCTACTCAGCATTTTCCCTAGTTACGGGTCAAGGTCGTCCGTTATGTGAGAGCACCCACAGACTCAGTCTGTTCGGCTCTGTAGATATCGTCATGGCTCTGACGATGGTTAGGAGGTCACTGTCAAAATCATCTGTTGCCCGCCCCGGAGCCAAGAGCTTGGCAAACCCCATGAGTCAAGACTTGTACGTACATATGCCTAGGAGTCTTTGCATCACATACTCGCATCTCCATAGATCCATACACGAAGGACGACGCCTTCGAGATGCTCGCTATTGCCCCGATATTTGAACATCATCTACATACCCTCGGGATGACGTCACCGACGTTGTCCTGCATCATATTGGTATCAGAGCAAGGCTGTGGTCAATCACAGCACGTCTCCATACCCTCATCACAACATCTTGCAGACAGATGCAACCTAGAGGTTTGACCTCCCCGCGATGAGCTGACTCGCCACTAACCAAGAGAGGCAGCCCAACGTCCCTCTCAGAACACCATCCTCCAACGTTCAAAGGTGGTGCATCACCACATCTGTTGGAACCCTAACAAACTGCACCCATCGATGCAGATGACATCAGGTCTTGCGGTCCACGCAGACACACCCGCACCAGCCGGGGACGAGCACCATCCCAGCATAGCTCCTCACATTCACTAGGAACCCATGAATGAGCCCGCATGGGAGTGATCCCGTGAAAGAGCCTACACGTCGGGTTCCCGTCACACGAGGCCGAGGAGCATGACGTAGTCGAGGAAGTTCGTAGCAGCATCTTAGACCCTGGGAGGACCCGACCGAGGACTGGGACATATACTTCCGCACCATGAAAACCTTCCTCGAGCAAGTGGAGTGATTTCTGTCCCGACCAATGGTACCATCGGCACCCATCGCTGCACTTGCGCCTGTAATACCTCATCGAGTTCGTGACCCCCCACCGGTCCTGGGAGTGCCCTATGAGCCCGTACGACAATGATGAAGGGGACGAAGATAGGTGGCGGGATGAGGCCCGAAGAGACTCCCGTCCCGACTGTTATCCCGCATGCATCCCCCAGGACGTTAGTGCCAGAGATCACGGGGATCCACAAGTCAACTACAACCGTGGATTCGAGGCTGATCCTCCAGGCCGCTGAGATGACTACCTCCGACCATAAGAATATCGATTCAACGAACCCCCTAAGGTTTGATGGAGGACCATCCAGTCGACCACGCCCTAACCCATCGCCAGCCACGTCCTGAAGCTCGAGCGGACGTGAAGAATCTACAATTTTGCTACCAAGCTTGAGAATCGACAACGTCTTATCACTTTGGGTCGTGTATCTTTATGTTGTCATCTTTGGATTATCGAGAGGCCCCTCCTGCGTGAGCCCCGGCCTCCCCTCGTGTGTTTTTATTTTTAATTACGTTTAAGCGTCATCTTTAGGGGGGGGGAAAATCCATGTTGGACTTCTTCTCTCCCTAAAGAATCCACTTAAGGGGAGCCCAATAGGCTCTCTCTTAGGAGGGGCCCAAAAGGTCCACCCCCTCCACAACTACCACTTCCCCAATATAAAAAGGAAAGAGTGGACGTGGAGGGAAAAAAAGAAGTCTTTGGTTTGATAACACCAGATCTCGTTCTTGGTTATTGGCAGTTATTTTTCTGATTGTTGATGGTTCTACCCTGTTGCTGGAGAAAAAAGAAGAAGCTTTGAATCTTTGGAAGAGATCTTACCTCTCCAGTGAGTTTGTATCTCATCACTGTCAACCTGTCAATTGTGCATTCACCGTAGAAGGAAGAACTCAAGGAAGAAGAACCTTTGTCAAGGAGAAAATCCGCAGTCACCACCTGGATCAGGTCCCCAGCCATCTTAGTCAATAAGAATCGCGTTCCCGGCCAGAGCATCTTATTGATTCACTGGTTGCTGATATTGTACGGCGAAAGAAAAGAAAGTGAACGTCTCTCTTCGGACTTCTCTGAGACTCGCCGGTGATAATCGCGCTGCCCATTATCGGCTTCAACCGTCCTGGAACTTTCCTGGAATTCTCTTCCGCCGGCTGCGGCGCCGTCAATTCTTCTACACCTAGGAAACTCCTGGCCGACAGTCCGTGCCGAAGCCTCAAATTCTCGTCAAGTGGAGAATCGTCGGTCATATCTCTTCCGCTGGCCGTGACTCTCAAACGAGTTATATTTTCTTGCTGATTCATTCTGCTTACACGGTGGCCCAATAGTCAATAGAGCAAGAGAGGATCAAGGGAGCCGTCCAACGCGCAAAACACAGACAAAGGGCTTCTACTATCCCTCGAGACCATCCCAATCAATCATTTCTACTCCAGGGATGTTCTACTGCGCTCAACCTCTCAGTCCATCCGGCCTTCTTTGACAAATTACAAGCGTTCTTAGACCTCTTGTGGTTGTTTATCCAATGTGCTGCCTCAAACGTCCACGTCTATCAATTTGCAGTCCAAGATTGACACTGACTCCGCCTCGCCTCAACATCAACATAGAGAAGACGAACCTCTGGCCTCTGTATCCTCTAACCCAAAACCAAGGAAGTCAAAGAAGAGAGGAAAGAGGGCTCCAGCTTGCAACGCAGAGAAACGATAATTTGTGGAGATTGTTCACCGTGGACTCCTGCTGTACTTGTGGAAATTGTGTCATAGCGCCAACTTGACAGGTCACGTTCATCTCTTCCCTCTCATTTTACAGTGATTAATTATCTCTTTCAGTGCCAAATTCTCAATTGCTCGTCACCGTGAGCGCATCTAAACTTGAATTCTAGGAATTAGCCACTTATCTGTGTTAGTGATTTTATAGACGGTAACGGTTTTGATTGTCTACGTTGATTGTGTGACCCTTCTTGGATGAGAAATCGTCCCCCACCTTGTCGTCTTTCAATCTGTTCACACGGCGCATCGGAAGCTTGATTTGATAAAACCCGTCCGTGTTGTCCAATTGAAATACGTCTCGTGCCATCCGACGATTGAATTTATTTCTCGTTACCTTTTCTTAAATCATACATATATATTATTCCATGTCCTTTCATCTTGTTTAAGACTCAACCGCCATATATAACTCGACGAATCAACTCTGATCATTGTGTTACACCAAGGTTCCTCGATAACCACCGTGTGCGATACCTGATATCCACGCCCCATATGACGGTCAACCTCGACGATGGGTTGACCACGAGCGCTATCTGACCCCGCCTTGACGACCCACCAGTCGTGTCTTGAAGACTACCCGATGCACTTTCAGCACTCGGATGACTATGAGTGCCGATGCGAAGAGCATCGAGCTCGGATCCAGAAGAGCGTTTGAGCCGACGTCTCCATCTACAAAGGGTTGAGGAAACCGAAGGAGTTCATTGATTGGGAGTCGAGCATGAACTCCTACTTCCAATGGTAGCACATGGACGATGACATGTGCGTCGAATATGCTGAGTCGAGACTTGGCGAGCAAGCCAATACCTTTTGGGAGAACAAGCGCGCCATCTTAGAGCGACGAGGAAGGCCCATCATGACATGGACCGAGATGGCTCAGAAACTAAGGAGCAAGTATGTGCCCAAGAAGTACCAGATGTTGCTATTCCTTAGGTGGCTCAACCTAAAGCAAGGTCGACAATCCGTGACAAAATATGTGGAGGCCCTTGAAGAATGCCAGATGCGATGCCAATTCATGGAGGACCCGTGGATTGTCATAGGTCTATTTGCCCATGGGCTTTAAAAAGCCCAACGCAGCGAGGTGCTTAAATCCTGCCAAAGTCGACAAAGTCTATCACATCGTGGAGCATCTAGAGCATTCATGTGATGAACCTGCCATCCACCCTACCCCATTTTTGCCTCGAGTCACCCCCGCATGAACTACCCCGTCCTTGACCACCCAGACCTTGCAGGTTACTGAAGGCCCAGGAAATGCCCTAGCCACATCAATGAGCTCCGGCCTACCAGTTCAGGCCATCACCACTAACACCACGACCCGAAGTCCTATCATAAACCAAACACACATAACATGCTTCAAGTGCCAAGGAAAAGGGCACCAAGCCAGCCAATGTTCATCGTCGTCCCTCTTGATCGAGGTTGACGGCGTCGACCAGGACCCTGTGGAAAGAGGTGGAACAACTCAACGACGAGTATCACTCAGATGAGGAGCTTTCAAACGAGTATGAGGAACCCAACGAGCAAGTCGGGTACATCTAGATAATAGAAGCTCGTGTGTCCCCAATACCTGTCCCACGCCCCACTAGCCGATAGCTGGCCAGCCTAGTGGTCAACCACCCCAGCACTAGTGGGTGGGAAGCCCCGCACCGAGTGTCACTGCAGGTTATTCTTGCAATCGTTCCACCGAGGACGGCCCTCTGTACGTCAATCTTCTACACGTTTTTCAACCTCAATGACAACGTGTGTAAGTTGATCGTGGACAACGGTAGTTGTATCACAACATTTGCGAATAAATGGTTGCCCGATTGGGGTTGACAGCCTTGTACCACCCATCTCCCTATGATACATCGTAGATTGATGCTTCGTCACTACCGGTGAAGCAACACTTCCACGTGCCGCTAAAGGTGAGCACATATGATGAGAATGTCCTCTGTGACGTCCTTCCTTTGAAGGAAGGAAGCATCATCTTGGGTCATGCGTGGTTATATGACCAAGACGTCACCATTACCGGGCAGACGAACACATGTCCGTTCCTACACCGAGGACGATGAGCTACGTGCTACCCTTACACCACTAAATCAGCAACGAAGAGTGACCTGACAAAATCGATCGGGCTAAGGATACTCCATCATCCCGTGCTTCCCGAAGAGCTGGGACATGATAGGGAGACACCTCATTAGGCTCGGCCGACTGCACCGCTCACCAAGTAGCCCTTGCAGCCCACCTTGAGCGCGTGTGTGTCGTCCCGTCAAGACTCACTCAAGCCAGTTATAGTCCCGAGGCAACCCCTACACTCTTCGCCCATTGAGGGATGGTACAACATGACTTTGTCATGATCACTGTGCCATCCCCAAGACAATGGTTGAGCAGCATTGTCCTACTCACTCCACCAAGCACGCGCTGCACTCCCCGCTGAGTCGCCTTGCCAAGTTGAGTCCTACGAAGATCGCTTCCGGCCCTGTTCCTCGTGGACCCACTGTACTAGCACTCATATTTTACCTTTGCATCAGCATCTTCATCCTAGGACCATGAGTCTCATTGCATTGTACAAGCAGGCTGTCGACTCGCATCGCCGGTTTCGAGTGTTCAACGTGGGACACTGTATGGTGATGAGAATCAGACTGCAGAGTTATTCTCCCGAGATGGCAACAAAGCTGAGTGTTTGTAGCGCCGGCCTGTCCTCAATCCTCCAACAAGTGGGGGATCCCGCATAGGTTGTCAACATCCCTCCCTTTTGGAGGACTAGATCCACATGTAACATGGTCAACCAACCCCCCCCCCCCCCGTACTATCGCCCGATTGGCATGAGTTAGTCAAAGGTATATGGCAAGAGATAGTTAACCATACATGAGGCGAGGCCTCGCGAAGACTCTCGGTGCAGGGACAGGAACGCACACATGCAGGTTCTATGTGAAAGCCCAAGGATGACCTACAATGCCGCCCGTCGAATCTCCATCAGTCGCCACCGCCTACAACCCCAACTCATCAAAGCCGAGTTCATCAGACCCGGGGAGGGTTGATAGAGCAGGAGATCCCACTCCATCAAAGATGATGCAAAAGCCCATGCCCTCACCAGCTCAAGCCCTGCCATATCGGCACGCCAAGAGGAAGGCAAAGGCACTTCATCACTTGTAAGTTTCGGGCCTATCCACGGCCCTTTTTGAACCTTTGTTTTTCAATTTAGTATTTGTTTTTGGTTTTAAAGGGGGGCCCCATGTTTATTGGGCCCCCCTTGTTGGACCCTTTTTAAGGGGCCCTTTACCATCCCTATATAAAGGATGGATGGGTGCTCTAAAACTCAAGTCTAAGTTGAATTCCTGGAAAGACTCCTGATCGGGAAGAAGAAGAGAAAGAAAAAGAGGGAGAAGAAGAGAAAAGAGCAGGGAGAAGAGGAAGAGAGAAGAAGGGAGAAGGGAGGGTGCAAGGTGCTTCCGCTGCCACTGCAACCACCGCCCTGCCGCCGCAGCGCCGTTGCCACCGCCGCCCTGCCGCCGCCGCACCGCTGCCACCACCGCCCTCCACCGCTGACCACACCGCCACCCGTGTCATCGCTGTCGACACCTGCCCTGTCGCCACCGCGTAAAGGTACTTCATTTTGATGGTTTTAATGATAACTTACAATTTTGCAAAAGTCTTACATTGTGTGTCATTTTGATTTTTTCATCCATGTTGAGGCCTCTAGAACCCAACATCATCATGGCTGACATGCATGAGAAACATAAAAGGAGGGAAAGTACATTTTGGGGACAACAAATGTTGACAGATTCTAGGTATGGGAGACACGAGTTTGAATCACGAGGTTTTGACCCCGAATGTCGTGTATGTGGAAGATATTCATCATAATTTAATTAGCACTAGCCAATTGTGAATAGCAACCACCGAGTTGAATTCACAAAGGACACATGTAATGTCCATAATTCCACAATTTGGAAAAGGCATATGCCTTATGGCGAGAGGCAATGAGAGCCTTATCGACCTATGGCATAGGCGTCTAGGTCATATCGGACATCATCAGCTAAGGAAGTTTATTAGCAAAGGTTTAGTTAGAGGCCTACCAAACACGTTTGAAGATATTGAGAAAGTGTGTTCAACATGTCTTAATAGCAAAAAAGTGAAAGAAAGTTTTTCTTCATAGCTTTATGTGTCTATTAAGAGACCACTTGAGTTGCTACACATGGAGCTATTTGGGCCAAACCAAACTCCAAGCCTGAGTGGAAAGGTATACTGCCTAGCCATAGAGGATGACTATTAAAGATATACTTGGCTGTGTTTTCTAGCACATAAAAATGAAGCATTTGAAATTTTCAAGAAATTTTCAAAGAGAATCCAAAATGAAATTGATTATAAGATTAAGATGATTAGAAGGGACCATGGGAGAGAATTTGAGAATATTTTATTTACTGATTTTTCTGATGAGAAGGGGATCACACATCAATCCTTAGCCCTGATAACTCCCCAACAGAATGGGGTGGTTGAGAGGAAGAATCCATCTTTCATTAAAATGTCAAGGACTATGCTCAAATAGTATATGGTAAAGAAGTCCCTATGGGAAGAAGCCATGAGCATGGCCTGTTACATTCAGAACAGGGTGCTCATTCGACCTCACATGGAGAAGGGTCCATATGAGTTATTGAAAGGTAAGAAACCTATACTTGGATACTTTTGACCATTCGGATTTAAATGCTACATCTTGAATATCGATATAAAGGACCTAGAAAATTTGTTCCATCTAGTAATGAGGGGCTTTTAGTCAGATATTCAGTGACATCAAGAGCCAATCAACTCAATAACATGGCTTCAACAAATATTGAAGAATCTATTCATGTTAAATTTTTGGAATTTAAAGAGGCCAAAGAAGATGATGCAATCGATGCTCTATAATATAATGAAAAGAATGAGGAGGAGATGATGATAAATGAAGAAATTAGTGGGAGAGAAGGAATTACTGACTTTATAGAACCTGATGATAAGGAGGAGGAGATAGATCAAGAGATGATTTAACTTAGAGAGAAACTAAGAAAAATCTCACTAGCTAAGGACCACCCATGAGAGAACATTCCTGGCAGTCCTATTGATCGAATTAGAACTCAATCAACCTTTAGAGACACTCTAGATTTAGCTTTTACACCTCAAATTGAGCCAAAGAGAGTGGATGAGGCTCTTAAGAATCCAGATTGGGTAAATGCTATGCATGGGGATTTAGCCCAATTCGAAAGGAATAAAGTCTTGGAGCTAGTACCAATACCTAAGGGTAAGAATGGCATAGGCTTTAAGTGCGTGTTTAAGAATAAGTTAAATGAAAAAAGGAGAAATCAGTAGAAATAAGGCGGGGCTTGTTGTTCAAGGGTATGTTCAAACCAAAGGCGTCGATTATGGGGAGACATTAGGATATTATTGGCCTTCGCATATGTCAATAATTTTAAACTATTCCAAATGGACGTAAAGAGTGCCTTTCTTAATGGAGAGACTAAGGATGAAGTATATGTGAAGCAACTACCAGGTTTTGAAGATTTAGAGAAACCTGGCTGGGTCCTAAAGCTACACAAAGCTCTCTATGGTCTTAAGCAAGCACCTAGAACCTGCTATGAGAAGTTGAGTACATAGTGAACTTCGCATGGATACCAGAGAGGTAGTGTAGATACTACTCTCTTTATTAAGAGAGAGGGAAAGGACTTGATATTAGTCCAAATCTACGTTGATAATATTATATTTGGATCTAGAAATCCAAACTTATACAAAATATTTTCACAGCTCGTGCAAAATGAATTTGAGATGAGTATAATGTAGAAGTAAGCTATTTCCTAGGACTTCAAATTCTATAGAAGCAAAATGGCATCTTTATATGCCAAGAGAAGTACAGAAAGGAACTTTCAAAAAGTTCCAAGTAGAGGATTTCCAAGCCAGAGGCACTCCCATGAGTCCAAGCACTAAGCTGGACCGAGAAGTCAGTGGTCAATGTATTGTCCAACGGATATATACGAGAGTGATTGGATCCCTACTATACATGACTGCTAGCCAACCAGACACACTTTTTAGCGCCTGTCTTTGAGCTAGGTTTCAAAATGATCCAAAAGAATCCCATCAAAAGGCAGTGAAGAGAATGTTGTGGTATCTCAAAGGGACAATTGATTTAAGGATTTGATACCCTAAGAATCAAGATTTCACATTAGTCAGCTTCTGTGATTCAGACTTAGCAGGATGCAAAGTTGATAGGAAAAGCAAAAGCGACACTTGTGCATTTCTTGGGGGATGCCTCATATCATGGACATCTAAAAAGAAAAACTCAATTGCTTTATCCACAGGTGAGGTTGAATACATAGCATGTGGACTATGTTGTGCTCAAACTCTATGGACTAAACAGCACCTAGAAGACTATGGAATCACACTGAACAAAATACCTATAATGTGAGACAATACAAATGCCATTAATTTGGCCAAAATCCCATCATGCATTCACAAATGAAGCACATTGAAGTAAAGCATCACTTTATTAAAGATCATATTAGTAGAGGTGACATTCATCTTCGCTTCTTATTTACTGAATAGCAAGTTGCAAACAACTTCACTAAACCTTTAAGTGAAGATCGGTTTAACACTCTACGGAGAGATCTAGGTACGGCTCATGCTAGAGATTTTTTATGAGTGCCCATCCACGATTTTTTTTTATCGACGTTTATTTAGATCCATCAAGTATAAGACATCAAATATGATGGTCCTACTCCTATAAAGGATCATATTAAACAGAGACTTAAGGGAAATATACTCCCGATATACAAAAATTTTTAGTTTTAAATATATTCATATAAAAGTTTTGGATTGCTGCCACTTATATAAGTGTATTCATCTATATCAATTATTCTTGCAGTCATTCATACACCACATGAAGATTTTTATTTTATTTTTTCTGGATTCTCCCAGATCCGTGTCTCAAAAATTCCCGTTATCAACTTGAATCTTTCCCTAGTTGTTGATCTCCAATTTCACTAACCCTTGCTGATGGAAATCTCTAGAGTATGCAAGCTATGCGTTAGGGGGAGCTAGAACTTAGGGGTTGACATCTTGATCTTTTTGATCATTTTCAAAAACTTGGGTGAAAAATATGAGTATTGTGCCAGGTTTTGAAATTCATCAAAAAAGGAGAGATGGAAGATTAAGCTTTAAGGGCATTTTTAGCACAATGCTTTAATGTGTGTTTTGATGAATGTTCAAACTGATGCATGCCTCAATATGGGTTGTGATCAAAGCACAATAGGCCTTCAGCCAAGTAGTTGACTGATTTTATGTGAAGATAAAATAAGAGCCTTAGATATATTAAAAGGCGACTTAGTTTGACCATACACTGAACAAGCCAAATCATGTATTTAAGACTTATAATTTTATGACATGAAGATAAACATAGTTTTTACCACTGTTCAGGTATTTTGTGAAATTGTCTTCATTTGATTTGTTGAATAACTTGTTCAAAATCTTAATTACTATCTTCGAGTATTTAAGGCAGAATTTATTGATGATTTAATGAAAATTAATTATATGAAGATATTAGTATTTCTAATAATGATATCTTTATTTAAATGATGTGGTAAACATATCTAAAAGTTTAATATTATTTTAAATATCAAGTCCTTGGCATATTGGCTAGTTTTTGCTCTTAACTCTTGAAAGGTATATTGAATTGATTGCAAAACTATAAATATAAAATTGAAATTATTATGATTAGTATTTTATATTAATTAATCATATTCAATGAATATGACTGTTGGAAGTTTGATAGATTACCATTATTCCCTTTCAGATTTCCAAGTACATATATTCAGTTTCGTGCCCTAATTTCAAACACCCTTCTTATTGCCCTTTCAAAATCGTAGTCCAAACGCTAGAGAGATATCTGAATTCCTGGAGCAATTTTCAAGAAGTGTTTAAGCATTCTTTAAAAAAACCATTTGTTGCGAACATCAATCCAAGTCCATAGAACTTGGAACCATGCTTTTTGGTGCAGGGTATTTCATGATTGAAAGAAAAGAAGGCTGGGATCTGAACTTCGCACATCCTTGACCCCTGTGATACGTTTATAATTTTAGGCATATTTTGCATACTGATTTTGAGATTTTATTAAACATATGAATTGTGTCTAACATCCATACAAACCCGAAAAAATTTGAATCGCATCATTTGGTTGAGTTTAAAAATAGTTACAGGGGTTTAAAGTTAGACCTTGAGGAATCGAGCGGTAAACAAAGGACATCAAAAATATATCCCTAGAGATTTATCTGATTTTCCTAACACTTCGTGTGATTTAACAGTTGTGCAAAATTGTGTTAGAAAAATCATTCCACGTGGACTCATTGCATTTGGTACAGGATTCAAAACGATATTGGAGTTTTAAGCATCATACGTCAAACACGAATAAAAAATTTTATCCAAAGAAAAACCTCGAGGATAAGAGGACTGAACAAAGAACGACCACAAACAAGGAGGTATTAATGAAGGGAAGTCATCGTTATTTTTATTCTCAAAACGGATCCTATCCTGCGGCTACAGCCGCTCCGGTGGTTGCGGACGCTGCGGACTGCTGCGGCCGCTCCGGTGGTTGTGGCCGCTTCGGTGGCTGTGGCCGCTCTGGCGGCGGCGGGCGGCTGCGGCCGTTGCAACCGCTACGGCTGATCTGGCGGCCACGACCTGCATCACCCCCCCTCTCTTAGTTTATTCTTTGGCCACCTAAACTAACACATATGTGGTGAGACTCCTGTCTAATTTTATGAAAGAAAGATATGAATGATGGATGGCTCAGAAGAATGGATGAAGGGTATGTAAAAATATAATGGATGGGCTTATAATTCTAAGGTAGTGTACTTCCATGATACAGGAAAACAAGTAGAAGAACCATGCATCGTCTGAGATAGATAGTAAATGTGAAAATCCATATTTCAAAGAGGTGGCGTTTAATTTTTTGTGCACGACCAATTGGATACTAAATTGTTCAACAAGTTATCAAGAGCGACATTACATGCATCCAAAGACAAGAATCCCATAATATAACTTTTTATTCTCTTTTATTTTCTTTTCACCTCTTTTATTCTATTTTTTTCAAAGGGGGTGAACATAAATTGATACCTTTGGGAATGGGCAAAAATAGGTGAAATGGTAATAAGTAAGCTAAGAAAAAGGGTGAAGTGTGATGTTACACAATGTGCATCGGGATCGCACGACATGTGTTACAACACAAATGAAGCCGTAAATGAATGAGACAAATGTTTTAATGCTACGTGTCAAGAAAATCGAATACGAAATGGTGTGACAAATGCTGATTAGTATGGTGTTAGACTAAAGATTTGGGATTGCAAGTCACTACCAAACTCCCAATGACCCGATAGGATCAACTAGACGTCTACGTGGTGAGGGACACGACGTGTCTAGAGGTGTCCACATCCTCTATTGCTAGGTGACCTAATTTTATGTCAAGAAAAACCAAATTCTTGATGATGATGGCTATTCCTATGGATGATATATCACGAGGCAGTGGAACAGTTGGTTACGGTACTACAAGAAGTAATGATACTGCAAATTAAGTGGGGGAGAAAATGGTACCTTATGGGGGTCAAAACCCGCAGTCCCTCGAGAGGTTGTCATTTCATGAAAGATGAACGTAGGTCGTTAGGGGGGCTGTAGGCATGGGCCGGCTGTGAGCGTGGACAAATGGTAGGCGTGGGCATGGTCCCATGCTCATAGAGCGCGAAGAGGGTGCATGTAGCACATGGAGCCAGTCAAGAAGTTGGCGGCTGACAGTCAGACAACAACGATCGTAGCTAGTGACCAGGCGATTGTAGCCACGCAGATGTGAGGTACGCAGGGTGCGAGGGGACTTAGTTAGCAGGGCGTCGGCTCACAGCAGTGTGTGGCAGGGTGCTGAGCGCGAGGGAACATGGCCTGGCACCAAGCATGTACACTACCATGCACAGGCATGGAAGCCTGGCACCAAGGGTCGGCGAGGATCGAGCGTGGTCCGGGGGCTCTTGACCAAAGGGCTTTCCCTGGCGAGCCACCAAAGATGACTTAGCAAGTGTCTTCTTGGAGCCCTTTCAGTCCAAGAAGCATGTTCTTAGCAAGGTGAGTTGAAGCAGAGGTTGTCCAAAGCGATGATGTGGCATCGTCAAGCAAGGAGGCTACGGCGAGTACTTGAAGTCGGGTCGCGGGCATCGGCTCGGGCTTCATGGTAAGTTTGTTAGTGTTCCGTGGTCGGTCTGGTGAGATGGTCCCCCATCAAAGAAGATAAACACATAGGTTTTTAAGCTTGCTTAAGTTGGCTCAAGGAAAGGTGATTATACTCTTGAGAGTTCACGAAATGACCATTTTTACCTCAAGAGAGATACTGCTTGATAGATATCCAAAACACTGTACAAAATCATAAAGTGGAAGGATGGATGATGGGTGGATCACTCTATAATATAGATTGACTTGTTAATATGTTAGGAAAAGAAAATCTATATACCAATGTGGAATGATATTAGAGCCAATTTGTTTCAACTTATGAGCCAATGCAAAGGAAAACTACATCAAGAATACTAGAATATAAATGAGCCATCCTAATCTAATTGGTTGTACAAATGGATTGGAAGATGGAAAAGATCCAAAACAGCAAATCAGCTAATATCAATCATTATATGGAGAATCGGTCACATTTATCGTCTGTATTGAGGGAGCCGTTGGAACCTTGGGATACAATTAGATATGTTAAGTGTGAAAGATGGGAAACATTTTATAAAGCACTGCATAGGGTATCATAAAAGAAAGACAAATTTTCAAATGGACTAGACTTTTATAGGCCATCTAGGACAAAGAAATACAAGAGACAATGGTTATGGGAAATTACTAAGATCCTCTCTATCAACTAATCATCAAAACGTAAAACCAAGGATATTGGAAATAGAGATTTGACGTGTAAACTAAAATGGAAATGGAAAGAATGAAAGATAAAATATTGACGAAGGCAAAAATGGGGTGTAATTTGTCGTTGTTATTTTTGCTTTGATCAAATAACATTTTATAAAGCACTGCATAGGGTATCATAAAAGAAAGACAAATTTTCAAATGGACTAGACTTTTATAGGCCATCTAGGACAAAGAAATACAAGAGACAATGGTTATGGGAAATTACTACTTAGATCCTCTCTATCAACTAATCATCAAAACGTAAAACCAAGGATATTGGAAATAGAGATTTGACGTGTAAACTAAAATGGAAATGGAAAGAATGAAAGAATCAATGAGATTGATAGTCAAATATTTATTCTATGAACGTATGGATTTGACCCCATAAAATATTGACGAAGGCGAAAATGGGGTGTAATTTGTCGTTGTTATTTTCGCTTTGATCAAATAAACTTTTATTTTGTAAACTTACTCAGATATGTATAGTGTTGAGTAAGGTCCTCTCCACAGGAATTGGCATTTAGAAGTAGAATTAACTAATGAGTAGGACGGCTAACAAACACCGCTGCATGTTTATTTTAATCTCCCCGTGAAAGTAAAGAAGAATTTAATGGTGATTTATAAAGGAAAATATCCTTACTGATTTTATTTTGCCCTCTGATTTTACAGATAGGTAGAGAAAAAAGATTAGTGATTTTAGGAAATTTGTGTAGAATTTTTAGAGGTCAAATTATAGGAGGAAATGCAGGGGCAAATTACTGAAGTTTAAATGTTTGATAAAAGAGGATTCGAGATTTTTATGATTTTGTTTAATAAGGAACGATATAGAATTTCATTGTACTTTACTTTGTGATGGATGTATAATAGGAAGTATGTCATCCCAGATTTTATTATATTTTTAGAGATTTTTAATTGGATTAAAAATATTTGAAAAGATTGTTTCAGAATCATTTGAAAAACATGCAGACCAAGTGCTCGAAGAAATCCTTAATAGATTTTTTGGGTTCTTTTATATGTTTTTTTACTTGAAATTGATTTCATTCGATTATGAGGAAATGGTTTGAGGAAATGGATTTAGAATTTTGCATCAATCATTGAATAAAATAAGATCTAAATCAATTTAACTTCTAACCATAAAGATTGAATCACTTACCGGATTTCTGCACCAGTTCGGAGTCGCCAACGGCTCCAGACCCTTTCCCGGCTGTGTTGTCCTTCAGGTAAGCGATCTTTCCCCTTCTTCGACTATTCTCCCCCAATAATCTCCCTTCAGGTCACAGCTCTATTACAGGCATTGATCAAGAGATCCAGGAAACAAGAAACAAAGACGCAGGACCTTCTCCTCCGGCGATTAAATTTCAAAAGCGCGGTTCAATATTCCAGCGGCCAAAGATAGTTTCCTGGAAACTTCCAGATCTTTTTATAGTTCAGGAATGGTCTATAGACCTTCCTAAACGATATTGGACTTTTACAGCGAAGTCTCCGGCAACGAATCGGCAGAAATCTGCCTTCTCGTCGTCGGATTACCGTCGCCGGCGATAGAGACGGCAGCCGGACGAGTAGCTCTGTTGAGATTCGTCTCAACTGTCCGGATCTCTTTCAAAGGGATCAACGGCTATGATTAAATCATAGCCGTGGACCCTCTTTATCTACAATGGACCCTGCTCCGTCAGCGGTGCCACGTTAACTCCGAATGTCTACGCGGTCATTTCTGATTCGCCCAGGATGGAGCTCCGCGCTGAGTTGTCGCCTGGAAATAAAAGAAAAGAGAACAAAATTTAAAAGAAGATCTTGAATGTTCGATCTTCCTTTGGAAGATCGACGGTCAAGATTAAAACATGCTTTTTAATAAAAGCTCGAACATACACGGGCTTCAGGCCAGGTAGGCTCAAAGCCCGGTCGGGTTTTGTTTGAGAATTTTTTTAAGATCGTGGCCCGATGGGCCGAGATCATATCTCAAACGAGACCGATGGCCGCCTGATCGGATTTGAAAACCTGGGTTTTCATAATCCCATATTGTTCATTGCAAAAAGCAAAGACAGTTTATAAAGTTTATATTTTATAATATTCTGAAATGAAATAAACCATTTACCTTTGGGCACTAACTTGGATTACCTTGGGCTGCCTTTAGGCTAGGCTTAAGGCGACAGCTGCACTATGGGTGTCGCTTGTGGCTGTGACCTCAGCTGTTGCTGCGGGTGGCTACTGCAATTTTATTAATCAACAATTTTCATACTATGTTAATCAATGCAAAAACCCATTAAAAATATGACATTTTACATCATGGCTGAATAATTGCATGAAAAGGGAATTTAACATAAAAATGCATGTTTATTTCTTTGAATGAGTTCATTAAACCTTAAGAAATGTCGATTTGCAAGCATGATTTATGACTCGTCAAATATCAACAAGGAGGAGAAATAATGGAAGTTTGTAGTAATCTTATAACAGAAAATACCCGTATTACTAGTGATTGATGCCAAGATACAGATCAAGTAATCATGATAGCAATGAAGATCTGGGGGAAATGAGGACATCAGGGGGAAAAGAATATGGCAGTGAGGATTACAATGGAGTTGAATCAGACTCATCCCAAACAAAATAACACTGATGGTAAGAATGGAAAATAGGAGTTGAATGAGACTCATCCCAAATCAAATTCAATATATAATGAAAAACTAACTTGGAAAAAAACAACAAAGCCATTTCAACCAGTGGGAAACACTAAAAACACAGAAGAGTGGAATATTTTAATTGTCACTTTCCTTTTTAAATTTTGAATTATTGCCAACAACTGGATTATGGAACGCAAAATCAAATCCTAACTATGATAGGCAAGCAAGATATATATGAGAAAAATTAAAAACTACTTTTAAGTGTCCTCTCATTGAGAAAGTATCCTCGAACCAACACACAAATGAAAAAAATCAACTGCAACTATGTACATAAACAGATCAGTGACTCATATAATCTCATACCATAACACACAAATAAGATCCTGAACAAAACATACATAATAAATGACGGTATAAGAATAATATTTTTCAAATGATGAAATTGAATGAATGTCAAAACCTTTGAAAAATTAAAATAAGCTAAATCCACATATGGGCCATCGGAGCTAAGTTTATACAAGAGCTCTAGAACCCTTCCAAATTATGAGTCTCGAGCAATAAACACTATGAAAAAGCATGTCATTATTTATAAAAGACATGCCATTGTTGATTGAGGAATGATAAACATTTCACGAAAGCCTGGAGTAAAAGATATACGGAAAGCAAAAGATTCATCATGAGGACATTTTAATGAACCACTGAGATTTACTCAGAAAAATAGTTCACATTGATTCCTATGGGGGCAGGTTTTTCCCCGATTGTGACCACAATTTTTTAACCCAAAAACATGAAAATTCATAAAACGCACCTTTGGAAAATTTTTTGATACTGACAAATGAGTCTAACAATTTAGAAAAATTGGATCTGTCAGAGTTTTTGTAGAAGTTTATTTATCCCAGACAATAACATAATTTATACTCATTCAGTATTGGAGAAAAATAACTTGCCAAAAAGAGTCATAATATAATAATATAGATATTTTTTCCACATTCCAAATGGTGGAATATAATATGGAGACATGTAGAAAGCTACAACAGAGAGGTAAAGAAAATCATCAAAATATTCATCGTGACAATTCATATTTTTCTCAAAATCAAATGCATAAACTAAATTAGCAAATGCATTTTTAATCATTATCTCGGCCATATATAAATGGAGACATAAACAACCTTCACTAGTGAACAATAATATTTTTGCTAATGTCCTAAAAAATTAATAGTTAAAAAATAAGTCCAAATTTAGGCATTTTTTGTCTTTCTTTTATTTAGACGTAACCAACATTTTTATGAAAATTTTCAACTAAATACTCTATAATTAATTTAGGGCAAGTAAGGGGTCAATCCATAGAGAGGCAGAAATTTAAAAGTGAGATACATAATTTCTAAGATTTTATGGATATTTCGTCAATTGATAAATTCCTATGATCTAAATTAAATCTGAAATGCAAAGAAAAACACTAAAAATATTTTATACTAATTTTCATAATACACTAGAAATAATTTTTTTTTGAATTTTCTTGAATTTAATTAACACCAAAAAACAATAGAAATATTATAAATGGGAGTTAAATATTTTTCCCCTAAATATTTTGTAGATGTTTAATTTTAGGGATTTTTTCTGATTTTTTTGGAATTTTAAAATATATAAAATAAGAAAAATACCTTTTGCGGCTATTACCGGCGCCGGCAACAGCGAAGCCGTTGCAGCAGACCGAATGAGCCGGAGGTCTTTGTGTGGCCTGTATAGGGCTAACAGTAATGGGTCAGCCCACTAGGGTTCAGCCCAATTCGGCTTAGTCAAGACTTAGCCAAATGGGCTAAGCCCTAATGTGCTTGACCCAATATGGTTAGGACTTAGTCAAATTGACTAAGTCCTCCAGTTTTTTGCCTTAAATGATGGAATTCAAACACAATTTTCTTTTGGAATTTGAAAGTAAGAAGGAAGGATGATCAAGAGAGAGACTGGAATGGAATTTTCAGAGAGAAAGGAACAGTTTTAAAGAGAGAAAATGACTGAAATGAAGAGATAGCGAGACAAAATGAAGAGAGTGTAGAATAAGTTTGAGATGAAATTTGAAGGCGAAAAGAAGGATACTTTTATGAAATTTTGATAGGATTAACTAGGGATAATTATAAAGATATAGAGAGAATGGAAAAAATCTAGAGAGAGAAAGAAGGGAAAATTGAATGTTTAGATTGAGAAAATGATGGACTTTAAGGGCAAATTGATGGATGATGATGTGAAAATTGAAATCTAGGTTCCTAAAACCTCAATGAAATTCTGGTGAGCCCTCAATGCTTCTTTCAATTTTTTATCCTTATATTTTGCCAAGATCACGCGTTTTTCAATACAAACAAGAGATGAGATTGAATGAAAACTTCGACAAACCTGCATTAAGCAGGTTGAACAACCTGGATTCTGAAATATGCCTTGTCCGGCTGGACAGCCACTTGCTAGAGGACGTCCAAATTCAAAAGTAATTACCAAAACAAATAATCATCATGCAAAAAAGGTTTAAAAAATAGAAAACTAAATCAAACCCCAGGCAAATGATCATGAATACTAATAACATGCATTTCTAGTGCCTTATATTATTATATTTACATGTTTTTCTGCATTAAATTACTCATATTTGCATGTTATCAAGCTTAAAATGATTAAATCTATTTTTAGAACCAATTTCTGATTTTTCTACATTTTCTGGGATATTTCTAACAATATATTCCAAAAGAATATAATTTTCGAGATAGAATATGATTTTTATGGAATTTTTTGACAATAAATGTGAAAAGATATGATTTTTCTGAGTCAAAAAATATATTTATACATATTTTTTGGGATTTAATTTTATTTAATATGATTTTTTAAGTATTTTGGCTTTTTCTGCGCAGGGCGACGTGGCACACCCACAGCCACTCATTCAAAACAAAGAAAAAATAAGAAAGAAGAGGATGACATGGCGCTAATGGGCTGCCACATCACCATCCGAAAATAACATGTTTTTAATGTGTCTATTTTCTTTTCGTCTTCTCTTTTTGTGTCTTTTTCTTCCTCCTAGGAGCATGTGCGCGGAAAAAGACAAATGCGTGTGGAAGACCAAAAGTGCAGAAAATGAGGCGTTTTGACTTCTCACTGGGTGCGAAAACGAGGATGATGATGAGGAGAGAGAAAATATCAATGGGTAGGATTACTCCAACTTCAAATGGCCATAACTTTTGATCTACCTCCGATTTAGCTGAAATTTTCAGCGCTGCTTTGTCTCCCACTCCGCTTTTTATCCATACCCTATGATCTATAAATAGAGGCCTGGATCATTGTAAAATTCATCTTGAATGTGCCTCCTACTTGTGTGGCTGATTGAAAGATAGTAAGTTTTGAGATCCATCAAGGGTGTTCCTGGTGTCCTGAGTGTGTGAGAAGAAGCAATACAGAAGAGGGGGAGCTTACCAGCACTCGTAAATCGCCGTGATCCTGGCAGAATGTAAGGATCTAAGGTAAGCATCTTCGCCTAACGTTGTTTCTTTCTCCTCACTAAGGTTAACAGAATTAGGGTTTATAATCATATTTGCACGATCATTCTACTCTATTTTCTCGTATTTTTCATCTTAGCCACCATACCATTCCATATCCAACCACTATCCTCGTTCATACCATCGTTTATCATCATATCCATCTCAATCACTCACTCTTCTCTTGATGTTAATTTAACTTATAAATTACGTGATTTGTATCGATATCACTAGCTAACATCCTTGAATCTTGTTTCCGTCAATCTCCTCGTCCATCATCAGTAGTATAAGAAAATAATTCCTTAATCATCATTCCCTGTGGAAACGATCCGTACTTACCACCAACTACGTATTTTTAAGTACAGTTAAAAAATATTTTTATTGAATAATCTCAATCACCAACGCCGAATTTTAACCCTAAAATTGATATTATCAAATACAAGTTGCATACTATAACATGATTCCCATCTCTTCTCAAAACTAGGGCAAAGCTAACCTTCTTCAGTGAAGTTGTATCTGGAACTGAATATTTGGAAAAGGGAGTACAAAATGAGTGATTTTTATTACATATCCTACTCTACCTGTTGGATATCATTTTACTGTGTACTCCTTAAATAGCATAGCTGATATTATCTTCTCTTCTTCAATTGCCTCTGTCAACTCTATTCTGCATTGAATTGATATGTATTTACAACCTCTTTTTATTAATCTATACATAGGTATATCCATACATTGACATGATACTTGCATTAAATTCGAGTATAGCTTCTAAAATGTGCCTCAATTTGGAAATAATGAAACAGAAATGCTAATGACATAATGATGATCAGAATTTATTATATATAATCTCCTTTTGACTTTTTCATTCCATGTTTTAACGATGAGTGTACATATCAGACAAGCTTTAAACAATACATCTACCAGACAAGTTAAAAAACTATGCAAGTCTCAAACTCGGATCAAACGCAACCAAAGGGAACCCATAAAGTAATTAAGCAGAAAAATAAGGATTCAAAGACAAGAGATTATGAATGTTTCATCCTCATCCCGAATGACATGACTTTCTAGTGTCAATTAGAAAAGCAAATAATGGAAAAGGGAAACCAGCTTATGGAAAAACTCTAATACGTATAGTAAGCATGCATATGAACATAAATCAATTAATGAAGTCAAATAAAATCCAAACTACGAAACACAATCTAGATATGGAAAATAATGTCCTCAGTCAAAAAATAGAAGAAAATACATGGAAAATAATCAAATTCTTACTGATGTCACAAAATTAGGAGTGCCAATTATATCTCATTTCCTATTTGCAGATTCTACCATAATGAAATTACTACTGATGCCACAAAATGAGTGAATGTCCAGTCTCACTCATATGATGATTATAACTGATCCGATATCCATTATTATGGAAACACTAATGATAGATTGTGGATACTTCTTTAATAGAACAGTTCACTAAATTTGGTTTGTTTGAATCCCTGAATAGTTTGATACAAAACTATCAATTAAGTAACTTCAAGTCATGGTTGTGTAAGTGGTCCTTGAACCTGAGACACCTATGACATCTTGTGGATGGACAATCATACTTTCACCATGGTCCATGAGTTACTAATCATGTTATTCTAAATGGTCCAGCAAGACATTCATGAAGACTATTGAGCAGTCATAATGGGACCATCCACCCTTAGTGTTGAATGAGACAGATCAAGGAAGGTGATGGAATGAATTTCTTGTCAAAGCTGGAGGAATATCGAACAATTATCCTTTGATGATTTTTGAATATTTTTGTACTAACACACAAGACCAATTAGGGTTTGGAAGTTGACCATACCCTAAATTATCTTAGGACCATAAGGAGGATGAGGAGCTAGACTTACAGGATAACCAAGGGCAGACCGGTTCTATGATTGAGTTGAATCAACACTCATTTGTATCTCCTGGAGTATGAAGCATAGCTTGGCACTCTAGGGGTTGCAAGTTCAACTTATCGATTGGGTTAATCAATCATTCATTAGTTCATCTAAATGATGATGCATTTAATTAATGCGGATGACCAATAAAGCTAATTAAGCATTTAAGTTATAAACTAGATGGATACATTGGCCTATTCGGTCACACACAAATGGTCTTTTGGACGTTGAAAGATATACTTAATGTTTGGAGGTTTTAAAAAATATCTATTTATTAATAAAAGGAAAAAGTCATTGAACACAATTCACCCCAGCCAGAATTTTCAAGGATATTCCCCTTCTTTTCCCTTCTCCCTTTGGATCCTGTATATTCCTAATGGGATTAGGAATGCATATCAATGATGACAGAGTTTTAATGGGGCTTGTCTAGGTAAAGGAGGAGATTTGACATGCCATGAATCCCTTGGATAGATCTGTAGGTTGCACACTTGAGAAGCTCAACATGTCTCACTCGAGGATCCAAGAAATTCCATATCAAATCTATGCCCAATTTATTTGATCAATCATTTTGGAGATGCCATATCTATGCCCTTCGAAGACTTCCACCATAGGAATCCCTCGTCTTTCCCCATATCATCGCCATAGAAGCCAACATAAATATTACAGGAATTTCAATGAGTAGACCAAATTTTACAAAAGCCTTGCATGATTAAATTGGAAAAAATAAAGATATTAATGCATGATCAGTTCATGAAGTAACTGAACTCAGTACTTATGACATTACTGAATCATTGGACATCTATTGGAGGTTTATATGGACTAGGATACTATCAAATATTTTAAATCATAATAAAGTGTATCAGGGAAAGAATATACCTTAGAATTTAGAGGAAAATTGCCTTTTATGCATTTTTATAAAATGAACAAGTAGATGTCATTGTTACAATAAAATGTTACGTAGCACCTATAATGAGGTTGATTATTGATTTACATAAATGCATGTTACTTTATGAAGAAATCCTTCAAAATGTAGACAATGTATTCACTCGTGTGAAAAATGAGAATGTGAGAAATTGATAACCAAGAGTTAAGGATGATGAAACGTTAGAGGAATTAGAGAGTAGACATCTTTTATATGTTATTATTCCTCCTAGACTGTAATACATGCCTCAAAGAGTGACTAAGGGTGGAGTATTGGCTATCATAAATAGACACGAAGACTATAAATAATGTATTCATAAATCCTACATTCTAAGGTGTCCAAAGTGTTGAATTATTAAGAAATGGAATGCCTGAGAGGGGGGAGTGAATTAGGCTATCCTTTGAAATTTTTAGTTTAGATAATAATATAATCCTAGTTCCCCTTTATCTATATTTTATAGTAATAAGAAGGAAACGGATGACACCAGAGTTTTTAATACAGGTTAGGGCTAATCCCTTGCTCGTGTCCCAGGATATCCGACCAAATTTCTTAATCAAACCCTAACCAAGTATTTATAGCCCCCAAAGCTAAAACATTCTGGTAATAGGAATACATAGATACCTCCTATCTAGGAATTGAAAACTCAAGTTGCCTTGACCCCCTTATCCTTTGCAGGTACACACGCTTTCTCCATTTCTTCCCACAGACCACCAAGGTTCTTCACAGCTGGCCCAATCTGCCTTCATCCAGAGATTTACCTATCTCCTTTCAAGAGCTAATTACAGTACAATGTTGAGTATTCAAGATGATACAATTGATGTTTTGACAAACAAACGAAGGACAATTAAGATTTTGACAAAGTGATTATAAAATGTCCACCTTTATACCTTTGAGTCATGGAATCACCTGGTCACTATTAATCATTCTAAATCTCAAATTGACACTTTGTTTTTATCAATGTAATCTAAAGTTTTGTAATAAGGAGACATTTCTCCTTCAAATACCTTAAGAAAACCAGCCTAAATCATTGAGAAAATTTTGACATCGTCTTGTTTATATTTTAGTGTTTTCTCAATGTTTATCTGCTCAAGGGAATTTTAACTTTTACAGATGAAAGGAATTAACCCTGAAATAAACATGTACTCAAAGCTGAAAGGACTTGTGAAAGTCCTTCTTTACTCCTCCTTGGTATACGATTCAAATTCTCCACCACCATTAGCTGGAAGATGCAAAGGTTCTCCAACAACAAAAGTACATATTCACTGTAGGATCAAACTTATTATGGTAATCTTGATCAATGGACAGTGGCTTTTACTCAAAAATTTGTAGATAGTAGTATCTAATTACAGAATGAAAAGAAATCTTGCACAGGTTTATTTATTTCGGATACATATCAAATATAGTTTCTCAATATTATAACTCCCCAAAATTTAGCACGTTTTCTCAAAATCTAAGAAGTCAATTATAAGAACTATATTAAAATTCAGTTCAATGACTTAATATAAGTTGATATAGTAATTAACTTCACCGGGATTAATTTCAAAAACAACAGATTTAATGAATGATGAATGGATTTAATTAGATGTAATGGAGCGCGTCCAAATGACCTTCTGGATACGTCACCGGAGCTGCCCTCACCGTCATCAGCATCACCGCCGGTCCATGTCCAGCCTGACTGGCACGCGAAAGCGTTCGTGAAGACACCCCGGTTTAAATACCCCAGGTAAGCATGTCCGCGCACGTGCCTGTGTTTTAATTGTGCACTGATCATTGGATCGCTCGTATGCAAACATGGCTCTTGGTTGCCATCTTAGTACTACATTGTGCCTATGGTTTACTGTCGGTGTGGATGCTGTTTGTAGCAGTGATAGACAGTGTTGGCGCTACCTCTAAACTCTCCGGTGCACCAACGCCACTCGGTCACCTCCCTACAACCAATTGACGTAGGTCTGATCTGCTCTCTAGGACCAACCCATCATCTTCTCGCTGCCGGGTTGCTACATAACCCTGTCATTGTATTGTTGTTCATGAACCATGGGCTGGAAACTCGACTGAGTGTGCCATTGTTACTCGATCCCTACTCGGCAATGATATTGGATCAGTCTGCCCGCCAATCCACCCTGATACAACTCGTAGAGCCGACACCAATTGGTGGCTATGGCCTACCGCCGCACTACTCTCTCTCACCTCCAACCTCCGTCATTACGCTCTTGCATCACGTCACCGCTTGATGGAGGACCATCCAGTCGATCGTACCCCGACCCATCGCCAGCCACGTCGCGGAGCCCCAGCCGATGTGAAGAATCTACAATTCCACTATCAGGTTTGAGAAGCGGCGCCATCGTCTCACTTCGTGTCATGTGTCTTTATATTCTTTTCTTTCTTTCCTCGTCTTTGGATTGTCGGGTGGCCCCTCCCGCGTGAGTACTGGCCTCCTGCATATGTTTTCTTTTATTTAATTGTGCTTAATTGTCCTCTTTAGGGGAAGAAAACCATGATGGGCTTCTTCTTCCCCTAAAGAGCCCTTTAAAGGGAAAGCCCAATAGGCTTTCCCTTAGAAGGGGGTCCCAATAGGGCCAACCACAACTACCACTTTCCCTCAATAAGAGGGGAGGAGTGGACGTGGGAAAAAAACATGCTTGTTGTTGAATTGAAATCCAGACCTAGAGTCATTTTCTTTAACAGTTCTAGTTTGGAAAGAAGAACAAGAAAACTTCTGCATTTGTTCTCGTTGCCAAGGATCCCCATCTTTCCACCTGTGGAGAACTCTATCGCATTATCAAAGATTCCTCGTGGCTTCTTTGAATCAGCTGTTTATTTTTATCGTTTGGTGGCATGTTGTCTCGTCGCTCTCGACGATCGAAGCCGCCACAGAATATCTGCTATCAGATCGAACTGACGATTGTTGAAGGATTCTCTATGCTGGAGAGTCTTCGACTATCCCGGTACACACAGTCTCAAGAGACGCCATCGCGCGGGGCTTCGCATGGGCCGGGGATAACTCTTGTTTTACCGGTCAGAGCCTACGACAGGGAAGATATGGATCTGATGATAGCGACTCCATCGTGTAGGGGGGCTTGGCGTTGACTGCTGATACCTTTTTTCTGCCGCGCAGCAGCTACGACGGGAAAAAAAAACATGGCTACGACAACGGATAAACCAGTCGCTCGGGAAAGATCTCCTTGCTTGCGATTCTCCTCTTGGTCAGCATCTCCTATTCCTTTTCACGTCGGGAGGTCTATCGTGCTCCATCACTGTAATTGTCCTCTTTTTATACTCGGTATATCCAACAGCAAATACGAATCCAAAATGGGAAACTCTACGCCCGCGTCATTGCTGCTTTGAAGGCTCTTGGTCAATATAGATACATATTGGATTGAATCTCTGGATCTGATCTCCTAGAGTTTCATCGACATCTTCCACGATGGTTGGTTTTCACTTGGCAGCCAGTCCACCTACAGGTCACATCCTCTCCTCTCCCTCTATTTTATAGTGTTAATTACGTCTTTCAGTATTGAGTTACGACTGCTCCGGTGCCGGAAGAATTCATCGTGAGCATAGGAATAGCCACCAAATTACTGTGTTAGTTAATTTTCTTTGATGGTACTTCATCAGTTCGTACTCGTCGACTGTGTCGATGTTCATGGACGGTGACATTCCCTACCTCATCGTCCTCGAGCTGAACACCCGGAATAGTGGGAATTCGGTCGTGTCAAAACCGGTCGCGTGTTGTCCAATGAAGCTGCATCTCGCATCATCCGGCGATTGAATTTACGCATAAACTTACGCATCATTTGGCATATTCGTTTTGTTTTTTTGTGATTGATCGGTCATTGTGTAACACGATCTGAATGATGCTGACAGCCGTGTTACATCAATGCCACCAGTCGAGCCCAGCTGTACCCCTCTACGGCCCATCTCTCATTGCATCAGCCTGCACCGGCACTCGCACCGATGAAGACCCGATGACGATCGGCGCCACCGACAAGGTACGTCATTCCCTTGCTCATTAGTTACATTACTTTCTATAGTATATTTTTTGGCTGCACTCCACCATGCTCGGGCTAGTTTAGGTGAGAGAATTTATCGATAAATCTATATCACGAGTGATTTCCTCGGTACGGGTCAAGCCCGTTCGTTACGTGCGAGTGTCAACTGAATTATTCCATTCGACACCATAGTCGGCATCGTCGCTCTGACGAGGTTCAGAAGGTCATCATCATAATCATCGGTCACTAGTCCTAGAGCTCGGGACTCGGCAAATTCCCACAAGTAAGACCTACACGTACTCCCATCTAGGGTCTCCTCACATCACATAGTTACATTGCTCGTTAGTGAATGACCGTCTGACGACATCATTGACGACAGCTGACATCATCTTGATATCAAAGCATCCTCTCAGTACACGTCCAAACAACTTCTCTAACGATGTCTGGCATCATCTTGGTATCTGAACATCATCTCGATACACGACCAAACGATGTCTCTAACGATATCCGACATCATCTTGGTATCAGAGCCAGGTTGTGGACGCCCACAGTACGTCTCTGTACCCTAGCATCATATCATATGCATTCATCCATTTTCAAAATCCCATCTAGGTACCCCTGAGGAACTGGCCATGGTCATCGAGACGCGATCTAGCAAAAGGATGCATCCGGGAGGATTGACCTCCCCGCGACTAGAGGTCGGGCCTGACGTCCTGACTGATATCCCACACGTGACCCCCAAGATGTCCGTGTCCAAGATAGACAAGACCTACGAGACGACTATGGTCATGAGTTTGAGGCCGACCTATCAGCCCACCATGACGACTATGTCTGGCCTTATGATCGCTGGTATGACAAACCCAACAAGGTTCCTTAGTACCCATCGCGTGTGATACCTGAATACCGCGCCCCGTACGATAGTCAACCTCGACAATGGGTTGATCACAAATGCTACCCGACCCCACCCCAACAACACACCGAACAGTGATATGGAGGACACCTGGTGCCCGAGCCGCGCCCGCACAACTACGAGCGCTGACAAGAGGAGCATCGCGCAAGGATCCAGAAGAGCGTACAAGCTAATGTCGTTGTCTCTAAAAGGTCAAGGAAGTCAAAAGATTTTATCGACTGGGAGTCAAGTTTGTTACCGCATGGACGATGACTTGTGCGCCAAATATGCAGAGACAAGACTTGGCGAACAGGCCAAGATTTTTTGGGAGAACGAGTGCATCGTAGCTAAGTTATGAGGATGACCCATCACGTCATCGGCCGAGATGGCTCAGAAGCTGACAAGCAAGTACATGCCACGATAGTACCAAATGATGTTATTCTTTCATGACTTGACCTAGGATAGGGTGGACAGTCCGTGACAGAATACATCGAGGCCTTCGAGGAGTCCCGTATATGGTGCCAGTTCGTTGAGGACCTGTGAATCGTCATTGGACGGGCTTTGACCGACCTTGCACAGGGAGATGCTTAAGTGCAACCTAGTCGAGGTCGACGATGCCAACCACATTGTAGAGCACTAAGAGTATCCGGGCAAGGCGACCATTACCCATGCTTCCCCAGCACCACATTGAGTGACACCCACTCTAACTACTCCATCCGCATCCACTCAGACTTCACAGAACACCGGAGGGCAAGGAAACGCCCGGGCTACTTCAATGGGCTAAGCCCCACCTGCTCGGGCCGTCACGACCGACACCACGGTCCGTAGCGCTACCGTGACCCAAGCACATATAACATGCTTTAAGTGCCAAGGGAAAGGGCACCGAGCCAGCCAGTGCCGGTCATCGGCACTATTGATCAACATTGGAGATGTCGACCTAGATCAGACTGGCGAGATGGAGCCACTAGACGAAGATGAATACCACGTGGATGAGGAGTTTGTGTAAGATTACAAAGAAACTAATGGATGAGTCAAATACATACAGATCACAGAACATAGAGTGACTCGACCACCCGCTTCCCAACCCGCTGGTCGATAGTTGGCCAATATCATTGCAGATCACCCTAGCACTAGTGGAATGTGGCCACCACCTCAAGCGGCCCCACCTACTCGACCTATGATAAGCCGAAAATAGGGGTAAAAACTATGCAATTTTTAGCCCTTGTCGTTGTGGATTGGCTTATGCAATAAAATTTATAAGAACTCCACTTAAGACGTATAGTGATAAGTACGAGTGTCGTCCAAGGGAAGCTAGTAAGGAATTCGATTTGGTGATTGTATTGGTTGTTTCACTCTGATTAAACTGAATTTGATCTTCAATGAGGATCAAGTCACCCTAATTAGATGAGAATTCAGAAAGGGGGGTAGAAGAGTTGAGATGAATAGAAGAAATATGGAGCTCTAAATTGGCTTCTTTGATCCTAAAAAAAGGATCCAAGAGGTCAATTAGAGAGGTTAAAGGGAATTTTTAATTTGAGTTTGGTTTGTTTTTGCAACTTTGATAATTCAGAACTGAAATGGGGGTAATTTAATCTCCTAAGAATTAAAACTAATTATTTTAGAGTTTTTCTTTAGAATGCAGTTGAATGCTTAGTTGAATCCCTCAAATTCTCCTCCCAATCCTAACCAGGGCTTGTACATGCCGCTCAAGCCAAGTGATTTAGAATTTCAGATCAAAACCAAGAAGAAGAAACAAGAAATTGAACTAATCTCATTCAAAATGCACAAATCCAAATACAATCAAGGAAAAAGTACCAGATAACTTGATCCAGGGTGGGACTCCTCTCTGTCTTGCAGTTGTGATAGAGAACCATCAAGAATGAGCTCCCCCTCTCAAAATTTAGCTTTTATACTTAGGTTATATGGTAAAAATCACCATTTTACCCCCATTTAGTGCTTAATATTTATCTATCAATGTAGACTGGATCTGAATGTACAGATAGAAAGAGGGGATCAAGACAAACAAATCCGTAAAAAAATCATCTCAATCGGACTTCAGGATCAAAAGTTATTAATAAATCCATTTTAAACCAATTTAATCCATTGGATTTAAAATTGATTTATTTATTCATTTCGTTTTTAAACACACAATGACGTGTCGCTCTCTCATTGGCTGGCGCATTTTGAATCCTCCTTTTTGCAGAAAAGTCCTTAAAAAGCCTGGAATTGCTTTTGGACGCCGCCCAAAAGTAATTGCTTATATGCCCCTGGCGCACTCTCTCTCCTCCGATTTCTCCTAAAAACATTAAAAATATATATTAAAAATTGCAATAAAACCATGTAAAATTTTTAAATTGGATCTTTACACATGCAGTGGCGACCGAGAACTGTTTTCAGGGTGTTTTGCAACGAAAGTTCGCAAAAAGGCACTTGAAAGTTCAAAAATAATAAAAATACTTTTTTTCTATTATAAATATACTTTTTTTCCTTGAAATAAATACATTTCCTCTTCAAATAAATCTCATAAAAATCCTTAAAATTCATAAAAAATTCTAAAAAATTCTAGAAAATTCACTGATTCATTCCCATGCTGATAAATGTCGAAATAAAATATTAAATATGCTATTTTCATTCAAAAATAATTATTTCGAGCTTCAATAAATCCTTTAAAATTCATAGAATTAATAGAAAATTAGGGAAAAATCAGAAATCACTTGAAAACACTATTTTCATGTAAATATATGATAACGACCCCATTTTAAGCTCTTTAAATGCATAAAATTGTGCTAATAACGTAAAATAAAGACAGAAATTAGGGTGTTATCAACCTACACCCATCATATCTGCCATTAGATGGGTCCGCTGCACCTGTAGTGCAGCGGACCGATCTGATGGCTGATGTAACCCCTCGCACTTTGATCTTCTATACCTATGTCAAGATCAACGACAAGGTATGTAAGATGATCGTGGATATTGGGAGTTGCATCATCGCTATCTCCAATGTGATGGTCGCCCCACTAGGGTTGGCAGCCATACCCGACCTGACTCCCTATGATGTGTCGTGGATCGACGCTTCATCCTTGCTTGTGAAACGTCAATGCTGCGTCCCGTTAAAGGTGAACTCCTACGGTGAAAGGGACCTATGTGACGTACATCCTATGAAATTAGGAAGCATCATCCTAGCCCGCCCTTGGTTATATGACCACGATGTCACTCTAGCCGTAAGGACGAACATGTCTTCGTTCATGTACCAAGAATGGAAGGTCACATGGTACCCATATACCATGAAACCAGCGAACAAGACGGTCCCAACCAACACGTTAGAGTTAGTGGTCGTACGTGGCACCTTGTTTGCCCTGGACTTGGGACATGAGATCAACCACACGCCAGTGTGCTTGGCCGTCTCTCTTGACGCTTCCCCAGATACACCTGAAGCTCCCCGACCACCTAAAGTCGAGACCCTCATATCGGAGTTCAGTGACATGTTCCCTAAAGAGTTGCCCGGCAAATTACGGCTGATGCATCACATACAACACGCGATTGATCTCGTGCCCAAAGCGTCACTACTGAATCTGCCCCAATACCGCATGTTCCAAAAGTACGAGGAACCGCTACGACAGGTACAAGAGGTACTAGCGAAAGGCCTCATCCAAGAGAGCCTCCGCCCATGTGTGGTTCCCACACTTTTAGCCTCGAAGAAGGATGGCAGGTGGCATATGTGTTGTGACAGCCGAGCCGTCAACAAGATAACGGTCAAGTATCATTTTCCCATTCCTCGCATGTAGGATCTCTTCGACCTGATGGCCGGATCCACCATCTTCTCGAAGATAGATCTCCGTAGTGGATACCATCAGGTTCAAATTCATCACGAGGACGAATGGAAGACCATCTTAATAAATAAAGACAGGTTATATGAATGGAGAGTCATGCCCTTTGGCCTCTCCAATGTGATGAGTACCTTTCAGCGGCTCATGAATGAAGTACTACGTGCATTCATTGGAAAGGTTGTCGTTGTCTACTTCGATGACATCCTCATAAATAGCCGCATGCAAGGTGAACATCTCGAACATCTCCGATAGGTCTGCACGATTCTCAGGCGAGAACAATTATACGCCCACCCAAAGAAATGTAGCTTCCTTACCGTGGAAGTTATGTTCCTAGGATTCATCATCTCAGCCCAGGTCATCACTGTCGACTAGGAGAAGGTCTGAGCCATTACATCATGGCCTCTAATAATTAACATCCACGACAGACAGAGTTTCATCAGACTCACCACGTTCTACCGCCGATTCATACAGAACTTTAGTTCTGTCACGACTCAGATCACTGACTACCTTCAGGTGTAGCCATTCACTTGGACACATGCAACAGACAAAGCTTTCCAGCGAGTAAAGCACATGATGACATAGGTGCAAGTCCTCTGCCCGCCCAACTTTGGGAAAGTCTTCAAGGTTACGTGTGATGCTTCAGGCATCGGGATTGGGAGTGTGCTCAGCCAGGAAGGGCACCCCATAGAGTTCTTCTGCAAGAAGTTGAACGACACAAGACTCCACTACTCAATGATGTTGGAAGTCATCAATGATGTCGTCCGACAGGTAATTACCTAACAGAGAATGTAACTATGTGACTGTAGTATCCTAGTTAGAGAGTACGTGTAGGGCTGACTCACATGAATTTGCCGAGTTCCAAGCTCTAGGGCAGATGACCGATGACGGTAACTGTGACCTTCTGACCCTCTCCGGAGCGATGATGGCGACTATGGCATTAAATGGAATAATTCCATTGGCGCTCGCACGTCACAGAGGGCTCGACCCATACCCAAGAAATCACTCGTGGCGTAGCTTTCTAAAAAATTTCTCTCACCTCATCTAACCTGAGCGTAGTGGAGTGCGGCATGTAGAGAGAGATGATCTCGTGATCCGTAGCATTGTTGCAAATGCTCTCAAGATTCACAATGGTGTCAACCGGCGGTGGAGACTGACATGTCACAACGAGTCAGCTTCGAAAGGGTTTATTGTCCCTTTCCAGTTGCGTGCGAGGCAGTTGGACACGCACTACTTTGTGCGGCGGACCAAGTTGAAATTCCCTCCCCCCTTTTTCATGTGTCCTCCTTCTCTCCCCCCCCCCTTTTCTTCTTCTCCTCTCCTTCCTTCTTCTCCTTCATCTCTTTCTAGTGAGACCTGGATGTGGGGTAACTGCAAACACAAATTCCAGATCTAACTTCTTTTTGGGCCCCCATCATGGCCTTATATGGCCTTACATGGAGTACACATAAGGGGTCCAATAAGGGGACCCTTTTTACAACAAAACAAACTTTGGAAATTAAATGATGTGACGATGCAGACGAATTCAAACACGACAATACAGATGAATACAAACACAACAATACAGACGAACATGATGTTATAGACAAACACGATGATACGGATGACAAAAATAAAAACACGATAAATTGGCAAATCAAGCGAGCATGAGTGGGCAAGAAATTCAAATCATTCGATGGTGCACTCATCCTTCTCGCCTGGGGTGTTAAACCCGTATTCTTCACCATAGCCTTGGCGTGCCGGTCGTGTGGTGCACGAGACGGGGGTGGTGGTGACGATGATGATGGCTTCGATGATATGGTGACAATCCCTGACAGACGCTCTCCATCAATCCTCTCGGGGTCAAAAGAACTTGGCTGCAACGAGTTGGGGTAGCTAGTGGCGCCAGTTGAAGAAGATCTAGCCGCATGCATCGTAATTCATCCCCAATGCATCGTCTACCCCTATATGTCCCTGACAACGCACTAAAAACCCCCGTGATACCTCTTCCCTTACATAATTAATTACTTGTCGTAGTATATAATCGACTGACTCGTGCTAATCGGGTGAAAATGTTGGGGAAGTGGTCGTGGCAACCTCACTCACACTGAAGAGGTCTAGAAAGGCTAGGTCAGAGGGGAGAAAGGGGCTTGGTACAGAGTCAGGTCCGCTATGTTAAACGTGGAGCTGATTCCCCACGAGGGATGAATTTTGATGACATAGGCGTAATCGCCCACTCGTTGGAGGATCAAGAACGTGCCGACGTTGCGAACATGTAGAATTATAGTCGACCTAGGAGAATAACTCTCTAGTCTAAGTATCACCATCACACGGTCTCCCATGTTGAACACTCGGAATTGGCGATGCGAGTCGGCAGCCTGCTTGTACAATGTAATGAGACTCGTGGTTCTAGCATGAAGATGCTGATACAATGGCAAAACATGTAGGGCAAATGCAAGACAATGACGATCTACGGGTGCTAGGGCGAGGGGTCAACGAGGAATCTGGCCATTGGCGATCTTGGGATGACTGAACCCGGACGTGCATTCCCACGAGGAGTTTCGTGCGTACTTGACACGAGGATGGGGACAATGGTACTTGACCGTCGTCTTATGGATGGCACGGTGATCGCAACGCATGTGCATCGTACCATCCTTTTTCTGGGGTGAAGAGTGTGGGTTTCGCATGAGGAGTGTTGCGTACCTGGATGAAGCCTGGAGGGATGACGCATTCTTGCTCTGGTCGGATGGTGCGGGTGGCTGGACAAGTGGTGCAAGTGGCCAAGCAGATGATGCGAGCGGTTGGCTGTGCGGCGTTGATTGTTGAACGCGCCGCGCGGGCGGTGGAGTGTGCGGCGTGAGTAGCCTGGCGAGCGGCACAGTTGGCTATGCATTATAGCGTGTCTTCGATAGTGTCTCCCAGCTCTCGGGTGTGCATGGGGTGTCAAACGACCACTAATCCAACTGGGTTGGTAATGGCTTCGGGGTACATGGATACCATATAACCTTTCGTCCCTGGCATATGAACGAATATATTTTTGTTCTACCTTCTATGGTGACATCGTTGTCATATATCTAGGGACGGCTTAAGATGATACTTCCTACTTTCATAGGAAGAACGTCACAAAGGACACTCTCATCTTAAGTGCTCACCTTTAACAGAGCGTGGCACTGACGTTTCACTTGCAACGATGAAGCATCAATCCACGACACGTCATAGGGAGTCGTATGGGGTATGGCCGCCAGCCGCAGTCAGGCAACCATCGTGTCGGAGATGATGTTGATGCAACTTTCGCTGTCCACGATCGATTTACACACTTCGTCGTTGATATTGACATAAGTGTAGAAGATTGAGGTTCGGAGAGCCATATCGACCATCGGGTCTGCCCTCTGTGCGATAAATGCAGGGTTAACCCACGACATCTCTTGGCATGGGACAGATGTCCCACTAGTGCTAGGGCGACCGACTATCAAATTGGTGAGTCGTCGACCAATAGGGTGTGGAATAGATGTTGGGATCACAAGAGTATCCATGATCTAGATGTACCCGACTCGAGTGTCGGATTCTTCATACTCATTTGGGAGCTCCTTGTCCACCTGGTAGTCATCATCGGGTAGCTGCTCCATCTCTCCTACTTGGTCCTATTCAACTGCTCCCGTATCAATCAGGAGAGCTGAAGATGAACACTGACTAGCTCGGTGCCCTTTCCCTTGGCATTTGAAGCACGCGACTTGTGCTTGTTTCACGGTCGTGCTACGGGTCGTAGTGTCGGCAGTGACAGCCCAAGCTGGTGGGGCGGAGTCCACTGAAGTGGCTGGGGTGTTTCTTTGCCCTCCGATAATTTTTGAGGTCCGTTCGGTCACGGACGGGTTAGTTTGAGCGGGTGTAGCTCGAGGGACAGCTGGGGTAGTGTGAGTGACAGCCTCCTCGCTCATATGCTCCATTTGCTCCACAATGTGGTTGGCTTTGTCGACCTCAACGGGGTTGCATTTAAGCACCTCGCTGCATAGGGTCGGTTGAAGCCCAAGGGCAAACAAGCTGATACCGATTCATGGGTGCTCCACGAAATGGCACCGCAGTCGGCACTCCTCAAAAGCCTCGATGTATTCTATCACCGACTATCAACCATGTCGTAGATGGAGCCATGAAAGGAATAACATCATTTGGTACTACCGTGGCACGTACTTGTTCCTCAGATTTTGAGCCATCTTGGTCCATGTCGTAATGGGTCGTCCTCATCGCTCTACTACAACGTGCTCGTTCTCCCATAAAATCTTGGCTTGTCTGCCAAGTCTCGCCTCCGCATATTCGACGCACAAGTCATCGTCCATAAGATACTATTAGAAATAGGAATTCATGTTTGACTCCTAGTCAATGAATTCCTTTGGCTTCCTCGACCCTTTCAAGATGGCGACATCGGCTCGTATGCTTTTCTGAATCCTGGTGTGATGCTCCTCTTGTCAGTGCTCATAGTCATCTGGGCACCATTCAGGTACCGACTATCCTCCATGTCGTAGTCTGACATATCATTGGGGTGGGGTCGAGTAGTGTTCTTGATCAACCCATCATTGGGGTTGATCATCATACGGGGCAAGGATATTGGGTATCACGCATGGGGGGTACCGCGGAACCTCATTAGGTACATCGTACCAGCGATTGTAGGGCCGAACGTATTTGTCTCGGCGGGCTGGTAAGTTGGCCTCGTACCCACGGTCATAGACTTCTCGTGGGTATTGTTTGTCCCCGACACAAATGTCCTGTGGGTCACATGCACAGTATCGATTAAAGTGTTGTTCTCTACGCTCCTCGTCTTGCCATTTGTTGTCCTCTAGGTACTCGTTGTTGTCGTATGGGCTCCTCGAACGCTCTATGTGTCGCGCGGTCCGGGGCGGGTCACGGGCTCACTCAAGAGCCACAAGTATGGGTGTGACGATGGGTACCGGAGGTACTACGGGGCGTGCGAGCAATTGCTCCACGCGTTCGTCGATGGCACTCAGGGTTCGGAGATACACGCCTCATTCTTCGGTCGAGTTCTCCTGGGGTCGATGTTGATGCTGTGATCTTCCTCGTCCACATCCTGCTCCTCGGCAAAGTGCTGAGGGATCCCGGGGTGTAGGCTCGTCCACGGGATCCATCCCATGTGGGCGACTGATAAGCCGAAAAATCACGTAAAATTACGTGGTCGTTGCGCTTTTTAGACTTATGCAATAAATTTGTAATTCCCTTAATTACTAACTAAGAATATAGAGCAAGCAAGGGGTCGATCCGCAAGGAGGCAACAATTCAGAATTTTCAAACAATTTTTATGAATCAAGTCAAGTAATTTTGAATTTTGCAATATTTAATTCAATTAATATTAAATAATATTCTTAAAATAATCAAAATTAAGTAAAACTTAATTTTCATTTCAGTCAGATAATTCCAGATAAGAATATTATTATTATTATAAGCTCATAAAAATATAAATTATTAATTTCCCAATTTAATAAAATTTATAATAATTTTCAGAATTAAAATTGGGAATTTAATAATCAAGAAAGTGATTTTTGAATTGGAGTTCAAACTGGATGAATTTTCGGTTCAAATTTTATTTTTGGGTTTTCTATATATTAAATTAAATTCCTAAACAATAAAAACCGAAATCTAGAGAGAGAAACAAATCAAAGTAACCAAGAGAGAAAGTGAAGAAATTGGGGAAAGCCCCAATTTACCCTAAATTAAAAATGTAATGAAGCAGAAATGTCCTAAAATAATTAAGAATTAATTATCAAAAGTCAGATCTCGAATCAAAATCAAAAAGAAGTGCTGATGCATTCAAAACATGAATCTAGGGCATGTACATTTCGCCCATGCCAAGGCGTTTTCGAATCGTTCTAGAAGATGATCAAATACAATTCAGAAACTTACAAATTTGATAAAGAGATCTAGATCTGACGACTTCCAGAATGCCTCCTGTGTCCTTCCTGGCCAATTGCTTGGGGAGAGCCTCCAAAAGTGAATTTCGCCTTTTTTCTGACCTCTATTTAAAGATCCAACAGTCCAGATTGTAGAGGAGGAAAAGACGAACCTGCCCTCAAAATTTCAGCCCAATCGGAGTTGTAGATCTCAAGATATCGCAGTTTTAGTGAGATCAAATGTGGGCCGTTGGATCTCTTTTATTTTCTCTAAAAAAATCGGAATTTCCTATTGGCTGGGCTTGATTTTCTCACTTTCCGTGTTTCGGGACACGTGCACCCTCGTTGTCCGCGTCGGCCGCACTTTCTGACTTTTCAAATCTCTCTCCTCCTATTAAATATCTTTTCTTCTCTCTCCTCTCTAGCCGCTCTACTCTCTCTGCTCTCTCTTCCGCTTTTCTCTCTCTCTCTTTTAATCACTCTATTTGACTTTTCCTATCTCTCTCCTCTCTTCTCTCCTTTCTTATTTAATTAATATATCCCTTCATTCGCCCGAATTTCGGGCGAATGACGTGGATATTCATTTTAAATGCATTTAAAATGCAAAATAAATAATCAATATATTATTTAATTAAATAAAAATCATTTCTTGCCTAAATAATGGTCAGAAAAATTCAGAAAAATTCATTAAAATATGGGAAAAATTCAGAAAAATCAGGAGATGATTTACTGACCTTAAATCAAGCAAATAAAATCATGTGAAAATATTTCTTCACTGAAACAATGTCAAATTCCATGTAAAAAATGATAAAAAATATGAAATAATAGAAAAACGACATGTTAACTGATTTCAATGTATTTTATCATGATAACATGCAAATATGACCATTAAAACACATAAATAGAATGTATAATTCAGTAATTAAGTATATTAATTTGCATGTTATCATACCCTCCCACTTAAATCATTGCTAGTCCCTTAGCAATGTATCATGAATTCTTTAGATGATTTCTTCATCCATTCATCCTTATTCATCTGCATGAAGTGTTAGAATTATCAATAACATGCTTAAACGAAACTCTCTTCTACAATTCGGATTCCACCTTGTGAGGAATATGAGTGCCGTCCTCATGGTTTGGATAGAGCTAATGAAATGAGTAGAAAGATGTACTTCTCTCTAGATATTACACTATGATCCATAATGCTCCTCACTGCACTCATCAAGTGGTGGGCCTTTCCCTCTCATAACAAGATCACTCTCTCACGGGTAGCGGCTACTTGTGTTCAAATTCTCCACTAAGTTTCCTCCCACTATAAGATGAAATTTAAACATTCTCCGCCTCCCAGTTAGCACAGAATATCAAGTGGTGTGATGGCATGGGTAAGAGCATAAGAATGAATGAAAACGAGGCTCAAAGGTGAAGAGATGGGTCGCGAATGGAGGGGAGGGTATATCAAAGATGTCTCATTTCAAGTTGCCTTCTCCCAAGACTTAGACGAAGTGAGAAAGAAATAGAAAGAAGATATAGTGAAAAATGCCCTTACTAGAATCAATAATTCAAAGCAAAAATCAATCTACCAATAATCCCTATCACAAATAACCCCATTTGTTTTCTTTGAATGAATTTTTTTTTTTAATTTTTCTCATATTTTTCTTGAGCTTGAGGACTTCCACTTTTTTTTTTTTTTTTTTTGTTGAAAGGGGTAAAAAAAACTACTAAATATTTTGAAGAAGCAAATACAAACATATTTATCATTGACTCTTATAAGGGCATGATTTTTTTTTGTTTGAAAAAAATCATTTGAGAGAAGAAGAGTTAATAAGAATATGAAGAGTGAAATTTAGACAGAATTGGAGATAGAGGTGGGATAAAAGTGATCCCATGGAAAGAGAGATAGAGTGGCTTGGGAGATGGCTACCATCCATGAAAGGCTGTTAGGTTAGAAAAAAAAAATTCAACAAGTGGATAGGAAAAATTGGCTCATGGTTGAATAAATAGATGATAATGTGGATAGCATGATAAGTAGAATGGTATGGCAAATGGCATAAGGTAGATCAAGAAAAGGGAGTTCTGTGCTTAAGGACTTGGAGAAATGCCTATCTTCCAGCCTACAGTAAGATTGACTCAATGGAAGAATGAAAACAATCAAGTAGGATCGGCTCATTGATTGGTGGCGCGATGGGGGTCCTCAATTCACTCAACTCTCTAGCATATTGAACCATAGTGCTTCAATCCTTTGATTTTCCTATCCCCTACACACCCACTAGATAACCTAGCCATTTGGAAATCAACTCTCATATCATCCAAAATCAAAGTTTGTCCCATCTTTGCATGATCATGATCCGCTATATAAAGCCAAACTTCCCTACACATGTAATTCGAATTCATGGATGAAGAATATCTCCTAAAGGTGGGTTTCATTTATACATGGAATTTATATGACATAAAGAAAAGTAAAGGTTTGCATTATGCAATGTAAACACATGAAATGTTCTCTCCCCCCCACTAAATTATGCAATGTCCTCAATGCATGGGAAAAAAATCAAAATTGAAATTCAGAAGTTCAGAATTGCAAACCTGCTTGGCGTGATCTTTGAAGGACTTACTAATGATGAGTTGACATCTCGTGTTGTTTCTGAATTGTACTTGATCATCTTCTTTATTCTGGAAAAGCTATAAACTGAAAACAACATCAAAGAAAAATTACGAGCTAGGGAATTAGGTTAATTCCCCTTTATTTGCAAAATCAAAATTCAATAATAAAAAGAGAAAAGTAGTGAAATCAAAATCCTAGATTTATGCTTCCTGTATGGTGGTTTCGATCGGATTTAGCGTTATTGTTGCCGTAGGTTGCGATATATCTTCTGCTTCCACATATGGCTTAAGTCGCATACCATTAACTGTGAACTCCTTCCCTTTCTTATGATCAAAAATCAAAACAGCTCCATTATCATATATGTCAGAAATTGTAAATGGCCCATCCCATCTTGATTTTAATTTTCCTGGAAAAATTTTCAACCTTGAATTATAAAGCCAAACCTTTTGTTGTTTCTGAAAATGCTTACGGTTAATATTCTTGTCGTGGAAGTGCTTCATCCTGGCTTTATAGATTCTTGAATTTTCGTAAGCTTCGTTCCTTAGCTCCTGGAGTTCATGCATCTGCAAACGCTGTTTTCCGCTGCATCTAAAGAGAGATTAAGTTTCTTAATAGCCCAATAAGCTCTATGTTCTATTTCAACCGGAAGATGACATGCTTTACCAAAAACCCTGTAAGGAGACATCCCTAAAGGTGTTTTGTAAGCAGTTCTATAAGCCCATAGAGCATCATATAATCTGCTAGACCAATCTTTTCCATCAGGCCTAATGATCTTCTTTATAATCTTTTTAATCTCCCTATTTGAATTCTCAATTTGACCATTTCCTTGTGGATGATATGGGCTAGTGATTCTATGTTGAACCCCATATTTTTTAAGCATGGTCCTGAATTGAGAATTATTAAAATGGCTTCCTCCATCACTTATGATTGCTCTAGGACAACCAAACATGCAAAATATATGTTGTTGAATGAATTTAAGCACTACTTTATGATCATTTGACCTAGTGGGGATTGCCTCAACCCATCTGGAAAGATAATCCACTCCCATTAAGATGTACTCATGCCCATCTGAATTAGGAAATGGTCCCATAAAATCAATCCCCCATAGGTCAAATATTTCTACTTCAATGATAGGCTGTAGTGGCATTCTATCATTCTTTTTGATATTCAGCGCTGCTTGACATTTTAAACAACTAGAGAAAAACTTAAAAGCATCAGAAAATAGAGTTGGCCAGAAAAATCCACAGTTTAAAACTTTAAATGCAGTCAATTTAGGAGCATAATGTCCAGCACATAAAGAAGAATGGCAAGCATCTAAAATGCTCCATTGTTCTTCCTCCGGTACACACCTTCTAAACACATGATCAACACCTTATTTAAAAAGCTCAGGTTCATCATAATAATAGTAATTAATATCTTTATAAAATTTCTTTCTATCATTCATATCCCAATTATTAGGTATTAATCCTGTGACAAGAAAATTCACAATATGAGCGTACCATGGAAGCCTTTTACTTTGAATTTTTAAAATATATTCGTCGAGAAAACCATCATGAATAGGAATAGATAATTCTGTAGATAATCTAGAAAGATGATCTGCAACAGTATTATCTATCCCTCGTTTATCTTTTATTTCCAAATCACATTCTTGCAAAAGTAAAATCCACCGAATTAATCTAGGTTTGGTTTCTTTTTTATTCAGTAAAAACTTTAAAGCTGCATGATCTGAAAACACAATTATTTTACTACCTAAAAGATAAGAACAAAATTTTTCTAGGGCAAAAATAATAGCAAGCAATTCTTTTTCAGTAGTTGAGTAATTTACTTGTGCTCGTCCTAGAGTCTTGCTTGCATAGTAGATGACAACTGGCTTCTTATCCACTCTTTGTCCTAAAATTGCTCCCACTGCATTGTCAGAAGCATCACACATAATTTCAAAAGGCTTACCCCAATCTGGAGCTTGCAAAATAGGGGCTTGAATTAGAGCTTCTTTAATCTGCAAAAAGGATGCTTTAGCATTTTCATCAAAAACAAATAGTTTATCTTTAGAAAGTAAATTAGTTAAGGGTTTAGAAATTTTAGCAAAATCTTTAATAAATCTTCTGTAGAAGCCAGCATGCCCTAGAAATCCCCTAAGTTGCTTTAGGGTTGTGGGCAGGGGGAGGTTCTTGATAACCTCGACTTTGGCCCTGTCCACCCTTAGCCCATCCTTGCTGATATGATGGCCTAGGACAATTCCCTCCTCCACCATAAAGTGGGATTTCTCCCAACTTAGAACCAGATTGTTCTGTACACATATCTGCAAAACCTTAGTTAAATTAGATAGACAAATATCGAATGAGGAACCAAACACTGAAAAATCATCCATAAAAATTTCCAAGCAATCCCCTACTAATTCAGAAAACATGGCAGTCATACACCTTTGAAAAGTAGCTGGAGCATTACATAACCCAAAAGGCATTCTTTTAAATGCAAAAGTACCTACTAGACATGTAAATGTTGTTTTCTCTTGATCACTTTTGTTAATTTCAATTTGATTATAACCTGAATATCCATCTAAAAAACAATAAAAATTTTGACCTGAAAGTCTTTCAAGAATCTGATCAATAAATGGTAATGGATAATGATCTTTCTTAGTCACAGAATTAAGCTTCCTATAATCAATGCATACTCTCCAACTAGAAGCTACTCGAGTTTGTACCTCATTACCATTTTCATCTTTAGTCACTGTTATTCCTGTTTTCTTAGGTACTACATGGATAGGACTTACCCATGGGCTATCTGAAATGGCATAAATAAAATCAGCTTTTAGCCATTTCATGATTTCCTTTTTAACAACCTCCAACATGTGCGGGTTAAGTCGCCTTTAGGGTTGCCTTGTTGCCCTAGAATTTTCTTCTAGAAAAATTCTTTGCTCACAAATATTTGGACTGATGCCTTTAATGTCATCAATTGTCCATCCTATAGCAGATTTATAAGTAGATCAGACATTCAAAAGCTCTAATTCTTGTTCAGATGATAACAATGATGATATGATTACAGGAAAAGACTTGCATGGTCCTAAATAAGCATATTTCAGAGATGATGGTAAAGGCTTAAGTTCAATTTCAGAATGGAAAGAAATATTTGTTGGTATGGAAGATTTTTCATTCAAACATTCATTAGATTCACAAGAAAATAAATCATAAGAGCATGGATCAAAATCAAAATCATCTTCTTCTACCAACCCTAGAAAGCAAACATCCTCACTTGTGTCTTTAGGGTATTTCATTAATTTGGAGATAGATAGTTCAATTTTTTCATCTCCTACTTTAAGTTTCACTGTACCCTTATCCCAATCCGTTGTGGCTTTCGCCGTAGCTAGGAATGGTCGACCTAAAATGATAGGGGCATGGCTCAAATTTACTGTTATTTTCATATCTGCAACTATGAAATCAACAGGAAATTTACAATTCTCCACTTTTACTATGACATCTTCTAATTTTCCATAAGGTTGCCTAATTGAACCATCGGCTAATTGTAATTCAAGAAAGATAGGTTCAAGCTCACCAAATTTAAATTTATCATACAAAGCTTTAGGCATTATGTTTACACTAGCTCCTGAATCAAGAAGTGATTTACTAAAAACCATGCCTCCTATTTCACATTTAATGAGAGGAGCACCCGGATCTCTTCTTTTCCTAGGAATATCATTCAATAAAATTGAACTGATATTTTCAGAAAGTTGTACCCTTTTCTGCTTTCTAGAAGGTGTACATAGTTCCTTCACATATTTTGCATAAGAAGGAATATTTTGTATTGCCTCAGTCAGTGGAATAGTGATGGTTGCATTTTTAAATATTTCAAGCAAATGAGAATTTTCAGGTTTTTGCTTGGATATATTTAAAGCACTAGGAAATGGAATGGGTGGTCTATAATCAAGTGGATTAGGGTCTGCCATTCGTGGATGCCTTTCCTCATCCTGGCCACCCTTATCTTTGTTGATCATTTTCCATCTCTCCATTTTCTTTATCTTGATGCTCCGACAATCCTACATTTTTTTTATGAGTATCTAACAAAACCTTCCCACTTCGTAATTTTGAAATCACACTCACATGTTCATCATTAATCATATCTTCTTCAAAGCCATGTAAAATATTCTTTGTAAAATCATGACATGATGCAACATTATTATTTTCACCAATGCAAGATTCATTTAAAATTTCGGAAGACACACAACATGATGATTCTAAATTTCTATCTACACACAACATGATATTTCTAGGATTTATATTAGGTTGGGTAGGGAGTTGACCTGGATGTCCTTCTCTTAGAAGGATTTCTTCTGATTTACCTTTGATCCTGAGAGCAGGTTGTTGTGCTTGAATCCCTTGTCCTCGCTTGAGCATCTCAATTTCCTTCTTGTGCTCTTCTAAAGTTTGCATCAACATCTTCCTTTCCTCATGCATGCTTTTTCTCTCTTCCTGTCTTTCCTGATAAAATCCATTAAAGTAGAGTTAGTGTTGTCATTATTGTTGTTAGGACGAGTAAAGGGCTTAGAAAAATTTTAAAAATTTTGCTGATATGGTTGCGGGGCGAATTGCTTTGAGGTGAAATTGTTCTTTCCTCCTTTGCTCCAATTTTGATTAGGTCGTGCATTCCATTGGTTTTGACCTGCATCTTGTTTCCCAAATGCATTAACCTGTTCAACCATAGGACAAGCCTCATCAGAATGTTCTTCACTAGAACAAAACAACAAGGTTTGTTAGTGGAATTGTTGCCCTCGTTTGCATTCGCCTTTCCTTTAGACTCCTGCAAAAAAGATTTAATATCATTGCTCATATCTTTAACTGTTTTACCAATATTGCTCATTTCTCTTTCTAGCTTATCAATCCTGATCTCCGGTTCAACTGCCTTGACGTCAATGATTCCTCCACGCTTGGGACCTGCACTTCGGTTAGTGTACGAAAAACTTTGACGGTATGTCCAATCTTCTACTAATTTTTCCATCAATTTCATGGATTCATCTGCATGGGTATCAAGGAACATTCCTCCACTAGATATATCCACTAGATGCCTTTCCTGATCATTCAATCCACCATAAAAAATTTCAACCAATTCATGAGATGGTATGCCATGATGTGGGCACTTCCTAGTGAGTGACATGAATCTCTCCCATGCTTCTCCTAGAGTGTCAGTTCCTTGACAAAAATCTCTTATATGTTTCTTAATTGAAGATGTCTTTCCATAAGAAAAGAATCTCTTTAAAAGCAAGCTTGCATTTCACTCCAAGATTGAAATTCTTGACCTACCCTTTAAACCAATCATTTGCCCTATCTTTCAAAGCAAACTGAAATAACCTTAGTTTGAGAATTTCCTGAGGAACACCTGTATAACTATAAGCAGAACAAATCTGGTTATACTCTTCCAAAAACTCATAAGGCTCCTCATTAAATCTTCCATAAAATGTAGGAAATTGATTAATCATATTCGGTCAATTCTAAAATTAACATTTTCTGGTAAAGGAGCAGATATTTTAGTGTAGGTTTCACTCTCTATAGGGTCAGAAAATTCTCTCAACCTCATTCTTCTAACACCCTGTTCAACCCCAAAATTTTGATTATTCTCCATTAAGTCACAAAAATGCTGATTTTCACCTTCGGAGCTTTCAAAAATACAATCAAAACTAGGAGTTCTACTAACTGTTTCAAGATTCACGAGATGAGGTTTTAAAGATCTCCTACCGAACATGCAATGTTAAACACATCAATATAAAAAATAATCAGTTTTGATGAACAAGAAAAATTAATTATGCAATGATGAATTTTTTTTTTCAATTTCACTATTTCATCAAAATTCACAAAATCATTGCAAAATTCAGCTCAATCCAAGACTTAATATAAAAAATAAAGAGTAATGAATCCACACAGAATAATTTAAAAATTCAAACCGTGCGTCCCCGGCAACGGCGCCAATTGATAAGCCGAAAAATCACGTAAAATTACGTGGTCGTTGCGCTTTTAGACTTATGCAATAAATTTGTAATTCCTTAATTACTAACTAAGAATATAGAGCAAGCAAGGGGTCGATCCGCAAGGAGGCAACAATTCAGAATTTTCAAACAATTTTTATGAATCAAGTCAAGTAATTTTGAATTTTGCAATATTTAATTCAATTAATATTAAATAATATTCTTAAAATAATCAAAATTAAGTAAAACTTAATTTTCATTTCAGTCAGATAATTCCAGATAAGAATATTATTATTATTATAAGCTCATAAAATATAAATTATTAATTTCCCAATTTAATAAAATTTATAATAATTTTCAGAATTAAAATTGGGAATTTAATAATCAAGAAAGTGATTTTTGAATTGGAGTTCAAACTGGATGAATTTTCGGTTCAAATTTTATTTTTGGGTTTTCTATATATTAAATTAAATTCCTAAACAATAAAAACCGAAATCTAGAGAGAGAAACAAATCAAATTAACCTAGAGAGAGAAAGTGAAGAAATTGGGGAAAGCCCCAATTTCGACCCTAAATTAAAAATGTAATGAAGCAGAAATGTCCTAAAATAATTAAGAATTAATTATCAAAAGTCAGATCTCGAATCAAAATCAAAAAGAAGTGCTGATGCATTCAAAACATGAATCTAGGGCATGTACATTTCGCCCATGCCAAGGCGTTTTCGAATCGTTCTAGAAGATGATCAAATACAATTCAGAAACTTACAAATTTGATAAAGAGATCTAGATCTGACGACTTCCAGAATGCCTCCTGTGTCCTTCCTGGCCAATTGCTTGGGGAGAGCCTCCAAAAGTGAATTTCGCCTTTTTTCTGACCTCTATTTAAAGATCCAACCGTCCAGATTGTAGAGGAGGAAAAGACGAACCTGCCCTCAAAATTTCAGCCCAATCGGAGTTGTAGATCTCAAGATATCGCAGTTTTAGTGAGATCAAATGTGGGCCGTTGGATCTCTTTTATTTTCTCTAAAAAATCGGAATTTCCTATTGGCTGGGCTTGATTTTCTCGCTTTCCGTGTTTCGGGACACGTGCACCCTCGTTGTCCGCGTCGGCCGCACTTTCTGACTTTTCAAATCTCTCTCCTCCTATTAAATATCTTTTCTTCTCTCTCCTCTCTAGCCGCTCTACTCTCTCTCCTCTCTCTTCCGCTTTTCTCTCTCTCTCTTTTAATCACTCTATTTGACTTTTCCTATCTCTCTCCTCTCTTCTCTCCTTTCTTATTTAATTAATATATCCCTTCATTCGCCCGAATTTCGGGCGAATGACGTGGATATTCATTTTAAATGCATTTAAAATGCAAAATAAATAATCAATATATTATTTAATTAAATAAAAATCATTTCTTGCCTAAATAATGGTCAGAAAAATTCAGAAAAATTCATAAAAATATGGGAAAAATTCAGAAAAATCAGGAGATGATTTACTGACCTTAAATCAAGCAAATAAAATCATGTGAAAATATTTCTTCACTGAAACAATGTCAAATTCCATGTAAAAAATGATAAAAAATATGAAATAATAGAAAAACGACATGTTAACTGATTTCAATGTATTTTATCATGATAACATGCAAATATGACCATTAAAACACATAAATAGAATGTATAATTCAGTAATTAAGTATATTAATTTGCATGTTATCATACCCCCCCACTTAAATCATTGCTAGTCCCTTAGCAATGTATCATGAATTCTTTAGATGATTTCTTCATCCATTCATCCTTATTCATCTGCATGAAGTGTTAGAATTATCAATAACATGCTTAAACGAAACTCTCTTCTACAATTCGGATTCCACCTTGTGAGGAATATGAGTGCCGTCCTCATGGTTTGGATAGAGCTAATGAAATGAGTAGAAAGATGTACTTCTCTCTAGATATTACACTATGATCCATAATGCTCCTCACTGCACTCATCAAGTGGTGGGCCTTTCCCTCTCATAACAAGATCACTCTCTCACGGGTAGCGGCTACTTGTGTTCAAATTCTCCACTAAGTTTCCTCCCACTATAAGATGAAATTTAAACATTCTCCGCCTCCCAGTTAGCACAGAATATCAAGTGGTGTGATGGCATGGGTAAGAGCATAAGAATGAATGAAAAACGTAGGCTCAAAGGTGAAGAGATGGGTCGCGAATGGAGGGGAGGGTATATCAAAGATGTCTCATTTCAAGTTGCCTTCTCCCAAGACTTAGACGAAGTGAGAAAGAAATAGAAAGAAGATATAGTGAAAAATGCCCTTACTAGAATCAATAATTCAAAGCAAAAATCAATCTACCAATAATCCCTATCACAAATAACCCCATTTGTTTTCTTTGAATGAATTTTTTTTTTTTTTAATTTCCCTCATATTTTTTCTTGAGCTTGAGGACTTCCACTTTTTTTTTTTTTTTGAAAGGGGTAAAAAAAACTACTAAATATTTTGAAGAAGCAAATACAAACATATTTATCATTGACTCTTATAAGGGCATGATTTTTTTTTGTTTGAAAAAAATCATTGGAGAGAAGAAGAGTTAATAAGAATATGAAGAGTGAAATTTAGACAGAATTGGAGATAGAGGTGGGATAAAAGTGATCCCATGGAAAGAGAGATAGAGTGGCTTGGGAGATGGCTACCATCCATGAAAGGCTGTTAGGTTAGAAAAAAAAAAATTCAACAAGTGGATAGGAAAAATTGGCTCATGGTTGAATAAATAGATGATAATGTGGATAGCATGATAAGTAGAATGGTATGGCAAATGGCATAAGGTAGATCAAGAAAAGGGAGTTCTGTGCTTAAGGACTTGGAGAAATGCCTATCTTCCAGCCTACAGTAAGATTGACTCAATGGAAGAATGAAAACAATCAAGTAGGATCGGCTCATTGATTGGTGGCGCGATGGGGGTCCTCAATTCACTCAACTCTCTAGCATATTGAACCATAGTGCTTCAATCCTTTGATTTTCCTATCCCCTACACACCCACTAGATAACCTAGCCATTTGAAATCAACTCTCATATCATCCAAAATCAAAGTTTGTCCCATCTTTGCATGATCATGATCCGCTATATAAAGCCAAACTTCCCTACACATGTAATTCGAATTCATGGATGAAGAATATCTCCTAAAGGTGGGTTTCATTTATACATGGAATTTATATGACATAAAGAAAAGTAAAGGTTTGCATTATGCAATGTAAACACATGAAATGTTCTCTCCCCCCCACTAAATTATGCAATGTCCTCAATGCATGGGAAAAATCAAAATTGAAATTCAGAAGTTCAGAATTGCAAACCTGCTTACGTGATCTTTGAAGGACTTACTAATGATGAGTTGACATCTCGTGTTGTTTCTGAATTGTACTTGATCATCTTCTTTATTCTGGAAAAGCTATAAACTGAAAACAACATCAAAGAAAAATTACGAGCTAGGGAATTAGGTTAATTCCCCTTTATTTGCAAAATCAAAATTCAATAATAAAAAGAGAAAAGTAGTGAAATCAAAATCCTAGATTTATGCTTCCTGTATGGTGGTTTCGATCGGATTTAGCGTTATTGTTGCCGTAGGTTGCGATATATCTTCTGCTTCCACATATGGCTTAAGTCGCATACCATTAACTGTGAACTCCTTCCCTTTCTTATGATCAAAAATCAAAACAGCTCCATTATCATATATGTCAGAAATTGTAAATGGCCCATCCCATCTTGATTTTAATTTTCCTGGAAAAATTTTCAACCTTGAATTATAAAGCCAAACCTTTTGTTGTTTCTGAAAATGCTTACGGTTAATATTCTTGTCGTGGAAGTGCTTCATCCTGGCTTTATAGATTCTTGAATTTTCGTAAGCTTCGTTCCTTAGCTCCTGGAGTTCATGCATCTGCAATAAACGCTGTTTTCCCGCTGCATCTAAAGAGAGATTAAGTTTCTTAATAGCCCAATAAGCTCTATGTTCTATTTCAACCGGAAGATGACATGCTTTACCAAAAAAAACCCTGTAAGGAGACATCCCTAAAGGTGTTTTGTAAGCAGTTCTATAAGCCCATAGAGCATCATATAATCTGCTAGACCAATCTTTTCCATCAGGCCTAATGATCTTCTTTATAATCTTTTTAATCTCCCTATTTGAATTCTCAATTTGACCATTTCCTTGTGGATGATATGGGCTAGTGATTCTATGTTGAACCCCATATTTTTTAAGCATGGTCCTGAATTGAGAATTATTAAAATGGCTTCCTCCATCACTTATGATTGCTCTAGGACAACCAAACATGCAAAATATATGTTGTTGAATGAATTTAAGCACTACTTTATGATCATTTGACCTAGTGGGATTGCCTCAACCCATCTGGAAAGATAATCCACTCCCATTAAGATGTACTCATGCCCATCTGAATTAGGAAATGGTCCCATAAAATCAATCCCCCATAGGTCAAATATTTCTACTTCAATGATAGGCTGTAGTGGCATTCTATCATTCTTTTTGATATTCAGCGCTGCTTGACATTTTAAACAACTAGAGAAAAACTTAAAAGCATCAGAAAATAGAGTTGGCCAGAAAAATCCACAGTTTAAAACTTTAAATGCAGTCAATTTAGGAGCATAATGTCCAGCACATAAAGAAGAATGGCAAGCATCTAAAATGCTCCATTGTTCTTCCTCCGTACACACCTTCTAAACACATGATCAACACCTTATTTAAAAAGCTCAGGTTCATCATAATAATAGTAATTAATATCTTTATAAAATTTCTTTCTATCATTCATATCCCAATTATTAGGTATTAATCCTGTGACAAGAAAATTCACAATATGAGCGTACCATGGAAGCCTTTTACTTTGAATTTTTAAAATATATTCGAGAAAACCATCATGAATAGGAATAGATAATTCTGTAGATAATCTAGAAAGATGATCTGCAACAGTATTATCTATCCTCGTTATCTTTTATTTCCAAATCACATTCTTGCAAAAGTAAAATCCACCGAATTAATCTAGGTTTGGTTTCTTTTTTATTCAGTAAAAACTTTAAAGCTGCATGATCTGAAAACACAATTATTTTACTACCTAAAAGATAAGAACAAAATTTTTCTAGGGCAAAAATAATAGCAAGCAATTCTTTTTCAGTAGTTGAGTAATTTACTTGTGCTCGTCCTAGAGTCTTGCTTGCATAGTAGATGACAACTGGCTTCTTATCCACTCTTTGTCCTAAAATTGCTCCCACTGCATTGTCAGAAGCATCACACATAATTTCAAAAGGCTTACCCCAATCTGGAGCTTGCAAAATAGGGGCTTGAATTAGAGCTTCTTTAATCTGCAAAAAGGATGCTTTAGCATTTTCATCAAAAACAAATAGTTTATCTTTAGAAAGTAAATTAGTTAAGGGTTTAGAAATTTTAGCAAAATCTTTAATAAATCTTCTGTAGAAGCCAGCATGCCCTAGAAATCCCCTAAGTTGCTTTAGGGTTGTGGGCAGGGGGAGGTTCTTGATAACCTCGACTTTGGCCCTGTCCACCCTTAGCCCATCCTTGCTGATATGATGGCCTAGGACAATTCCCTCCTCCACCATAAAGTGGGATTTCTCCCAACTTAGAACCAGATTGTTCTGTACACATATCTGCAAAACCTTAGTTAAATTAGATAGACAAATATCGAATGAGGAACCAAACACTGAAAAATCATCCATAAAAATTTCCAAGCAATCCCCTACTAATTCAGAAAACATGGCAGTCATACACCTTTGAAAAGTAGCTGGAGCATTACATAACCCAAAAGGCATTCTTTTAAATGCAAAAGTACCTACTAGACATGTAAATGTTGTTTTCTCTTGATCACTTTTGTTAATTTCAATTTGATTATAACCTGAATATCCATCTAAAAAACAATAAAAATTTTGACCTGAAAGTCTTTCAAGAATCTGATCAATAAATGGTAATGGATAATGATCTTTCTTAGTCACAGAATTAAGCTTCCTATAATCAATGCATACTCTCCAACTAGAAGCTACTCGAGTTTGTACCTCATTACCATTTTCATCTTTAGTCACTGTTATTCCTGTTTTCTTAGGTACTACATGGATAGGACTTACCCATGGGCTATCTGAAATGGCATAAATAAAATCAGCTTTTAGCCATTTCATGATTTCCTTTTTAACAACCTCCAACATGTGCGGGTTAAGTCGCCTTTAGGGTTGCCTTGTTGCCTAGAATTTTCTTCTAGAAAAATTCTTTGCTCACAAATATTTGGACTGATGCCTTTAATGTCATCAATTGTCCATCCTATAGCAGATTTATAAGTAGATCAGACATTCAAAAGCTCTAATTCTTGTTCAGATGATAACAATGATGATATGATTACAGGAAAAGACTTGCATGGTCCTAAATAAGCATATTTCAGAGATGATGGTAAAGGCTTAAGTTCAATTTCAGAATGGAAAGAAATATTTGTTGGTATGGAAGATTTTTCATTCAAACATTCATTAGATTCACAAGAAAATAAATCATAAGAGCATGGATCAAAATCAAAATCATCTTCTTCTACCAACCCTAGAAAGCAAACATCCTCACTTGTGTCTTTAGGGTATTTCATTAATTTGGAGATAGATAGTTCAATTTTTTCATCTCCTACTTTAAGTTTCACTGTACCCTTATCCCAAGCCGTTGTGGCTTTCACGTAGCTAGGAATGGTCGACCTAAAATGATAGGGCATGGCTCAAATTTACTGTTATTTTCATATCTGCAACTATGAAATCAACAGGAAATTTACAATTCTCCACTTTTACTATGACATCTTCTAATTTTCCATAAGGTTGCCTAATTGAACCATCGGCTAATTGTAATTCAAGAAAGATAGGTTCAAGCTCACCAAATTTAAATTTATCATACAAAGCTTTAGGCATTATGTTTACACTAGCTCCTGAATCAAGAAGTGATTTACTAAAAACCATGCCTCCTATTTCACATTTAATGAGAGGAGCACCCGGATCTCTTCTTTTCCTAGGAATATCATTCAATAAAATTGAACTGATATTTTCAGAAAGTTGTACCCTTTTCTGCTTTCTAGAAGGTGTACATAGTTCCTTCACATATTTTGCATAAGAAGGAATATTTTGTATTGCCTCAGTCAGTGGAATAGTGATGGTTGCATTTTTAAATATTTCAAGCAAATGAGAATTTTCAGGTTTTTGCTTGGATATATTTAAAGCACTAGGAAATGGAATGGGTGGTCTATAATCAAGTGGATTAGGGTCTGCCATTCGTGGATGCCTTTCCTCATCCTGGCCACCCTTATCTTTGTTGATCATTTTCCATCTCTCCATTTTCTTTATCTTGATGCTCCGACAATCCTACATTTTTTTTATGAGTATCTAACAAAACCTTCCCACTTCGTAATTTTGAAATCACACTCACATGTTCATCATTAATCATATCTTCTTCAAAGCCATGTAAAATATTCTTTGTAAAATCATGACATGATGCAACATTATTATTTTCACCAATGCAAGATTCATTTAAAATTTCGGAAGACACACAACATGATGATTCTAAATTTCTATCTACACACAACATGATATTTCTAGGATTTATATTAGGTTGGGTAGGGAGTTGACCTGGATGTCCTTCTCTTAGAAGGATTTCTTCTGATTTACCTTTGATCCTGAGAGCAGGTTGTTGTGCTTGAATCCCTTGTCCTCGCTTGAGCATCTCAATTTCCTTCTTGTGCTCTTCTAAAGTTTGCATCAACATCTTCCTTTCCTCATGCATGCTTTTTCTCTCTTCCTGTCTTTCCCTGATAAAATCCATTAAAGTAGAGTTAGTGTTGTCATTATTGTTGTTAGGACGAGAGTAAAAGGGCTTAGAAAAATTTTAAAAATTTTGCTGATATGGTTGCGGGGCGAATTGCTTTGAGGTGAAATTGTTCTTTCCTCCTTTGCTCCAATTTTGATTAGGTCGTGCATTCCATTGGTTTTGACCTGCATCTTGTTTCCCAAATGCATTAACCTGTTCAACCATAGGACAAGCCTCATCAGAATGTTCTTCACTAGAACAAAAACAACAAGGTTTGTTAGTGGAATTGTTGCCCTCGTTTGCATTCGCCTTTCCTTTAGACTCCTGCAAAAAAGATTTAATATCATTGCTCATATCTTTAACTGTTTTACCAATATTGCTCATTTCTCTTTCTAGCTTATCAATCCTGATCTCTGGTTCAACTGCTTTGACGTCAATGATTCCTCCACGCTTGGGACCTGCACTTCGGTTAGTGTACGAAAAACTTTGACGGTATGTCCAATCTTCTACTAATTTTTCCATCAATTTCATGGATTCATCTGCATGGGTATCAAGGAACATTCCTCCACTAGATATATCCACTAGATGCCTTTCCTGATCATTCAATCCACCATAAAAAATTTCAACCAATTCATGAGATGGTATGCCATGATGTGGGCACTTCCTAGTGAGTGACATGAATCTCTCCCATGCTTCTCCTAGAGTGTCAGTTCCTTGACAAAAATCTCTTATATGTTTCTTAATTGAAGATGTCTTTCCATAAGAAAAGAATCTCTTTAAAAGCAAGCTTGCATTTCACTCCAAGATTGAAATTCTTGACCTACCCTTTAAACCAATCTTTTGCCCTATCTTTCAAAGCAAACTGAAATAACCTTAGTTTGAGAATTTCCTGAGGAACACCTGCATAACTATTAGCAGAACAAATCTGGTTATACTCTTCCAAAAACTCATAAGGCTCCTCATTAATTCTTCCATAAAATGGAGGCAATTGATTAATCATATTCGGTCAATTCTAAAATTAACATTTTCTGGTAAAGGAGCAGATATTTTACTGTAGGTTTCACTCTCTATAGGGTCAGAAAATTCTCTCAACCTCATTCTTCTAACACCCTGTTCAACCCCAAAATTTTGATTATTCTCCATTAAGTCACAAAAATGCTGATTTTCACCTTCGAGCTTTCAAAAATACAATCAAAACTAGGAGTTCTACTAACTGTTTCAAGATAAACGAGATGAGGTTTTGAAGCCCTCCTAACGAACATGCAATGTTAAAAACATCAATATAAAAAATAATCAGTTTTGATGAACAAGAAAAATTAATTATGCAATGATGAATTTTTTTTTTCAATTTCACTATTTCATCAAAATTCACAAAATCATTGCAAAATTCAGCTCAATCCAAGACTTAATATAAAAAATAAAGAGTAATGAATCCACACAGAATAATTTAAAAATTCAAACTGCAAGGCCCCCGTAACGGCGCCAATTGATAAGCAAAAATCACGTAAAATTACGTGGTCGTTGCGCTTTTAGACTTATGCAATAAATTTGTAATTCCCTTAATTACTAACTAAGAATATAGAGCAAGCAAGGGTCGATCCGCATGAGGCAACAATTCAGAATTTTCAAACAATTTTTATGAATCAAGTCAAGTAATTTTGAATTTTGCAATATTTAATTCAATTAATATTAAATAATATTCTTAAAATAATCAAAATTAAGTAAAACTTAATTTTCATTTCAGTCAGATAATTCCAGATAAGAATATTATTATTATTATAAGCTCATAAAAATATAAATTATTAATTTCCCAATTTAATAAAATTTATAATAATTTTCAGAATTAAAATTGGGAATTTAATAATCAAGAAAGTGATTTTTGAATTGGAGTTCAAACTGGATGAATTTTCGGTTCAAATTTTATTTTTGGGTTTTCTATATATTAAATTAAATTCCTAAACAATAAAAACCGAAATCTAGAGAGAGAAACAAATCAAATTAACCTAGAGAGAGAAAGTGAAGAAATTGGGGAAAGCCCCAATTTCGACCCTAAATTAAAAATGTAATGAAGCAGAAATGTCCTAAAATAATTAAGAATTAATTATCAAAAGTCAGATCTCGAATCAAAATCAAAAAGAAGTGCTGATGCATTCAAAACATGAATCTAGGGCATGTACATTTCGCCCATGCCAAGGCGTTTTCGAATCGTTCTAGAAGATGATCAAATACAATTCAGAAACTTACAAATTTGATAAAGAGATCTAGATCTGACGACTTCCAGAATGCCTCCTGTGTCCTTCCTGGCCAATTGCTTGGGGAGAGCCTCCAAAAGTGAATTTCGCCTTTTTTCTGACCTCTATTTAAAGATCCAACAGTCCAGATTGTAGAGGAGGAAAAGACGAACCTGCCCTCAAAATTTCAGCCCAATCGGAGTTGTAGATCTCAAGATATCGCAGTTTTAGTGAGATCAAATGTGGGCCGTTGGATCTCTTTTATTTTCTCTAAAAAAATCGGAATTTCCTATTGGCTGGGCTTGATTTTCTCGCTTTCCGTGTTTCGGGACACGTGCACCCTCGTTGTCCGCGTCGGCCGCACTTTCTGACTTTTCAAATCTCTCTCCTCCTATTAAATATCTTTTCTTCTCTCTCCTCTCTAGCCGCTCTACTCTCTCTCCTCTCTCTTCCGCTTTTCTCTCTCTCTCTTTTAATCACTCTATTTGACTTTTCCTATCTCTCTCCTCTCTTCTCTCCTTTCTTATTTAATTAATATATCCCTTCATTCGCCCGAATTTCGGGCGAATGACGTGGATATTCATTTTAAATGCATTTAAAATGCAAAATAAATAATCAATATATTATTTAATTAAATAAAAATCATTTCTTGCCTAAATAATGGTCAGAAAAATTCAGAAAAATTCATTAAAATATGGGAAAAATTCAGAAAAATCAGGAGATGATTTACTGACCTTAAATCAAGCAAATAAAATCATGTGAAAATATTTCTTCACTGAAACAATGTCAAATTCCATGTAAAAAATGATAAAAAATATGAAATAATAGAAAAACGACATGTTAACTGATTTCAATGTATTTTATCATGATAACATGCAAATATGACCATTAAAACACATAAATAGAATGTATAATTCAGTAATTAAGTATATTAATTTGCATGTTATCATACCCCCCCACTTAAATCATTGCTAGTCCCTTAGCAATGTATCATGAATTCTTTAGATGATTTCTTCATCCATTCATCCTTATTCATCTGCATGAAGTGTTAGAATTATCAATAACATGCTTAAACGAAACTCTCTTCTACAATTCGGATTCCACCTTGTGAGGAATATGAGTGCCGTCCTCATGGTTTGGATAGAGCTAATGAAATGAGTAGAAAGATGTACTTCTCTCTAGATATTACACTATGATCCATAATGCTCCTCACTGCACTCATCAAGTGGTGGGCCTTTCCCTCTCATAACAAGATCACTCTCTCACGGGTAGCGGCTACTTGTGTTCAAATTCTCCACTAAGTTTCCTCCCACTATAAGATGAAATTTAAACATTCTCCGCCTCCCAGTTAGCACAGAAGATCAAGTGGTGTGAGGGCATGGGTGAGAGGATAAGAAGGAATGAAAACGAGGCTCAAAGGTGAAGAGATGGGTCGCGAATGGAGGGGAGGGTATATCAAAGATGTCTCATTTCAAGTTGCCTTCTCCCAAGACTTAGACGAAGTGAGAAAGAAATAGAAAGAAGATATAGTGAAAAATGCCCTTACTAGAATCAATAATTCAAAGCAAAAATCAATCTACCAATAATCCCTATCACAAATACCCCCATCTGTTTTCTTTGAATGAATTTTTTTTTAATTTCCTCATATTTTTCTTGAGCTTGAGGACTTCCACTTTTTTTTTTTTTTTTGAAAGGGGTAAAAAAAACTACTAAATATTTTGAAGAAGCAAATACAAACATATTTATCATTGACTCTTATAAGGGCATGATTTTTTTTTGTTTGAAAAAAATCATTGGAGAGAAGAAGAGTTAATAAGAATATGAAGAGTGAAATTTAGACAGAATTGGAGATAGAGGTGGGATAAAAGTGATCCCATGGAAAGAGAGATAGAGTGGCATGGGAGATGGCTACCATCCATGAAAGGCTGTTAGGTTAGAAAAAAATTCAACAAGTGGATAGGAAAAATTGGCTCATGGTTGAATAAATAGATGATAATGTGGATAGCATGATAAGTAGAATGGTATGGCAAATGGCATAAGGTAGATCAAGAAAAGGGAGTTCTGTGCTTAAGGACTTGGAGAAATGCCTATCTTCCAGCCTACAGTAAGATTGACTCAATGGAAGAATGAAAACAATCAAGTAGGATCGGCTCATTGATTGGTGGCGCGATGGGGGTCCTCAATTCACTCAACTCTCTAGCATATTGAACCATAGTGCTTCAATCCTTTGATTTTCCTATCCCCTACACACCCACTAGATAACCTAGCCATTTGAAATCAACTCTCATATCATCCAAAATCAAAGTTTGTCCCATCTTTGCATGATCATGATCCGCTATATAAAGCCAAACTTCCCTACACATGTAATTAATTCATGGATGAAGAATATCTCCTAAAGGTGGGTTTCATTTATACATGGAATTTATATGACATAAAGAAAAGTAAAGGTTTGCATTATGCAATGTAAACACATGAAATGTTCTCTCCCCCCCACTAAATTATGCAATGTCCTCAATGCATGGGAAAAAAATCAAAATTGAAATTCAGAAGTTCAGAATTGCAAACCTGCTTGGCGTGATCTTTGAAGGACTTACTAATGATGAGTTGACATCTCGTGTTGTTTCTGAATTGTACTTGATCATCTTCTTTATTCTGGAAAAGCTATAAACTGAAAACAACATCAAAGAAAAATTACGAGCTAGGGAATTAGGTTAATTCCCCTTTATTTGCAAAATCAAAATTCAATAATAAAAAGAGAAAAGTAGTGAAATCAAAATCCTAGATTTATGCTTCCTGTATGGTGGTTTCGATCGGATTTAGCGTTATTGTTGCCGTAGGTTGCGATATATCTTCTGCTTCCACATATGGCTTAAGTCGCATACCATTAACTGTGAACTCCTTCCCTTTCTTATGATCAAAAATCAAAACAGCTCCATTATCATATATGTCAGAAATTGTAAATGGCCCATCCCATCTTGATTTTAATTTTCCTGGAAAAATTTTCAACCTTGAATTATAAAGCCAAACCTTTTGTTGTTTCTGAAAATGCTTACGGTTAATATTCTTGTCGTGGAAGTGCTTCATCCTGGCTTTATAGATTCTTGAATTTTCGTAAGCTTCGTTCCTTAGCTCCTGGAGTTCATGCATCTGCAATAAACGCTGTTTTCCCGCTGCATCTAAAGAGAGATTAAGTTTCTTAATAGCCCAATAAGCTCTATGTTCTATTTCAACCGGAAGATGACATGCTTTACCAAAAAAAACCCTGTAAGGAGACATCCCTAAAGGTGTTTTGTAAGCAGTTCTATAAGCCCATAGAGCATCATATAATCTGCTAGACCAATCTTTTCCATCAGGCCTAATGATCTTCTTTATAATCTTTTAATCTCCCTATTTGAATTCTCAATTTGACCATTTCCTTGTGGATGATATGGGCTAGTGATTCTATGTTGAACCCCATATTTTTTAAGCATGGTCCTGAATTGAGAATTATTAAAATGGCTTCCTCCATCACTTATGATTGCTCTAGGACAACCAAACATGCAAAATATATGTTGTTGAATGAATTTAAGCACTACTTTATGATCATTTGACCTAGTGGGGATTGCCTCAACCCATCTGGAAAGATAATCCACTCCCATTAAGATGTACTCATGCCCATCTGAATTAGGAAATGGTCCCATAAAATCAATCCCCCATAGGTCAAATATTTCTACTTCAATGATAGGCTGTAGTGGCATTCTATCATTCTTTTTGATATTCAGCGCTGCTTGACATTTTAAACAACTAGAGAAAAACTTAAAAGCATCAGAAAATAGAGTTGGCCAGAAAAATCCACAGTTTAAAACTTTAAATGCAGTCAATTTAGGAGCATAATGTCCAGCACATAAAGAAGAATGGCAAGCATCTAAAATGCTCCATTGTTCTTCCTCCGGTACACACCTTCTAAACACATGATCAACACCTTATTTAAAAAGCTCAGGTTCATCATAATAATAGTAATTAATATCTTTATAAAATTTCTTTCTATCATTCATATCCCAATTATTAGGTATTAATCCTGTGACAAGAAAATTCACAATATGAGCGTACCATGGAAGCCTTTTACTTTGAATTTTTAAAATATATTCGTCGAGAAAACCATCATGAATAGGAATAGATAATTCTGTAGATAATCTAGAAAGATGATCTGCAACAGTATTATCTATCCCTCGTTTATCTTTTATTTCCAAATCACATTCTTGCAAAAGTAAAATCCACCGAATTAATCTAGGTTTGGTTTCTTTTTTATTCAGTAAAAACTTTAAAGCTGCATGATCTGAAAACACAATTATTTTACTACCTAAAAGATAAGAACAAAATTTTTCTAGGGCAAAAATAATAGCAAGCAATTCTTTTTCAGTAGTTGAGTAATTTACTTGTGCTCGTCCTAGAGTCTTGCTTGCATAGTAGATGACAACTGGCTTCTTATCCACTCTTTGTCCTAAAATTGCTCCCACTGCATTGTCAGAAGCATCACACATAATTTCAAAAGGCTTACCCCAATCTGGAGCTTGCAAAATAGGGGCTTGAATTAGAGCTTCTTTAATCTGCAAAAAGGATGCTTTAGCATTTTCATCAAAAACAAATAGTTTATCTTTAGAAAGTAAATTAGTTAAGGGTTTAGAAATTTTAGCAAAATCTTTAATAAATCTTCTGTAGAAGCCAGCATGCCCTAGAAATCCCCTAAGTTGCTTTGGGGTTGTGGGCAGGGGGAGGTTCTTGATAACCTCGAACTTGGCCCTGTCCACCCTTAGCCCATCCTTGCTGATATGATGGCCTAGGACAATTCCTCCTCCACCATAAAGTGATTTCTCCCAACTTAGAACCAGATTGTTCTGTACACATATCTGCAAAACCTTAGTTAAATTAGATAGACAAATATCGAATGAGGAACCAAACACTGAAAAATCATCCATAAAAATTTCCAAGCAATCCCCTACTAATTCAGAAAACATGGCAGTCATACACCTTTGAAAAGTACCTGGAGCATTACATAACCCCAAAGGCATTCTTTTAAATGCAAAAGTACCTACTAGACATGTAAATGTTGTTTTCTCTTGATCACTTTTGTTAATTTCAATTTGATTATAACCTGAATATCCATCTAAAAAACAATAAAAATTTTGACCTGAAAGTCTTTCAAGAATCTGATCAATAAATGGTAATGGATAATGATCTTTCTTAGTCACAGAATTAAGCTTCCTATAATCAATGCATACTCTCCAACTAGAAGCTACTCGAGTTTGTACCTCATTACCATTTTCATCTTTAGTCACTGTTATTCCTGTTTTCTTAGGTACTACATGGATAGGACTTACCCATGGGCTATCTGAAATGGCATAAATAAAATCAGCTTTTAGCCATTTCATGATTTCCTTTTTAACAACCTCCAACATGTGCGGGTTAAGTCGCCTTTAGGGTTGCCTTGTTGCCCTAGAATTTTCTTCTAGAAAAATTCTTTGCTCACAAATATTTGGACTGATGCCTTTAATGTCATCAATTGTCCATCCTATAGCAGATTTATAAGTAGATCAGACATTCAAAAGCTCTAATTCTTGTTCAGATGATAACAATGATGATATGATTACAGGAAAAGACTTGCATGGTCCTAAATAAGCATATTTCAGAGATGATGGTAAAGGCTTAAGTTCAATTTCAGAATGGAAAGAAATATTTGTTGGTATGGAAGATTTTTCATTCAAACATTCATTAGATTCACAAGAAAATAAATCATAAGAGCATGGATCAAAATCAAAATCATCTTCTTCTACCAACCCTAGAAAGCAAACATCCTCACTTGTGTCTTTAGGGTATTTCATTAATTTGGAGATAGATAGTTCAATTTTTTCATCTCCTACTTTAAGTTTCACTGTACCCTTATCCCAATCCGTTGTGGCTTTCGCCGTAGCTAGGAATGGTCGACCTAAAATGATAGGGGCATGGCTCAAATTTACTGTTATTTTCATATCTGCAACTATGAAATCAACAGGAAATTTACAATTCTCCACTTTTACTATGACATCTTCTAATTTTCCATAAGGTTGCCTAATTGAACCATCGGCTAATTGTAATTCAAGAAAGATAGGTTCAAGCTCACCAAATTTAAATTTATCATACAAAGCTTTAGGCATTATGTTTACACTAGCTCCTGAATCAAGAAGTGATTTACTAAAAACCATGCCTCCTATTTCACATTTAATGAGAGGAGCACCCGGATCTCTTCTTTTCCTAGGAATATCATTCAATAAAATTGAACTGATATTTTCAGAAAGTTGTACCCTTTTCTGCTTTCTAGAAGGTGTACATAGTTCCTTCACATATTTTGCATAAGAAGGAATATTTTGTATTGCCTCAGTCAGTGGAATAGTGATGGTTGCATTTTTAAATATTTCAAGCAAATGAGAATTTTCAGGTTTTTGCTTGGATATATTTAAAGCACTAGGAAATGGAATGGGTGGTCTATAATCAAGTGGATTAGGGTCTGCCATTCGTGGATGCCTTTCCTCATCCTGGCCACCCTTATCTTTGTTGATCATTTTCCATCTCTCCATTTTCTTTATCTTGATGCTCGACAATCCTACATTTTTTTATGAGTATCTAACAAAACCTTCCCACTTCGTAATTTTGAAATCACACTCACATGTTCATCATTAATCATATCTTCTTCAAAGCCATGTAAAATATTCTTTGTAAAATCATGACATGATGCAACATTATTATTTTCACCAATGCAAGATTCATTTAAAATTTCGGAAGACACACAACATGATGATTCTAAATTTCTATCTACACACAACATGATATTTCTAGGATTTATATTAGGTTGGGTAGGGAGTTGACCTGGATGTCCTTCTCTTAGAAGGATTTCTTCTGATTTACCTTTGATCCTGAGAGCAGGTTGTTGTGCTTGAATCCCTTGTCCTCGCTTGAGCATCTCAATTTCCTTCTTGTGCTCTTCTAAAGTTTGCATCAACATCTTCCTTTCCTCATGCATGCTTTTTCTCTCTTCCTGTCTTTCCCTGATAAAATCCATTAAAGTAGAGTTAGTGTTGTCATTATTGTTGTTAGGACGAGAGTAAAAGGGCTTAGAAAAATTTTAAAAATTTTGCTGATATGGTTGCGGGGCGAATTGCTTTGAGGTGAAATTGTTCTTTCCTCCTTTGCTCCAATTTTGATTAGGTCGTGCATTCCATTGGTTTTGACCTGCATCTTGTTTCCCAAATGCATTAACCTGTTCAACCATAGGACAAGCCTCATCAGAATGTTCTTCACTAGAACAAAAACAACAAGGTTTGTTAGTGGAATTGTTGCCCTCGTTTGCATTCGCCTTTCCTTTAGACTCCTGCAAAAAAGATTTAATATCATTGCTCATATCTTTAACTGTTTTACCAATATTGCTCATTTCTCTTTCTAGCTTATCAATCCTGATCTCCGGTTCAACTGCCTTGACGTCAATGATTCCTCCACGCTTGGGACCTGCACTTCGGTTAGTGTACGAAAAACTTTGACGGTATGTCCAATCTTCTACTAATTTTTCCATCAATTTCATGGATTCATCTGCATGGGTATCAAGGAACATTCCTCCACTAGATATATCCACTAGATGCCTTTCCTGATCATTCAATCCACCATAAAAAATTTCAACCAATTCATGAGATGGTATGCCATGATGTGGGCACTTCCTAGTGAGTGACATGAATCTCTCCCATGCTTCTCCTAGAGTGTCAGTTCCTTGACAAAAATCTCTTATATGTTTCTTAATTGAAGATGTCTTTCCATAAGAAAAGAATCTCTTTAAAAAGCAAGCTTGCATTTCACTCCAAGATTGAAATTCTTGACCTACCCCTTTAAACCAATCTTTTGCCCTATCTTTCAAAGCAAACTGAAATAACCTTAGTTTGAGAATTTCCTGAGGAACACCTGCATAACTATAAGCAGAACAAATCTGGTTATACTCTTCCAAAAACTCATAAGGCTCCTCATTAAATCTTCCATAAAATGTAGGCAATTGATTAATCATATTCGGGTCAATTCTAAAATTAACATTTTCTGGTAAAGGAGCAGATATTTTAGTGTAGGTTTCACTCTCTATAGGGTCAGAAAATTCTCTCAACCTCATTCTTCTAACACCCTGTTCAACCCCAAAATTTTGATTATTCTCCATTAAGTCACAAAAATGCTGATTTTCACCTTCGGAGCTTTCAAAAATACAATCAAAACTAGGAGTTCTACTAACTGTTTCAAGATTCACGAGATGAGGTTTTAAAGATCTCCTACCGAACATGCAATGTTAAACACATCAATATAAAAAATAATCAGTTTTGATGAACAAGAAAAATTAATTATGCAATGATGAATTTTTTTTTTCAATTTCACTATTTCATCAAAATTCACAAAATCATTGCAAAATTCAGCTCAATCCAAGACTTAATATAAAAAATAAAGAGTAATGAATCCACACAGAATAATTTAAAAATTCAAACCGTGCGTCCCCGGCAACGGCGCCAATTGATAAGCCGAAAAATCACGTAAAATTACGTGGTCGTTGCGCTTTTTAGACTTATGCAATAAATTTGTAATTCCCTTAATTACTAACTAAGAATATAGAGCAAGCAAGGGGTCGATCCGCAAGGAGGCAACAATTCAGAATTTTCAAACAATTTTTATGAATCAAGTCAAGTAATTTTGAATTTTGCAATATTTAATTCAATTAATATTAAATAATATTCTTAAAATAATCAAAATTAAGTAAAACTTAATTTTCATTTCAGTCAGATAATTCCAGATAAGAATATTATTATTATTATAAGCTCATAAAAATATAAATTATTAATTTCCCAATTTAATAAAATTTATAATAATTTTCAGAATTAAAATTGGGAATTTAATAATCAAGAAAGTGATTTTTGAATTGGAGTTCAAACTGGATGAATTTTCGGTTCAAATTTTATTTTTGGGTTTTCTATATATTAAATTAAATTCCTAAACAATAAAAACCGAAATCTAGAGAGAGAAACAAATCAAATTAACCTAGAGAGAGAAAGTGAAGAAATTGGGAAAGCCCCAATTTCGACCCTAAATTAAAATGTAATGAAGCAGAAATGTCCTAAAATAATTAAGAATTAATTATCAAAAGTCAGATCTCGAATCAAAATCAAAAAGAAGTGCTGATGCATTCAAAACATGAATCTAGGGCATGTACATTTCGCCCATGCCAAGGCGTTTTCGAATCGTTCTAGAAGATGATCAAATACAATTCAGAAACTTACAAATTTGATAAAGAGATCTAGATCTGACGACTTCCAGAATGCCTCCTGTGTCCTTCCTGGCCAATTGCTTGGGGAGAGCCTCCAAAAGTGAATTTCGCCTTTTTTCTGACCTCTATTTAAAGATCCAACAGTCCAGATTGTAGAGGAGGAAAAGACGAACCTGCCCTCAAAATTTCAGCCCAATCGGAGTTGTAGATCTCAAGATATCGCAGTTTTAGTGAGATCAAATGTGGGCCGTTGGATCTCTTTTATTTTCTCTAAAAAAATCGGAATTTCCTATTGGCTGGGCTTGATTTTCTCGCTTTCCGTGTTTCGGGACACGTGCACCCTCGTTGTCCGCGTCCGCACTTTCTGACTTTTCAAATCTCTCTCCTCCTATTAAATATCTTTTCTTCTCTCTCCTCTCTAGCTCTACTCTCTCTGCTCTCTCTTCCGCTTTTCTCTCTCTCTTAATCACTCTATTTGACTTTTCCTATCTCTCTCCTCTCTTCTCTCCTTTCTTATTTAATTAATATATCCCTTCATTCGCCCGAATTTCGGGCGAATGACGTGGATATTCATTTTAAATGCATTTAAAATGCAAAATAAATAATCAATATATTATTTAATTAAATAAAAATCATTTCTTGCCTAAATAATGGTCAGAAAAATTCAGAAAAATTCATTAAAATATGGGAAAAATTCAGAAAAATCAGGAGATGATTTACTGACCTTAAATCAAGCAAATAAAATCATGTGAAAATATTTCTTCACTGAAACAATGTCAAATTCCATGTAAAAAATGATAAAAAATATGAAATAATAGAAAAACGACATGTTAACTGATTTCAATGTATTTTATCATGATAACATGCAAATATGACCATTAAAACACATAAATAGAATGTATAATTCAGTAATTAAGTATATTAATTTGCATGTTATCAGCGACGATTTGTCATCGCTACCTCAACGTCAGTAGGATAGGTCTTACCTAGTGACCGTGAGGCACTGTGATGGGATCGAGCTCGTCCACGGTGACCACGGTCGTGTCTGTGCGGGCTGTGTGATCCGTCGGCACCCCTATTGACAAGTGCGGCTCGTCCGAGCTCCAAAGGAGGCAGTGATGTGCTACCTTCAGGCGTGAAGGGATGATGCTCTAAGAGTTGTATAGAACTGACTCTTTCGAGTGGTGACAGTCATCTCGTCGTGGGGAAGTCGCACCTTCTGGGTGCATCCTTCTACTCGATCGCGTCTCGACCACCATGGCCAGTTCCTTGATGGGTACCTAGATGGGTTTTCGAAAATGAATGGATGCAGATGTTATGATGCAAGGGTACAAAGAAGTGATGTGGGCGCCCACAACCTAGCTCTGATACTAAGATGATGTCGGACGTGACAAAAGTGTCTTCCAATGGGTAATTACTTAACGGAGAATGTAACTATGTGAGTGCAGTGTCCTAGGTGGAGTGTACGTGTAGGGCTGACTCACAAGAATTTGCTGAGTTCCAAGATCCAGGGCGGATGACCGATGATGATAACGGTGATCTTTTGACCCTCGTCGGAGTGACGATGGCGACTACGGCGTTGAATGGAATAATTCCGTTGGCGCTCACACATAACGAATGGGCTCAAGTCGTACCCAAGAAATCACTCGTGGCGTAGTTTTTCTCAACAATTTCTCTCACCTAATCTAACCTGAGTGCGGTGGAGTGCAGCCAAAAATATACTAGAGAAAGTAATATAACTGAAGAAAAAAGGGGAACGGCGTACCTATTCGGTGGTGGCGTTCGTCATCTGAATATTCTTTGATGCATAGAATGGGACGAGTTGGGGCGGAGTTGGGCCGAGAGGAGACTGGGATGGCTCAACAAGCAGTAGGAAGGCAAGACTAGAGCAATAGTCGGTCCAGAGATGAGAAGTCGACAGGGTAGTGGGAGGCAGTTCAAGCGAATGGCTAGACTGATCAAGTACAGCTTAGCATAGCACGTCGCGAGCTGGTGACCGCAACGGTTGCGAGTTGTGGGGGTAGTGCAGGACTAGGGCAGGTAGCTGTAGTAATGGGTGCAACTGGGTATCGTAACGGTGCAAGCGAGTTGTTCACAAGCGATACAAGCGGACCAAGAGCACAGTACGAGCCTCACGGGTAACTTTGCACAGGTAACCGAATGTGGACCGACGGCAATGGCAAATGGGCCCATATCAAAGGGGTGGCTTCTCGTCACAGAAAAATGGCAAATCCTCCTTGGCGACGGTGGCTGTTAGTGCTCAGATCCACGTCTGGACAGGGCGGGTGACCGGTGTGCTATCCAAAAGGTACAACTCAAGTCACGTACCACTTAGACAGGTTGTGCAAGTCGAAGATGGGCCATTTGCCGTCAGTCGGGCACAATGGGTGTAGAATCCGCTTCTTGCACATGTATTGTCATGCACGAGGCGACCAGTCAATGGCTAGTGATTTGTTGTGGTTCGACGATTAAGAACCCTGTGGTGTAGCAACACCACGCCGACACGGTAGTGGCACCTTGTATGTCGGGTTATGCAGTGAGCGGAGTGACTTGGAGAAACACTATGATTCTTTGCTGTGCAGTCAACGTCGCGTGGCACCCTGAATAGCCAATAGTTCACAATTGGGAGAACCGATGAGCGTTGTCACAGCAACGATCGTGCTGTGGGCATGTAGAGAGAGATGATCTCGTGATCTGTAGCATTATCGCAAATGCTCCCAGGATTCACAATGGCCTCGGCTGGCGGTGGAGACCAACATGTCACAACGAGTCAGCTTCGAAAGGGTTTATTGTCCCTTTCCAGTTGCGTGCAAGGCAGTTGGACACACACTACTTTGTGTGGCGGACCAAGTTGAAATTCCCCCCCCCCTTTTTCATGTGTCCTCCTTCTCCCCCCTCCCCCCCCCCCCTTTTCTTCTTCTCCTCTCCTTCCTTCTTCTCCTTCATCTCTTTCTAGTGAGACCTGGATGTGGGGTAACTGCAAACACAAATTCCAGATCTAACTTTTTTTGGGCCCCCATCATGGCCTTATATAGGGCCATGATGGGCCCTTACATGGAGTACACATAAGGGGTCCAATAAGGGGACCCTTTTTACAACAAAACAAACTTTGGAAATTAAATGATGTGACGATACAGACGAATTCAAACATGACAATACGGATGAATAAAACACGATGATACGGATGACAAAAATGAAAACACGATAAATTGGCAAATGAAGCGAGCACAAGCGGGTGAGAAATTCAAATCAGTCGATGGCGCACTCATGCTTCTCCCTCGAAGTGTTAAACCTTGATTCTTTACCATAGCCTTAGTGTGCCAGTCGTGCGGCAGGCAAGCTGGCGGATTGTTAGTGACGATGATGATGACTTCGACGATGTGGCGGTGATCCCTAATGGGTGCTCTCCTTCACTCGACCTACGACAAGGAGTTCTACACTATAGTCAGGGCATTGAAACACTAGCAACACTATCTCCTCTCAAAGGAGTTTGAACTCTTCTCAGATCACGAGACACTTAAGTACCTTCATTCTCAGTAGAAATTGAGCAGTTGCCGCACAAGATGGATTGAGTATTTACAGGATTTTACCTTCATCATCAAGCGCAAGAAGGGAACGGATAACGTTGTTGTTGATGCAATCAGCTGACGAGCGCACGTGCTTAATGTCATGAAGGTAAAGATTCTAGGATTTTGACCAGATTTGAGAGGGATACACTAGCTGCCCTTATTTCGGGCCTATCGTCATGGAGATCCATTGAGGACCGACAGTGAGTTCAAGTACAATGTCATTACCGACGATTACCTGTTCTTCTGAAACAGGTTGTGCATGCCACGCATGTCACTTCATGACTTCCTAACTTGGGAATGTCATGCTGGAGGTCTTAGTGGCCACTATGGCCGCGAAAGATGAAAGCCACCATAGGATATCAATTCTATTGGCCCAGCTTAAAGCGTGACGTTGGCAATATCGTCGTCTAGTGCCAAAAATGTGCTTTGGCCAAACAGGTCAAGAAGAGCGCCAGATTATACACCCCGGCTACAGGTGCCCAAGCATCTGTGGGACGATGTCAATATGGACTTCATCCTAGGGTTACCCCAGACCGCACGAAGACACGACTCTATCATGGTCGTCATTGATAGGTTTTCGAAGATACACACTTCGTGCCTTGCGCGAAGACATCCGATGCTACACATGTCACACAATTATTCTTTCGAGAGATTTTGCGTCTACATTGCTTGCCCACTTTGATTGTCTTCGACCGTGATGTTCATTTCATGGGTTACTTCTGCAAGACCTTGTGGAGTCCCCTCGTGATGAAACTTAAGTTCTCGACAGCTTACCACCCTCAGACCGACGGTCAGACGGAGGTAGTGAATCGGAGCTTAGGTAACCTACTCTGGTCCCTAGTAGGCGAGCACCTTACGACATGGGATTTGATAATTCCCACACCGAGTTCACTTACAACTCCTCAGTCAATCAAACCACCGGATTGAGTCCTTTTGAGATCGCTTATGGCCAAGCTCCTCGTCGACCCCGTGACTTAGCACCCGTAGATCCTCATGTTAGGGTTTCTAAGGATGATTTTGCATTCACCCAACATGTTTCTTAATTGCATAAGCATATTCATGATAAAATCACAAGTCAAAATGCATTGCACAACCAGGCTACTGACTAGCATCGCCGACCCTGAGTGTTCGAGGTGGGAGATCGCATGATGGTGAGACTTGGTTTGGAGAGATATTCTCCTGTGACGCCAACCAAGCTACATGCTCATAGTGCCGGCCCGTTCTCGATCCTCCAAAGAGTGGGCGATTACGCCTACATCATCTAAATCCCTCATGCGTGGGGGATCAGCTCCACGTTTAACACGACGGACCTGGCTCTGTATCATGAAACTATTTTTTATGACACGAGCACTATCATCACGTAATTAATAGGGTGGACGAGGTGGTGAACGTTCTTAGATCAGAATACTTGGACTCATTACTCATTGTCGTGATACATTTACTGAAATGGAGTTGCATCTATGCCAATACGATGGATGATATAATATCTAAAATATAGGGAAGGTAGGCATAGAAAGGTCAGGCTCAACTACAATTTGATACTGGATGACTAAGGTGAACATCAAATGGAAAGCCTAGTGTTGGATTAGTCAACCCACACAATCTACACAATTGATTGAAACCACTAAATTCATAGAAAATAATGATATTTCAAACACTTTCATTAATCGAGCCCAGGAGTACTATCTTAAATCAACTGTGATAAAAATATCCAAATTTAAAATCCTGAAAGATCAATGACATTTAGATGCAAATATAGTCTACTAAATCCAGTACTGGTGGAAAAATAGTAGTGAAAATACTAGATGGTTCAGTGTGAATCAGTCGGGAGAAAAGAATGGACCTTTGTCGCTAGTATAACACAATAGGCAAAAATGCATTGAAAATCTTCATCATATCACTGTCATACCTTGTCAACCATTGGCATTGTCAGGCCCTAAAGATGATAGCCACAACAATGTCGTCAGATCGGCGACGGTGACACCATCGATGTCATAGGATGATGACTATGTCAGCAGTTGTAACAAGCCTGATACACTGGCCTTATATTTTCTTCATGGTTTTTTTACTTTGAAAGCTTGCCTTTATCACTAGGCTGAAAATTTATTTATCTTGGAGAAAACCTTTTTCTGAAAGCTAAACCAATCTTCATACTCATAACCCATCTATCAAGTCCTTTTTTTAAACTGATTCATTTTTGTATTTCTTTCCTGTTGCATACTAATATTCCAGATAAGAAATTATTCAAAGTATTTTGAAACGTTTGAAGAAAAGTAAGGGCATATTTTTTATTTCTGTTTTGATTATTCATGGTCCAGTAGTTACAGCTAAAGTTCTGGATCGGACGGGGCAAAGTTTTCCATCCTACGTACCAATTTATAGAGTTTCGACTAAATCGTCCCGTACAGGGTTCATCCCGTCCTGTTTTTTTTGTCCACATCCCGTCCCGTCCAAGAAATTCTCGTCCCGTTCAACGTCATGGGACGAAACAGGGCGTGTGTCAGCATTAAAACACTCAGATACTGACACGAGGCGCGCAGCATGTGCGTCAGGCAGGTGGAACTGCCAGACACATACTATACTTCTACAGGACGAAATAACCATCCCGTCCACCGTCCAAGGCCCCAGACGGGACGAAATAACCATCCCGTCCACCGTCCAAGGCCCCAGACGGGACGGTTAATTCGTCCATGGACGGAGCAATCGTCCCGTCTGGAGACGGGCAGACGAGTCTTCGTCCCGTCAATCGTGCGAAGTCCTGGACGGGTTTATGTTTTCGTCCACGGACGAAATTACCGTCCCGTCCGCGTCCCTGCACTAAAAACTTGAAGATCCAAGTATAACTCAAACGTTTTAGGTTCCCGCCTCCGTCATTCAAATCCGTTGTAATTCGCCGCGATCTTCTTTGAAATTGAGCCGACTCGAAGAGAGAGTCCAGTGTAATGATTGTTTATCGTCTTATTCCAAACTATAATTTGCGAACAATTTCTGTTCTGGTTTCCTGTTGGTGATTCTGCTTTCGAGTCCAACGCGTCGGTCTTCAATCTAGGTTTATCAAGTTTATGTAGATCACGCTCGATTCTTTCTCTTCCAATGCCTTTTCCAAATCTCATCATTGGAGTCCTATAATTTGCTAGCTTGGCATCTTTCCAGCTGGAGGAAGAACAGAAAATCACGTCACAACTCGTAACATTTCAGTTTTGGTTGAAATCAAGGCCCGAGTTCCAGAATGGGTAGAAAAATAGTTGCTGGGGTCTTTCACTGGCTGCCAAAGCAGCTCCGGGGATGCTCCACCACACCTTTATTCATGTTCTGCACGTCACGTGGTAATTCAACTCGTAATTTCATTTTTAAAACTTTCAAATTCTGGCGAACTAATGCGATGATTTCTTGACTTTGTTTTTTTTATTTTGAGAAAGATTGCAATTCCTCCTCAGAATTTAGCCGGTGGTCCAACGGCGGGGGATATTTTCATAGATCAGCAGTGATTGATCCCAGTGTGAAGATTGATATCGGAGCTGTAGTTCACTCGAATGCAAAGCTTGACCAAGATGTTCATGTCGGATCAGGCGCTGTGATTGGGGCCTCTGTTTCAATCGGGAAGTCCACCAAGATTGGGTATCGGACACCTTAACATAGATGATACTTGTTTACTGGATTACTCTCATGAATTTATTTCTGTGATCAATGTAGATGTTTCAATTGTACTGTCACGGATCCCCAACAAATGATGTTCATAATCCACGAAGCTTTGGTTTAATTTTTAATTGTTGTGGTGATTATGTTGCATGTTTCTGTTGTTAAATAATGTACCGTTACTTTATGGGAAGCAAATCAGGAAGAAGCACTTGGATGTTATTCATATATCCAGAAGAATTTCGTGGTCAGTAGTATTATCTAGCTTTCTCAAAAAAAGGAATCTTCCTCGTCTTCTGAAATTATCAGCCTTAACTAATTAGCTGCTAACTTCTTTACAATAGCACTTAAATATCTAATATTCATTGTTCTTTTTTAATAATTTGCTTTCATTTTCGAGCTCTTCTTGCATATTCCATCCCTCCGTCTGAAAAGGGCATGCGTAGGCATCTAACTGTGTCCAGTTTATTTCTTTTAGTTATAACGCAGTATTGGGCAACTGCTCACTGGGAATGTCCTGTACCTTGCACAGTGGAGTCTGTATAGGTCAAGATGGTAAGTTTGATACTTTCAGTTAATAGTTGTTAGAGTCCTCTCTTTTCAAAGGTTACTTCAGTCTTTCTTTCCTTGAGTATCACAAATCATTTCACAAATGCCCTGCCAAAAATTGAACAAAAGGGTTGCTGATTCATGGGGACAAATGACCGAATTAATCAATAAATTGATGAACTCGATCCATTCTTGCACATATATTCCAATAAATGTTTCTTGGAAATCAGTTAAGATGGTTATACATTCGAAAGTATATTTTTTGTTATCGATATTAATAAGATGATTATATTTTATTATCACCCCAAATTTTTTTCATCTCCTTTTATTTTGAATCAGGGATTTATATGCAGGATTTGGATTTTTTGTTGATGGAGATCGATGTGTAAAGAAGAAGCCTCAAGTAAGCTACGTCTTATTGAAGTCTGGTCCTCATCTCAGATTATCAACTTTTTGGTGGTAATCAAAGAAAATTTATGATTTGGTCATGTCCGAAGATCTATAAGAATATAATTTATTTCTGTCCGTTTGATGCTATGTATGGGGAAGATAATTTTATTAATAATATAGAATTCATCACTATACTTTTTTATATTCGGATTTGAAAAGCTAGGAATATCTGTATTTTATCACGCATCAATCCATTCGGTGGTAAGACTAAATTTCCCCATTAACTTTTCACTTACTGTTGAATTCTAACGCTGAATCTCTTTTCTCTAGACGCTTCAAGTCAAGATAGGCAATGATGTAGAAGTGGGAGCCAATACGTGCATTGATAGGGGAAGGTGAGATTGCTTTTCCTTTTTCAAATTCTCCTCGATATTTTATTTTCTTCTTTTTCACTGAGCACAGTCTTTTTCATCTTATTTTACCTTCCACTTAGTTACATTGTTTTAATTTTTTTATTTCACTTTTGGTCCTAAGTTGGAGAGATACAATAATAGGAGACAGTACAAAGATTGATAACCTTGTCCAGGTAGAGTCTTTTTTCAAGTTTGGCTTCATCATGCATGCTAGAATTTTTCATAATCAATGAAAATATTTTTTTTCTTTTCCAGATAGGCCATAATGTAGTGATTGGGAAGTGCTGCATCCTTTGTGGGCAAGTGGGAATCGCTGGCTCTGCTACGTATGACAATTTCAGATCAAATTCCTCAATCACCATTTAGTATCTTGAAACTACCCTAATATTCCTCTAATATTTGGATTTTATATTATTCTTCTATGCTGTTATGATCCTATGAGCAGGAAAAGGGTAGTAGGGTTTAAATCTGAATTTCCATCTTCAAGGTGTACGATCCAAGCTCTTTTACGGAGAAAAGAATTCTAAGGGGTTATCCTCTTGTATTCTTCTTGAATATTCCCTTTTAGATGTTGATTTGTATCCTTCTTTATCTATTTTTTTATTGATCGCTCTATATTTTATCTTTCTTATGAGAACCAAAGATTCAAACATATTCTTCCATCATCTTGATCAGTGAAACAAGAAAATAATTAAACCGCACACCTGCTTTTCCACTGGACACCAAATACTACTTTTGCTGTCCCTGTCTAAATTTGTTGAATAAAAATCATTCTCATCGGCAAAGAAATGTGAGAGGGTCTGCTGATCGGTGATGTACTATATTCAGATATTCAAAAAGCTTGAACCTTCCTTTGATTACGTTTGAATGTAAGAATTCAAATATATATAATATTTTTTTACATCGTTAGTTATGCATTTTCATGTTACTTGGATAGTAAAAGAAAAAAAAATCGGTGGCATTATTCACCTGCAGGATAGGGGATTATGTCACGATGGGAGGCAGAGCTGCAGTGCGAGATCATGTGTCAATCACATCAAATGTATGTTATTTCATTTCATACTTCCTCCCACTCTACTACATTTAACCCATGTTTAAACTTTTAAGGCATTGCTCTTGCTCAAAATATCATTAGATTCTTTCAAACTGGTTTTGCCTAAGAGCCAATTTCAATCCAACAATTTTTCCTGCTCCCAGTTTTTGAATTTAGGTCATTACCCATGCTCAAAACCTCATAGAACTCTTCCAAAGCGCATTTTTCAGCGTCTTTCTTGATATCATCTGGACACTCTCCAGCATCTTGAGTTCCATGAGGACTAATGTTGACCCAATAAGTGTTTCTTGCTCTAGTTTTTAAATTTGAATTCGGCAGCATGGGCACACTGTGGAAAGGCAAGTGCACCCCCGGCACTCGATGAGAAACATGGGTGCATTGCAGACAGGCAGGGTTGCCACACATGCATGTCTCCGCATACAAGGGGATGCACCGTAGGAAGCAGGGGGGGCACTGCCTGTTTGCAGTGCCACCCATGCCTGCAAGGCCAGCCCTGCCTGTGTGCGGTAGCATCTTTAGGTGACCACATTTTCAGAGTTTGACTGGGACAATATCAGTTGGGATCATGGTGGCAAACTCAGGTATTGTCCACGGAAAAACCATGCAGATGATCTCAGCATTTACTGAGAGTTGACTGTAGCGTTGACTGAAGCAGAGGACTTTGATGATGACTGCGACATTGTCCATGACATGGGTATGACTGCATTGGAGGCTGTGGGTGTGATCCCAATGAAGACTTCGGGTTTGGCCTATTTTTGACCGTAGCAGAGAACCTCAAAGTTGATCAAGCTGAAGGTCCTACATGTAGACCATGGAATTTTGACCGATGCTTGACCGTATGATGGTGACTGCAGAGGAGGGACCAGGATGGTGGAGGCAAAGGGGACTAATGAAGAGGAGAGCTCGCGGGTATCAGAGGATGTGAATGCAAGTGATGGCATGATGGATTCACATAGCTTGGGAGCGACCGAGCGGAAAGGGGCCAGGAGAAAGGGCACCCTGCGGTTGCCAAGAGGAAGGCGGTTATTGAAAGGAGACTTACTGGGACGTTGCATTGGTTATGAGAGGCAACAACTCTATATCAAGAACGTCGACGGAGTGAGGATATGGTTGGAGGTTGGGAAAGGTGGGAGGATGCAGTTCCCCAGTGATTGGATGGTAGTAAGAGTGGCCAAGACAAGGCGCGACAAGACGGAAAGGAAATCAAACAAATCGAGAAGCAGGACAAGGGAGTAGATAGAGAACGAGGAGTCACTCGAGCCGGAAAGGGAGGCAGTGGCGAACAAGGATGACGACGCGACACGAGACACAATCGTGGGTGTGCTCAGAGGCTTCGCGGAGACTCAAAAGGACGGGAGGGGGTTGTGCCAGGTTCCATGAGATGCATATCATGGAATGTGGGGGGGCTCCGGGATGCCAAGAGGAGAGGGATCGTGGGCAAATACTTACGGGAGTGGGGTGTAGGGAGACGATGTTGGAGGAATGTGGAGTAGGGGACTGTCGTGTGGTTGTAGGGAGTTTGGTGGAGGGTTTTATTTCGATGAACACAAATGGGCGGTCAGGAGGGGTGTTGATTGCTTGGAACGGGGCGATCTTTAGGAAGGAGGAGGCATGGCGGTGACAGTGAGGTTGACAAGGAGTGATGGTATGGGGGGGGTCGTATCTTCAGTTTATGAACCCCTGAATGCCAGCCTGAGGGAGGGCCTATGGTTGGAGCTGGCGGAACTTGTGGATAAGTTTCGAGGGATGCCATTGTTGTTTGATGGGGATTTCAATGTGACGCTGGAGACCAATGATAGGCCCAATGGAGCGGGGGGGCATGATCAGGGGTCAGAGGAGTTCTGGGCTTTCTTGGTGTCAGCAGGGTTGCAGGAGGTGGGGCCCAATGACAATTCCTACAAATGACGGAGTTTGGAGAGAGCGGCACATAAGTCGCGGCTGGATAGGTTCTTTTGCTCAGTGGAGTTGATGGAGAGGTTCCCGGGGGCAGATGTGTACGCGCTGTCCAGACCTATATCAAACCATACCCCGATCATTTGGCAGACTCATGAGGGCCATGGGCGGACCACGAATTTTAAAATTGACAAGTCATGGCTACGAGAAGGGGGGTTCAGAGAGGAGGTAAAGGATATATGGCAGACACAATCAGAGCAGGAGCCAGGGGCTAATAGAATGGCAAATCGCATAGATGGGCTGAGAGAACATTTGAAGAGCTATAGAAGGAGGATAAGGGAGGCGAGATGTAGAGTGAGGATCAAGGCCCCACAAAGATTAGAGAACTGGACGTTGTGGAGGACAGTCGGGCATTACTAGTTGATGAGACTCAGGAATGAAAGAGGTGGAGAAATGTAGTGGCAGAGGAAGATATGAAGGAGGAAATGGATTGGAGACAAAGGTCCAGGCAGCTCTGGCTAAAGGAGGGTGACGCCAACACGAGGTTTTTCCACTTTGTAGCAAATGGACGACGGAGAGTGAATCAGATTCTATCAGTGAAGGTCAGATCACAAAAGTATACCGGCTCGCAGGCAGTGGGTCGAGCAATGGCGTAGCATTTTCATTCGATGTCACGGCAGGGGGCCCCGAACAGATGGCGGTGGACAGGCTAGAGGGCGTCACAATTAACCCAAGACCAGAGAGATGATCTAGTGCGGCCTTTTGATATGGCGGAGGTTCTGGCAGCTATGGTAGGACTGAATGGCGAAGGCGCCTCGGGACGGGACAGCATACTGGTGTTTTCCTATATGGAGTTCTGGAATGAAGTCAAAGAGGATGTGATGGCCACATTGGGGGAGCTGAGAAACCCTCAAGCAAATATGGATAAGATTAATAAATCTTTCCTATTTTTATTACAGAAACAGCAAGGGGCAGAAAATGTAGGCGACTACTGGCCCATATCGCTATCAACTCCATATATCTTATAGTTGCAAAGGTAGTGGCCAATAGACTACAAGAGGTGCTTGGGGACTTGGTTGGTCCGTTTCAATCTGCTTTTGTTCTGGGTAAACAGCTAGTCGATAGTGCCATCTTGGCGGGGGAGATTATTGCTTCGTGGAAGGATAAAGGGACCAAGGGGTTCATGTGGAAGGTAGATTTTGTGAAGGCATATGACTCTTTGGATTGGTGATTTCTATGGGCATCTTTACGAATGAGGGGTTTCCCGGAGGAATGGATCAAATGGGTGAAGCGATGGGTGATCTCTCAGTCCTTTGTGGTGTTGGTAAATGGATGCCCAGAAGGGGGGTGGATTAGACCGCAGAGAGGGATCAGACAAGGGTGTCCTTTAGCACCGATGCTTTTTGTTCTGGCAGCTGATGTCTTAGCCATCAGTACATCCTTGGTATGTGTGAGGGGGTGTGTTAGAGGATTCCAGATGCCGAGCTATCCCTTGGGCATCCCTTTGCTACAATATGCCGATGATATAACGTTCTTCATCGAGGGATCAGTGGAGGAGGCCAAGAATTTGGCAACACTCCTGCGGGTGTTCACAGATTGCTTGAGACTGCGCATCAATAGAGGCAAATCAGAATTTGTGGGCTTTGGTCTATCGCCGGAGGAAGAGACCCAGCGTTCTAGTGCACTTGGAACGCCAGTGGGATTATTGCCTATGCGATACCTGGGGCTACCCCTATCCACCGGTAAATTACAAAAAGCAGATTGGCAACCTGTGGCGGAGAAGGTGGAGAAACGCTTGGAGGGATTGAAACAGAGAGTTTTATCGCGAGGGGGGCGACTAGTGCTATTGCGGTCAGTACTATCAGCAATACCAACCTTTTATTTATCTGTGTTTAAACTGCCGGTGGGTGTTGAGAAACGCCTAAGCAGGCTCATGCGGAGATTCTTTTGGAAGGGGTCCAATGCAGGGGAGGGGCGTGGCATGGCGTTGGTTTCATGGGAAGACATTTGCACGCCAACTAAACAGGATGGTCTTGGAGTACCTCACCTAGATACATTGAATGTGGCTCTACTGACGAAATGGGTTCAGACGGATCGTGGGACCGGAGGATGACCTGATTAAGTCTGTCTTGAGGGACAAATACAGCTCCAATTTGGACTGGGAGAATTTGATGGATAAGGAGAGGGGGGAGTCGGCCTTTTGAAGAGGGCTGAGGAAGGTGTTCCCCTTGGTTAGGGATTTCTTCCAGGCTCAATTGGGGAATGGTGCCGGCTTTAGGTTTTAGATGGATGATTGGACGTTGCGTGGACGCTTTCGAGACCTTTTCCCTCACCTGTATGCCGTAGCCCGTCAGCGGCAAGCATTGGTGGAAGAGTGTTGGGATTGTGTGTGGTGTCCAACTTTTGCGGCCAACTTATCTAATCAGCAGGTGGAGTATTTCATAAGCCTTCAGCAAACACTGGGCAACTGGCAGCCAATGGAGGGGATGACAGATGGGTGGATATGGGCATTTGGCCTGTTCTCCAGTCGAGGAGTATACCAGAGGTTGAGAACGCACCACAATGAGGACCCAATCATCTTAGGGGCATGTCGCTCAATTTGGAGGCAAAAGATACCCTGAAGGTTATGGTGTTTGCTTGGATGTTCGTCAGAAAGTGGACAATGACCCGTGTGAGACGTCAAAGGTTTTTCCCGGCAGAATCCTCACTGTGCCTTCTGTGTACAGAAGAAAAAGAGGAGTGCGAGCATCTTTTTTTCCAATGTCGGATTGCCCGTGCGATATGGGCTAGCCAGGGGCTAGCAGAGATTATGTCGAGTTCGGTCTTATGGGTCACACTGCCGCGGTGTCAAAGTGGGTATGAGAAGGAGCGAGGGCTGAGATTCGCGGTGCTATGGGTGACATGGTCCCACTGCAACGAGGTCTTATTCTAGGGGAAGGCAATGTCGGTGGATAGGGCTATAAATGAAATGGAGAGACTTGTGTTTTGTTGGTTTGGTCCTGGTTGAGATGGAGGGTATGGGGGGCACGATGGGCCATTGTACTGGCCTAGATATCCCCACTGTCCACGTGTACGGAGGTTCACCAAGCTGGGTGATCTTCTTTATTGTTCAAAGAAAAAAAATGATGGTGACTGCAGAAGTTGACACCAATGGAGGAACCTGGGAATTGATTGTGGTGTTGGCTGTAGCAGAGGAGCTCAGTGTTGACTGTGGCGTTAGCCTTGGTGTTGTCTGTGTCCAAGGGCTTGACATCAAACAGGAGTTGACAATGGGTATGACTGCTCCAGAAGACCTTGACATCAACTGAGGGTTGCCAGCTTGAAGGGAAGTGTTAGATGGTGGGGTAGAATTGCTATTCCCTATGTTTGAGGGGTGTTTTATGAAATTTAACAACTTTTTCGCTGCCTATAAAAGCAGATGAAACCCTCTTGTCTGGTGAGCCATTTTTAAGGTAGTTTCAAGCTCCAAGGGATGTGGCCTCCTATGCCATCCAGTCTCCTCTCTCTGATCATTCCAAGATCAACATTTAAAAATACAAGGTGTTGCTCGCAGTAAGAGTGGTATGAATTTCTGCCTGACTTCATACTGATTTTTGTCAGTTCTCCCATTCTAGAACCCCCCCAAGTATTGGAAATGTCCTCAGACAATCAAAAATCTTTGAGGACCAAGTTTCACTCATCAAGCTTCTTCATATAGGTCTCTATTGCAGAAGGGATAGTGATCAGAAGTAGGAATGGATCAAAGATGAATTGGCTCTATGGTGGGGAGTGGCAATCGCAAGGGGAGGAAATATTGAGGGTTTTGGGGGGAAAGACTGAGTCTACGCAAGCTAGGGATCAATTCTGGGATGAGCCCAAGATCTAATGAGATGTTCGCAGGGGAGGGGGGATGGAATTTTTTAACAGTATAAGAGAAAGTGACTGAGAAGTGGAGGATATGAGAGGACCTCCAACTTCAGTTACTTATTCTTGTCTGCCCTCATCTATAGTGTTTGGAGATTCAATCTGATTGATGAAATGGGTGATCCAGGTTGATCATTATGATCAAATCACAGTTCTCTACTCTGGGATTGCTACTGCTTATCTGAAGGGAAATATTCAATAAAAAATAAAAAATACCCCTAACTGATTAAAGGATGTAAATACATTTAGAGGGGTTGGACATTGAATAGGAAAGAGAGTTAGTATCTATCTTTTGGTAAATACACTTAGAAGGCTTGGACATAGAGTAAAAAGTCTCTCCCTTTTGGTAATGATGCTCCCCGGTGGCAATGTCCACCAATCAGTCCTCGTGCAAGAAGAATGAAGGTCTCTTGTCTCTCCTCTCCATGTCTACAGTCCATCTCTCCCTCTACAATCCATGTCCCTCGTGATTGCCTCTACCTCACCGCATCTTCAGGTCGCTCGTCCCTGGTCGATTCCTGCCTCATCAGTTCAACCCTGGCTGATTCTCATCGCTGCACCCTGGACAGAGGACAGAGGTGCTCAACAGGGGCCTTTGCCTTAAAGCAAGACAGCCAGAGGTTGAAGACCAAACCTGGTCCATGCTGACGTGAAAAGGCCAGCCAGAAAGGGCCAAACATGGGCTTTTCAAACCCCCCCCCCCCTCCCCGGGCCCATTCTGGCCTCTTGGGATCCAGCTTCAAGCAGGCAACTCACAAAATGGGTCGGACATGAGTTTTTCAACCTTGACTGGCCCAATTCAGCCTCTTGGGGGGCAGCTTCAGGCAGGCGACCCAGTAAGTGGACTGTTCAAGGGTTTTTCACTTGTGTTTAGCCAAAACAAACCCCTCGAGGGGCCTGCTTCAGGCACGTGACCCAGTTGAGTTCTTGATGGGCCTCCATCTGGCTGCCATTACTGTCCCAGAAGGCCATGTAAGCGCATACCACTTAGGCACAATACCAGCCATTTCATTGTTGCCTGCCCACCATGACGCCCACCCTTCAATTGGGGACCCTGTCCATAAGCCCTGGCCCCTTGTTGGCAGCAGGAGCTGGACACCAACGGCAGCGGCCCACGGCTTTGCCTGCTCACACGAGCTAGGCCACTCACGGTGAAACCAATGTAGCCACTCCGCAGGTCAGATCAGACCTAAGTCTGTCTACCTTGTCTCTGCCTACGCCAGGCTAACTTCCCATAAGACCGTCCATGTCTTCAGGTGTCTCACTAACTGTTGTAGATCTTGAAGACAGACCGAGTCATTCCATAATGAAATGAGTAGAAAATCTGCCCAAAGAATCTCAGTACAGGGAACCGTCGCGAGAGAACAATGTGTGTGATAGATAAGTAGAGGCGAGTGGAGAAATGCGGTGGATATGACAAGGGATAGGTCAAGAATCTGGAAGGGGAGCTCTCTTCTCTGGATCACTGGCCGGCTCCAGCTCCCCAACCTCCAGTTGCAGTCTGCAACTGATTCTTGAGAACTGAATCTTCGATACCCTTCCTCTGGCCTCCCTTCTTTATTTATACGTTCCAAGTCTTCTTATTGGACGAATCTTCTTTTCCTTCTTTCGTAATTCCCGGGGCATGGTTGTTTCATAAACCTCAACATTCACATCGTCATGCCAGGTGGCGAGCGGCACTCAGGAGAGGTCACTGACACGTCAACAACCAATGACAATGCACCAACTGGAATAAGCTGGAGCTTCTTAGGGGGAGTAATGTTACCTCTGTCTCCAATCGTAAGCCCACTAGGGGCCTTTTCGTCTCTCAATTTCTCTCTTAAATATGTATACCTCCTCGTTGCAGGGTATCACTATTTAAAGGGAAACATTCAAACATTCAAAGATAATATCACCATTTAAAGGGAAACATTCAAGAGGGGAAAGACCAAAATACCCCTGGAGGTTTAGGGATCATATCACTTCCCCAATAGAAGATATTGGTTAACTTTGACCCTATATCTGCAAATTCAGGGTATTTTTCTCAGTCAGAAATGCATGAAAATATTTCAAACTGGCTTGTGGGTGAAAATATTTCACAGTGAGATATTCTACACGTTGGAATTACTCAAAAGTTCCTTTCCAAGTTTCGCCCAATCAGCTTCTCTGTTACTAGTCATCTTTTTACGTTAATGGGTAAAATTGTGATATTTCCTCTGGACAAATAATTTATTAAACAGCGAGGGCAGGATTCAGACACTTTCTGTGTGTGGAGAAAGAACAGATTTCACAGATATAACAGAAGAAATATTAAATATTTCAGGCGTTTTCTCTTGAAATGAAGAATGTAAGTATTTTTCGTGAAAGACTATCCCAACAGGACTAGATATTGCCTAAAACAGTACAAAAAATAATAAATTGGACTAAAATCAATCTTTAGTTGACCAATTACTTGTGTATGACTTGTTTCTTATCATGGTGTAGGTTCGGCTGGCAGCAAACAGTGGAGTTACAAAGGATTTGCCATTTCCTGGAGATTATGCGGGTTTTCCAGCGGTATTAATCTGGTCTAAAATGTTCTTCTGGGCCTTAATATATATTCTCACTATTTTTCTATGTTTTTTGCAGATTCCTGTAAGAGAATGGAGAAGGCAGATTTTGAGCTCTCGTCGTCTTGATGACAAGTAAGGCCCGGCGTCATCCGGTTTCTAATATCGTACTAGGTATTCATCATCCATCTGTTAATGAAAAATCAAGATCGTCTGTTGTTCAAGCAAAGATGAAGATGATGATGATCATAAAATTTGTGGATGTCAAAGAAGAGGGTAGATTTTTCAGAGTAGGGTTTAGTGCAAACCAAAACAATGATGAGTGGACAATGACGAATAATACTTGCCATTATCATCTGGTTTCCAAGAGTAGGTTTGAGAACCATCATCATCATCATCATCATCGTTCATGATAAAGATGGACAGCCATGATGAATCTTGAGCCAGGGAGGTCAGTTGGAGCATACTTTTCCATGTCCTGTATGTCCAAAAACTATTCTAAATATTACAAAAATTGCTTATTTATTTGTTTGATTTTCGAGTTTTTTAGGATTTAGGTTTGTTTTTAAACTTTAAGTAGGCTTTCAGGTGTTGGTATTATCTATTGGTGGTTCATCTGAGAAGATTGTCACTTGGTCATAGGATAGTGATTAAAGGATTAGAGATACATGCACAGGAAGAAAGAGAGAGAGATGCTTGATCAGTGAGACAGCGACTTTGTAAAAGGACTGAACATTGAACAGAGGATGAGAGAGAGATACATCGAGGTTGTAGAGATAGAGAGAGAAATTGTTTAATGAGAGAGAGAGGGCAAGGAGCATGGTTTAGAGGGAGAAAGATACAGACAGTAAAAGTAGAAAATGATTGAACAGAGGATGAGAGAGATAGAGACCAAAGAGGAGACATAGATACAACGATAATTAGAGATTGAGCGAGAGATATTTGATGAGAGAGAGAGGGGGCAACGATTACGACCTAGTGAGAGAAAGACTCAGAGACATAGTAGGAGAAAAAAACATTGAACCAAGGATGAGAAAGATACACAAGACTACAAGAGGGAGACCCATACAGAGAGATGTTTGATCAGAGAGAGGGCAAAAGAGCGCGATATAGAGAGATAAAGACTCAGAGACAGTAAAATGAGAAAAAATATTCAATAGAGGATGAGAGAGATACGCCAAGGTAGTAGAGTGACAGATAGAGCGGGAGATATAGAGAGAGAAAGAGGTGGTTGATCAGAGAGATAGAGACACAATAGGGAGAACCACAGAAAGAAAGAGAGGTTTTAGTGGAGAGAGGGCAAAGAGTACGACCTAGAGAGAGAATGACTCAGAGACAGTAAAATGAGAAAAAATTGAACTGAAGATGATCTAGGGATACACCGACTTTGTAGAGAGATACAAAGATAGAGTTATAGAGAGAGAAGATGGTTGATCAGAGAGAGATAGATACAAAAAGAGGAAGACCCAAAGAGAGAAAGAGAGAAGACGTTCGATCAGAGAGAGAGAGAGGAGATGTTTGATCAGAGACGAGCACAACCTAGAGAGAGAAAGACTCAGACATAGAGAAAAAACGATTGAATAGACAATGAGAGAAAGATATACATAGGGAGAGAGAGATGGTTGATCAGAGAGATAGATACGCAAGATGGAGACCTACATATATATAGAGAGAGAGAGAGAGATGGTTGATCAAAGAGAGATAGATACGCAAGAGGGAGACCTACATATATATAGATAGAGAGAGAGATGGTTGATCAAAGAGAGATAGATACGCAAGCGGGGGACCTACATATATATACAGAGAGAGAGAGATGGTTGATCAAAGAGAGAGAGATACGCAAGAGGGAGACCTACATATATATATATATAGAGAGAGAGAGATGGTTGATCAAAGAGAGATAGATACGCAAGCGGGAGACCTACATACATATATAGAGAGAGAGAGATGGTGGATCAAAGAGAGATAGATACGCAAGAGGGAGACCTACATATATATATATAGAGAGAGATGATTGATCAAAGAGAGATAGATGCGCAAGAGGGATACCTACATAGAGAGTAAGAAGATGTTTGATCAGAGAGGGCAACAAGCACGACCTAGAGAGAGAGAGACTCAGAGACAGTAAACTGATGAAAAAGAATGAATAGACGATGAGAGAGAGATATACCGAATTAGTGAAGAGATAGAGAGATAGAGCGAGAGAGAGAAGATGGTTGATCAGACAGAGAGATGGCAACGAGCACGACCCAGAGAGAGACATAGTAAAATGAGAAAAAAGATTGAATAGGCGATGCGAGAGAGATGCACCGACATATTAGAGAGATAGATAGAGAGATAGATAAATAGAGAGAGAAAAGATGGTCGATCAGAGAGAGAGAGAGAGCAACGAGCACGACCCAGAGAGACATAGTAAAATGAGAAAAAAGAGTGAATAGGCAATGAGAGAGAGATACACCGACGTATTATACAGATAGATAGAGAGATAGAGAGAAAGAGAAGATGGTCGATAATAGAGATAGAGAGGGCAACGACCACGACCTACAGAGAGAGAAATATAGACCCGGGGATATAGTTAACGGAAGACTGAATCGGCGATGAGAGAGAGATACACCGACGTATTAGAGAGATAGATAGATAGAGAGATGGAGAGAAAGAGAAGATGGTCTATCAGTGAGAGAGAGAGTGGGCAACGAGCGCAACCTTGAGAGCGAGATAGACTCGGAGATATAGTTAACGGAAGATTGAATGGGCGATGAGAGAGAGATACACCGGCGTATTAGAGATAGATGGAGAGATAGTTAGAGAGAGAGATAAAAAAAAAAGAAGACGGGTTTGATCAGAGGGAGAGGGCGAGGAGGATGGCCTGGCGGCACCTGGCGCGGGCAATCTCGACCCTTTCCTTGAGAGTCTCCTCCCTGACGGCGACCTTGACCATCTCCATGTCCATCTCCAAGAGCTTGAGCACCCTCTCCAGCTCCGTCACCTTCCTCTCGTCCACGCCCCCCTTCTCCACCACCACCGCAACCTCCTCCCGCGCCCTCTCCGCCACGATGAACCCCACCTTCGCCAGCAGCTCCGCCGACCCGAACCGCCCCCGAGCCATCAGACCTTCCAATTTCTCCACGAAATCGGCGATAATCCAGCCTTTGGGCTTCTCGTGGGAGATCTCCTTGGTGCGGGTCCAGCCGATCTGCCGGTTCGGGGGCTCGGGCGGGGCCACGGCAGCGCTGCGTCGGCGCTCCGGCGAGATGGCGGAGGCGCGCCGGCGCGGCTCGAGCCCGGCCAGGGGCGGCGCCGGGGCCGCGTTGGGCTCCGGCGATGGCTCGAAGCTGGCCGGCGCGCAGGCCGTGGCCGGGCGGCGGCGGCGGCCGTGGCGGGGAGCCCCGAGGGGGAGCCGGGGTGGCCCGAGAGAGCTAGCCATGGGGAATAAGGGAGAAGAATGAGTCAGGATGGGATAAACCCCTTTTTAGAAGGTGGTGGTAGATAAGGGGTGTTGGGTAGGGGGAAGGAAAGACCATCGTCATCGTCATCATCATTGTCATCCTGACCATCGTCATCGTCATTGTCATCATCATCGTTATCGTCGTCCTGACCATCATCATCGTCATCGTCATAGTCATCATTATCGTCATCCTGACCATCGTCATCGTCATTGTCATCGTCATCCTGACGATCGTCATCGTCATCGTCATAGTCATCGTTATCGTCATCCTGACCATCGTCATCGTCATTGTCATCGTCATCCTGACCATCGTCATCCTGACCATCGTCATCGTCATCGTCATTGTCATAGTCATCGTTATCGTCATCCTGACCATCATCATCGTCATCGTCATAGTCATCGTTATCATCATCCTGACCATCGTCATCGTCATCGTCATAGTCATCGTTATCGTCATCCTGACCATCGTCATCGTCATTGTCATCCTGACCATTGTCATCGTCATCATCATCCTGACCATCTTCATCGTCATCGTCATCATCATCGTCATCGTCATCCTGACCATCGTCATCGTCATCATCATCGTCATCATCATCGTCATCATCATCGTCATCATCATCGTCATCATCATCGTCATCATCATCGTCATCATCATCGTCATCATCATCGTCATCATCATCGTCATCATCATCGTCATCAACATCGTCATCGTCATCATCATCGTCATCATCATCGTCATCATCATCGTCATCATCATCGTCATCATCATCGTCATCATCATCGTCATCATCATCGTCATCATCATCGTCATCATCATCGTCATCAACATCGTCATCGTCATCATCATCGTCATCAACATCGTCATCGTCATCCTGACCATCGTCATCCTGACCATCATCATCGTCATCATCATCCGGTTGTGTGGTTGTTTGTCATTGTCATTGTCCCTCTTCGTCATTCTGACCATCATCGCCTAAGATAAGGGGTATTGTCATCGTCAGTTGTCCGTCACCCCGTCATCTGTTGGGCCGCCGGTCACTCGTCTAATTATCATCGTTAGCTGCCCACCACTCGTGATCCGGTGACTCCATTGGAGGAGTTACTTAGTGGTTCCTCGTCATCTTTTTCTTTATTCATTATTAGGTTATTTTTGTTGTCTTTTTTAATTATCATTATTTTTTGGTTGTGCATGATCTGTCTGCTAATTATTCTCATTCGTCGCCTACCGCTCATCATCTGTTGGGTCTGTTGGAGGGGTCAGTTAGTGGTTATTCTTCATCTTATTATTATTAATATTATCATCATTTTTATTTGGTTGCTCGTCGTCTTCTTTAATTATCATTATTTTTTGGTTGTGCGTCCTCTGTCCGCTAATTATTGTCATTTGTTGCCCACCACTCGTCATCTGTTGGGTCTGTTGGAGGAGTCTGTTAGCCGATGCTCTTCCTCTTTTTATTTATATAATTTTTATTTGGTTTCTCATAATCCTTTTATGATTATTTCTTTGTTCCTCGTCATCTGTCCTATACTTATCGTCAGTAGTTCCCCACCACTCGTCATCTATGGTCTACTTATCGTCGTTAATTCCCTCGCACTCGTCATCTGATGGCTATGTTGGGGGAGTCAGTTAGTTATTGTTCATCTTATTATTATTATTATCATTCTGAATTGGTTGCTTGACGTCTTTTTTAATTACCATTATTTTTTTGTTGGGCATCATCTGTCCGCTAATATATTGTCATTCGTCGCCCACCACTCGTCATCTGTTGGGTCTGTTGGAGGAGTCAGTTAGCGGTTGTTCTTCATCTTATTATTATTAATATTATCTTCATTTTGATTTGGTTGCTTATTGTCTTTTTTAATTATCATTATTTTTTGGTTGCGTGCCATCTGTCTGCTAATTATTGTCATTCGTCGCCCACCACTCATCTTCTGTTGGGCTGTTGGAGGAGTGTGTGTTAGCGGTTGCTCTTCCTCTTTTTAATATTATAATTTTTATTTGGTTTCTCATCCTCCTTTTATGATTATATTTATGTTCCTCGTCATTTGTCATCTAATATTGTCATTTGTTCCCCACCACTCGTCAACTATAGTCTACTTATTGTGGTTAGTTCCCTCCCACTAGTCATCTGATTGCTATGTTAAGGGAGTCAGCTAGTTTTTGTTCATATTAGTATCATTTTGATTTGGTTGCTCACTCTTTTTTTTTAATCATTATTTTTTGGTTGCGCAAGATCTGTCCGCTAATTATTCTAATTCGTCACCCACCACTCGTCATTTGTTGGGTCTGTTGGAGGAGTCAAATGGTGGCTGTTCTTCATTTTATAATTATTATTATTATCATTTTTATTTGGTTGCTCGACGTCGTTTTTAGTTATCATTATTTTTTTGTTGTGTATCGTGTGTCCGCTAATTATTGTTATTTGCCGCCCACACTCGTCATCTGTTGGGTTTGTTGGAGGAGTCGTTAGTAGTTTCTCTTCCTCTTTTTATTAATTTTTTTTTTGGTTTCTCGTAATCCTTTTATTATTATTTTTTTGGTTCCTCACCATCTGTCATTTACTCATCGTCACTTGTTCCCCACCACTCGTCATCTATAAGCTACTTATCCTCGTTAGTTCCCTTCTACTCGTCATCTAGTGACTATGTTTTATTTCAAAAAAATCTGATGACTATGTTGGGGGAGTAAGTCAGTTGTTGCTCATCTTTTATTATTATTATTATAATTTTGATTTGGTTGCTTGTTGTCTTTTTTAATTATCATTATTTTTTGGTTGCGCGTCATCTGTCTGCTAATTATTGACATTCGTCGCCCACCACTCGTCTTCTGTTGGGCTGTTGGAGGAGTGTGTGTTAGCGGTTGCTCTTCCTCTTTAATAGTATAATTTTTATTTGGTTTCTCATCCTCCTTTTATGATTATATTTATGTTCCTCGTCATTTTTCATCTAATATTGTCATTTATTCCCCACCACTTGTCATCTATAGTCTACCTACTGTCGTTAGTTCCCTCCCACTCGTCATCAGATGGCTATGTTGGGGGAGTCAGTTTTTGTTCATATTATAATAATAATAATTATTATTATTATCATTTTGATTTGGTTGCTCGTTCTTTTTTTTAATTATCATTACTTTTGGTTGCGCATCATCTGTCCGCTAATTATTGTCATTCGTCGCCCATCACTCGTCATCTGTTGGGTCTGTTGGAGGAGTCAATTAGCGGTTGTTCTTCATTTTATAATAATAATTATTATTATCATTTTTATTTGGTTGCCCGTCGTCTTTTTTAGTTATCATTATGTTTTTGTTGTGTATCATGTGTCCGCTAATTATTGTCATTCGTTGCCCACCACTCGTCATCTGTTGGGTCTGTTGGAGGAGTCTGTTAGCTGATGCTCTTCCTCTTTTTATTATTTTATTTTTTTGGTTTCTCCTCATCCTTTTATTATTATTTTTTTGGTTCCTCGCCATCTGTCATTTACTCATCGTCAATTGTTCCCCACCACTCGTCATCTATAGTCTACTTATCGTCGTTAGTTCCCTCGCACTCGTCATCTGATGGCTATGTTGGGGTAGTCAGTTGGTTGTTGTTCATCTTATTATTATTATTTCTATTATTATTATTATTATCATTTTGAATTGGTTGCTTGTCATCTTTTTTAATTATCATTATTTTTGGTTGCGTGTCATCTGTCTACTAATTTTTTTTTCGTGGCCCACCACTCGTCATCTGTTGGGTCTGTTGGAGGAGTCAATTAGTGGTTGTTCTTCATCTTATTATTATTTATATTATCATCATTTTTATTTGGTTTCTCGTTATCTTTTTTAATGATCATTATTTTTTGTTGTGCGTCATCTGTTTGCTAATTATTGTCATTCGTCGCCCACCACTTGTTATCTGTTGGGTTTGTTGGAGGAGTCTGTTAGCGGTTGCTCTTCCTCTTTTTATTATTATAATTCCTATTTATTTGCTCATCATCCTTTTGTTTTTATTTTTTGGTTGCTCCTCATCTGTCATCTACTTATCGTCATTAGTTCCACACCACTTGTCATCTATTGTCTACTTATCGTCATTAGGTCTCCCCCCCCCCACTAATCATCTGATTGGTATGTTGGAGGAGTTGGTTAGTGGTTGTTCTTCATCTTACTATAATTATTTATTTTATCATTCTTATTGGGTTGGTTGTCATCTTTTATAGAATCATTATTTTTTGTTTAATCGTCATCCGTCCTCTACTTATCCTCATTCGTCGCCGACCATTTGTCATCTGTTGGAGGAGTCAGCAGTTGCTCGTCATTTTTTTTATTAGTATAATTTTTATTTTGTTGCTTGTTATCTTTTTCCTATTATTTTTTTTGGTTGCTCATCATATGTCGTTGATTTAAAGTTATTCGTTCCCCACCACATGTCATCTATTGTCTACTTATTTTCATTACTTCCCACCACTCTTTATCTATAGGGTATGTTGGAGGATTCAGTTTGTGGTTGTTCTTCATCATATTATTATTATTATTATCTTTTTAATTTGGTTTCTCCTCATCTTTTTTTAGTAACATTATTTTTTGGTTGCTCGTCATCTGTCCTGAACTTATCATCATTCCTCGCACACTACTCATCATATGTTGGATTTCTTTGAGGAGTCAATTATGGGTTGCTCGTCATCTTATTATTGTTATTTTATTTGGTTGCTCCTCATCTGTTGTATAATTATCGTCCTTAGTTCCCCACCACACGTCATCTATCGTCTACTTATTGTTATTAGTTCCCTTGCACTTATCATCTGTTGGGTATGTTGAAAGAATCAGTTTGTCATTTTTCTTTATCTTTTTATTATTATTATCATCATTTGTTTGGTTGCGTGTCATTTTTTTGCTATCATTATTTTTTGGTTGCTCGTCATCTGTCCTCTACCTATCGTCATTCGTTTCCGACCACTTGTCAACTGTTGGGTTGGTTGAAGTAGTCAGTTGTTGCTCGTCATCTTAGTATTATTATTATTGTTGTTGTTGTTGTTGTTTTTATTATTATTCGATTTCTCGTCATCTTTTTATTTTTTATTTTTAATTTTTTTGGTTCCTCATCATCTGTCCTCTTCTTGTCGTCATTCAGCGTGCACCACTTGTCATTTGGTGGGTATGGTGGAGGAGTCAGTTAATGGTTGCTTGTTATCTTTTTATTATTATTTATTTTTTTGAGTTGCTCATCATTTGCCATTTACCTATCCTCAGTAGTCACCCACCACTCGTCATCAGGTGGGTTTGTTGGAGATATCAATTAGTTGTTGCTGATTGATGTAATATGAAGGCGGGATTGTAATATACGTGCTACAACACGGGGAAATGGGCGCAAAATATGATGCAAAGGAATGTAATAAGGCATACGTTTTAAAACCAAGAGATAGTTTGTTATAATCCGAGTGATGTGAAACATATTCCAGATGAAGACACATGAAAGAGTCAAGCACGACCAGACTCTTGATGACCCACGAGGTCAGCTCGATAGGCGACAAAGTGGGGGACAATCTTTGTCCAATAGCGTCTGGACCGTCAATGTAAACAAGTAGATCTTACACAGTCAAATATCTACTCTTCATGATTTGGTGACTAATCCTTTAGTCAAGTTTAACTTCTCTCGTAGCAGCGGAGCAGTCGTAAACCAATATTGAAAGACACAATCAACACTATAAAAGAAAGAGGAGGGGGAAGGAATCATGATCATGCAGGACGACGTCTTTGACGTTGTCCGATCGGGTATCGAGACGATGCGTTGATACCAACTTGATGCAGGATGAGGTCACGGTCGTCGTTCATGCAGGTACTGAGGCGATGCTCGGTTACGTAGATGGAGCTGTTAGACGTCGTCACCGACGTCGTCAGACGGATAAACCCTAATGGATATGTAATTGCGATGAAATGATGTGCTCTACATTGTCGTACTTGTAGGCCCAGACTCAATGGAGATGCCGAACTTCGTGCTCCGAAGGGGTCGCTGGGTGATGGCAACAGTCACCTCTTGAACCTCGTCGGAGGGACGACAGAGTCTATGACACTGAACGGAATCAATCCATGGGGGCTCGCATGCAATGAACGGGCTCAACCAGTACTTGTAAGACGCTCAAGTTTCATAGTTTTCTCTCATTTCCTCTCTCACCTATCTAGCCCGAGCGCGGGGGAGACAATCAAAGATATACTGCAAAAGGTAATATAACAAGCAATCGGGAGGACGCCGTACCTCGTTGGCGATCAGCTCGTCGGGCAGAATCTTGGTCAAGTGCAGTAGCCGGTGCGAGGTGTAGGGCAGAGATAAGCGGGGAAGTGACCCTGCGTAGTCTGCTTGGCGGCTGAATCACAGCGTTAGAACGAGTTGTTGAGGGAAATGAGGTTGGGGGGCAGACACTGGAGTGGCCTACGATGGCGAGGCGGCTCAAGCAAGACTTTTGGACCGGCAGAGTGACTGTGCAAGAGTCTGCTTGGCCGGGGTCGTTCTGCAGGTGCGAGCGGCAGCAGCCATTTGACAGTGGGGAGTGAGCCCATTTGATGATCGATGATTGATAGAGAGGTGTGGAATTCACGTCTCAACAATGGCAGAACTGGGGCGACCAAACTGATTGGCAGTGATCGAGTGCGTTAAGAAATAAATGCACTGTGGCTGATCTGGGTTGTTTTCGGGCCGCAAGGGGACCACTAGCATCCAGTGACCGATAGGAGTAGTCAAATCTGACACGTACCTCTCTCCCGACAGCAGGTGAGAACAACTTGGGCAGGAAAAATCTTCGCCACAACAATGGTGACTCGTTCGGCTCAGAAGGGAGACAGATCATGCAACAAGAACCACCAACGGCTGGCAAAGGTCGGAGGTGCAGATTGGGGGATCGGAACGATGCAACCACAGGGCATGGTCCTCGGTGGCCGTTTCCCGATCCTGAGCGGTTGGTGATGGGGCGTGTACCCGGCGCGTCCCGGCTTCCCAGGTGTCGTGGAGATATCGGACGCACCGGGTACACGCCCCATCACCCATCGCTCAAGTGGCATCATAGATTCAAAACTTGTACATACAGACATGATGATGGATAGAATGGATAAATTAGTAGACTTCCAAAAGGCGTTGGTAGAAAGATTAACTCCACCTAGCATCACTCAAAGACCAGGGGAGCAAGGTAGTTGAGAGACACCACTCTCGTACATAGCCAATGCCAATCAAGAGCATGATGAGTGTGATGCTCAAGCTGAACAAGATGATATAGCAGTTCAAGAGCAAAGCCACAACGCCAAGACAAGGTCAACAAGTTAGAACTTCCTACCACAATGGATATAACAATAATCCTACTCGTTATGCTCCCAACCCAGCAATGGTTACTCACTACGGCAAAGGAGTGGCCCTGAGCAGTTTCAGCGCCACTCTGTGCACACCTATTCTTAACCACAATCATTGTCTTGACAACCCTCAACACCAAACGATCTATCAACTCAAGAGATGATGATGAAAATGATGGTGCAAATGACTCTACTCACACAACTGACTGAGACATTGATAGAAAGAGTTGAAAAATCAGAGACCCCAATGGCAACGGGCATAACACAATTGTCCTCTCAAAAAATCCCAAATCCACGAAACATGGGACCATTCTGTGATGTACCGTCACCATCCATGAACTATATAACATCACAGGATTTATCCAACTCACCTTTGGAAGAAGAACCATATGTCCAACCCCATAGTCCATACTATGGAATAAGTGAATTTTACAGATGAGGACATAACTAGGACCAAAAAATTTACAACTGAAAAAACCCTGGAGAGGCCAGAATCACTTGTGACATTAGTGGAATCAGCTTCCACAACATATGGATAGATCCTAGATCAGACCTTATTGTGATGCCATCCTAAATTTTGAAAAAACATGCTATAGGTGAATTACGCCTTACAACTCACACAATGCGCTTAGCTGATGGTACAGAAAGGGTACCTAAGGTGAAATGCACAACGTGAGTATCAACATTCAGGGGTGTAATTTCACCGAGAACTTCATTATTTTGGAAATTGCCAATTTTGATGATGCAGCTATACTTTTGGATCAAATATTTGTGAAGAAGGAACATGCAATTACCGACATGGACGAAGAAGTGGTTATCCTACATGACAAGCATAACAGGATCTCCGTAAAAAGGTGTGAGTGAAAGCTTCACCATCAATGTAAAGGAGTACCCCAAGGAACCGAAGGAAGTAATCAAGGATACACCACCAATAACCATGGATAAGAATAATGAGCTATCCACATTTATGGGGAACCCACTCGTACATTTCTTTCGCAAGACTCCTCGCTTACATTCTCAGCTAGCCATACATGTCCTAAATAGGGTAGCTCACATTTTAAAGGATGATGTAGAGAAATTGCACGAAGAATGAAGGGCGATGATAACTCAAGTTGAGAAACTCGAACAAGAGCATGCCTCCAGTATGTTAGCAGAACAACCTATATCCGCATCTCTGACCAAGAAAAATATGAAAACACCACCACATAAAACTATACGAGGGAAAGTGGTTACGAGCACAAAGAAATGCAAGGTTCTTCCCAAACACATTATACCATCACGCTCTGAACAAAAAACCCATGATCAACAGAAGTTATGATGGATACCAGCTCATATTCTTGAATACCACAAAATCGGCTCCTCAAAAAGAATATGGATTCCTAAAGTTATCCTTATTGAATTCACGTAACTGTAGAGCATGCACAAGTCTGACTGACTACTATAAAATCAGTGCTTCCTAGGAGACAACCCAGTCCACTATCTTGGTTATTTTCTCCTTTCTAGTTAGGTTTGATTTATATCTTGAATTTTATTTGCTTCCAATAAAATGCCAAGGAGGTGAAATCGTAGGGTACACCATGCGCCGTCAACTAAGCCAACCATGAAGTGACCACGGAGCAGATTTATTTGGTTCTTTCTACACCTACTATTAGTGTTTTTTCATGCATGTGATCAACATTCCTTCGTGTCTCATTCGAGAGTATACAGTGAGTTAGTGTGCGCTTCCCTGTATTACTTAGTCAATTAACATGACGAATCTAAACTTCTGACCCTGTTTTTCAGTCATTGATTCTCACCTTATAGCCTTGAGCGACGCTGCAAATCTCTCTCCCAAGCCTAAGCTCCTAAACACACATCTTCATCCTCCAAGCAATAAATATCAAACACCTATTAATAAGGGTGAAATCTTTGAGAAAGCAAGTTCTAGAGAAATATGTGATCGATACGCCTCAATTTTTGTTAACCCTGCAAGGCACAAGAAGCCAAATTAAAAATTAAAAAGGGGTAACGTGAAAAGTAGACAAATTGAAATTTTTGAGAGGCACCAAACTTAATTATCTACATGTTCTCCAATAGAGTGGACGATAGTATGCATGCTCAGCTAGATGGTGAGTTTAATGGGTGTTGGATAATACGAAAAATAAAGAGCAGGATTGAAATTTTGCGAAGTGTATAGATAAGCTCATAGAGGACTCAACTCTTGAGGAGCCCAAGTGAAAAGAGAGAATGATATGTGGTGGGAACTTCCCTAGCCTAACCCTCACATTCAAAGGGAGCTAACCCACTTAAAAAATAATTAGACCCTAGTGTCAACTATCATCATAAAAACATTTTCTTGGTTATGCACCATTGCTAAGGGACTAGCAATGTTTAATTAGGGGAGTATATGATAGACCCAAAATGTGTCACTTAATTGTAAGTATTTTTAAGTATTTTTTGGATACTTTCATGTGTATTTTCTCCAATTTTATAAAATATTGTGTTTCATGCACTAAATTATATTTAAAAGTCATTTTTTATACAGGTTTTACATGCTGAAGAATTCTTTAGTAAGAATATGTTTCTAAGAATATGTTTCAGACATTGTAACTTTTAATGCTCTATCTAGTATTTAAGTTTATATTTTCTTTGGCATAAAAGAAGTCAAAGTGAAAGAAAGAATTTAAATAAAAAGGGGGCTTGTGGGCTGGCTAAGGAGACGACTAGGTGCATAGAGCCAAAGCCAGCTGCTCCACAGGCGAGCGCACAAGGCCCTCAAGCCCTCCAGTGGCTGGCAAAGGGCAGTGCGCCCCACATGCAAGCCCAAGCCGACCACATATGCACAAAGGGAGGCCCAATAAGGCCCACAAAGGAGAATCAAGCCCGCAGCACATAGGAGATAAGTAATTTTTATTCAGTAGACTATTCATGCCATTGTTTGTATAGTGCAAAAAAAATATTTTTGTGATATCGGATGTAGATCCATAGATATTTAAAAACTACAGCGGGCCGTGCCATAGAGCCAAAATATTATCGCAGCCCAATGGGCCAAAATCTGTACAAAATAAGAAGAAAATAAAACCGGGCTTCAAGACACCCCCGCCTGAAGCCCATGTCTTTTTGGGCCATTTTTAAAGGCCGATATGATCTCATCCGTCTGATCTTCATAAAGAAGATCAGACGATGAGATCTATCTTATTTTATTACATCTTTTATTTCTATTATATGCCTTCCTATTGGCCAGCGGTAATAATGTGGATCTTGGGACCCTTTGGTGCACGAATCGAAGCATGCAAGGCTGATAGGCCAGCTGATGAGGCTTGCTATGGGGCAATGGAGGAGTACACCGATCATATAGGGTCCACGACTGAAATTTAATTTCAGCCGTCAACCCAAAGTAGAAGAAGAATCCAATGGTGGGGAGGACAATCTTGTCCTTTTGAGACCCCCGGCCGTCCTCCTTGTCTGCCGGACGGAGGGGGCCGTCGACGACAGGACCGCATACGGGTCCAACAACCTCAGGAAAGCTGTTGGATCAAGCCTACCCATCTTTGGGTTCAAGAGAACTTCTCTCGACCCTTTAAAAGGGAGTTTTGACATCTAATTACCTCACCGTTTTGACCAATAGCCCAAGAGCAGTGGGCGGGGATCCCTCTCGGACTCAGAGGTAGATGATGGCATCGTGACAGCCCCGGTGGCTGCGGAAGACTTGAGAAGGCTTCAAGGAAGAGCGCGGAGTGTGCGATTATGTGCCAGAAATGGAGAGGATAGAAGGGGAAAATGCATACCAAGTCTAGGCAGCGGTGATCGGCGCAGCGACCCCCATTCTTCAATTCAACACAGAATCAGGCAATCTGAGCTTGTCCTTGTTGAATTCCAAGAATTTTATAGCTTAATTCTGTCTGCAGATACTGATCTAATTCATTTTGATCTAACCCTCTTATTTTGACTCTATCTTTGGAATTTGGCCAAACATCTTATAGGTGTTTGACTAATTACCCCTTAAACTTCCTAAATCGACCCTTAAAAATATATAAAATACATATAAAATATTAAAACATGTAAATGCATCTTAAAATACTTATGGTACTTATATAATAAATATTTCATTGATATAAATACTATTATATAAGTATAAGTGATCTTATATTAATATAACTATCCTTCACTCTTTCTCACTCAGTACGTTACAATTACTTAATAGTCTCTCTTTATATTCACGTATATATATTCTTAATATATATATAAGTACCTCTCTAACCCTTCTTGTTCTCTCTTAGTATATATGTCACTTTCGCGTTGTGACTCAGATTTTAAACAGAGGGATTTTGATATGGTCTCTTTGATGACATGCGCTCATGTAATATCTTATATTACCACATGCCCGAACCCGTGTGTTGTATGAATTTGTACGTGTGAGTGTAAGTTGACTAAATCATATTGTCAACTCCACATTCCAATCTCATTAGTCCACTAAGTTATGGGAACCTACATTTAGTTCAATTAAGTTTTGATTATTCACATCAAATTAACCATGCCACACATTTATATCACAAACGAAATCATATAACAAATGTAATATAAAATAATTATTTCACTACTTCTAAATTTTTACTAAAGAAACATGACTTTCATGCTTTCAAATTCAAGAAATAATTATTTAAATATTTTAAATACTTTACAGAATTTACTGAAGGCTATAATAATTTAACTTTAAATTATTTTATTAAATAAATTCAAAATTATATTTTTATAGTTTTACGAACCTCAAATAACTTTTATTTTGACTTATCTGAGTTAATAAATTAAGAAATATTTTTCTTGAATTTTCCAGAATCTTTTGCAATTTATTTACCCTTTAAATAATTTATTTCTAAAATACTTAAATTAATAAATTACTTATAAAATATTTAAATGAAATATAACTGGATAGTTATTGAAGAACAAGGGGTGGCGAACTGTTTGAAATGCGGGAGCGGGTTCGAATACCGGCTCTTAGATTTCTTTACAGAAAATGTTTATTTTTGGTGATCAGATTTGACACGATTCGACCCGATCAGATTGGATGCTTGGGCCTCTAAGGGTGATCTTTGGCAGCCCTTGGGTGGCCCTCGGCACTCCTGGGGCGGCCAGTGCCAACGCCAGCTGCCTAAGGGGGGCGGAAAATGTCCGCTCAAGGACTCATAACCTGGCTCTGATACCATTGTTGGGTTCAGAAAACATGTTTCCATCGATGCAGAAGTGTGTTAGTCGATTCATAATCGATCTTTAAACCAAAACATTAAATGTACCATTTTGGGGAACTTATTCGATCCTTGACATGCTTACTTTGAGATCATTCTGAAACCGTTGATGCGTCCAGCCTCTTGGATATTCACCTTTTCTTCTTCAACTCTCCTTGGAAACTCTCTCCATGTTTGAGTAATGATGTTCAGAATAAAGAAAGGGAGGGCCTCTCAAATCTGGCTTACATGGGGGCTTGAAAATGAGAGCCTTTTTCCTATTTATGTTTCACTTAAGTTTTTATCAAAAATCTAAAAGTAAAATACATCCACCAATGCCCTTATGACCTTATGTGCGTGACCCTCAAGGCCTTTGTATCAGTTTAATTAATAACTTTGATGGACCAATAGCATTTATTGGCCAAACCAATTAGTTCACTATATAAACATATATATTTAACCTATATGGTAGGTTAAGTTTCTAGACTGTAGAATACCAAGCTATGCCTCATGCTCTATAAGTTATTGAGTGGTGTTGAACTCTTTTATGGAACCTTTACCGTCATCAGTTATCATATGCGTATAATCCATCATCCCCGCCAAACTCTCGAATGATTTAGGGTATCGTTTACTATCAAACCCTAATCTGTCATTCGATTAGTACTAATGTGTACTAGGGATCATTGGAGAACGCCTTCTCCAATATCCTCACTATACTGGCCAGGGATTTGATACATCCCCTTCGTTGAGTCAATCTCCTCTTATAACGAAGTTGGATGATCCCCTCTTCACCATGCAACCATCTGCGTAAGCTTCTTCTACATTCGAGCTATGATTTGTTTGAATCCCATGATTAGAGGCTAGTAAGTCATAGTCAAAAGGTAGTCGTCCACTCACGATATGTCCTTGGTGTATCAGGTCAGTGGATCAATTATACAACTGTGACTTGAATCAACCTGATCGATGTTTAGGTGTGATACCATTCAAGGATTCATACATGTCAATTCAGTGAACTATTTCTCCAAAGAACATCCACTATCTGTCCTTAATGTCGCCACACTAATAGCCACAAGATCAGCGATATTTATCATATAGAAAAGATCAGGTAGTGCTATTGTATCTGCATAATTTGATTTCTTTCTCGACTCTCCATTGAATAGGAATATTTTAGAATAGATGTGTAAAGAATAATGATCGATGTATTATAATCTCATCATAATTCACTACGTCATTTCACGTATTCATGGACTTCATTTCAAACATCACATGGAATAATAACGAACGTAAATATTTTATTCAATGAACTTAAATAACAATGGTGGTGTGACTAGCTTGACAGCCACCTGATATCCCTCAAATGCGGCGCAGGGCCAGCACGACACGGCCTTAGCAACGGGTAGGTGGTGACGATGGCAATGGCGATGGCAGTAGGTGGTGACAACGGTGACTATGATAGTGATCAGTGGTGGTGTACATGGCCACAATGGTAGAGGCAACGGCGGTGGCAAATGATGAAGCTTTTGCATAAGGCTGCCCAAGCTTGTACTGGAAGTTTTGTTATTTATGGAAAAATAAAAATAAAATGGGAAAAACAAAAATAAAGAAATAAATGGCCCTTATTTGTCAACTTTTTTTTCTCTCTTCATCGAGGGGTACCTCCCTTTACATGGGGGGTAAATATGGTCCTTCCCCTTCGATAAAAAGTGAGAAGGCCTCCCTCTCCCAAGAGGGAGATGCCCATGATAGAGCCTAAACATGTCCGCCCATATACACCACCATGCGGGCCCTATTTCATAGGCCCAACACAGACTAATACTTTGGGCGGCATACATGAGTGAGCTACAAAACAGGAGCGAGAAATGATGACTTTACCATATTGATGCCAACGGAGATGGAGACCGGTAAGCGTCGACAAGTGGTGGAGTTGGAGATGGGAGTAAATGATGGTGAAAATCTAGGATACTAGTGACTATAACCCATGAAGACAGGAGGTGGAAAAAAATCAAGATCACTTTAACATTGTCGTTACATGCCCTACTAATAAAGTGATTTTTACCTTGACATGTATTTATTTAAACATCAACCCTTCAATGCTTTGCTCATGGAACACAAGAATGGGCTCCAACAAGATTATGAGTGATGAATCATTTCGCCACTAGTAATAAGGAAACAAATCTAAGGGTGGTTTTTTTCTAAGGAGGGGGTTCTATTTATATACCAAAAATGGTGATAGACAGATGAGGTAAATATGGTATATCCCATAACTTTCAACCCCAAACTCTTTTATTAGCAGTCATCATTTGAGTATGGAGAAAATCTAAGCTATCCTATTTTCTCTCTCATCATAGTAGTATGAAAAATTGCCACGTTGCCACTATATTTAGAATATTCAAAAATTCAAAACACATTAAAAGCATTTTAATAAATTCAATATTGTATTTTTGACTTTAAAAATATATTTTTTACATTTAACGACACCAGATTCCATGAAAATCAGACTATCATTTTTCAATTAAAATAAACCCCTAAAAAGCTTTATATACTATTACATAAATATTGTTTCATCAACAAATTAATGTTTGGCGGTTGTGAAAAATATCATTAAACAATAGAAATACATCATAAAAATTTAATGATTTATTAAGACCATTTAAAGGCAAATAAGGACATAAAATATATAAAACTACTGGAAAATAGCATATATTTTATTATTATTCCATAATTAAAAGGCAAATATCGAATCATGTATTTATTAAATCCCTTTTAGCATTTTTTTGATGATAATATGCCCCTTTTGTTTTAAATTAACATTTCATACATTAAGTAGGGCTTTTTATAATAAAGTTTTTCTTAAATATATGTTACATAATTTATGGGCCCAATATTTTTTCATTCATAATATTTTTTAACATTAAGAATTATTGACATTGAATTGATTGAGGTATTAATTTATATATATTATAATTTCGAATTTATTTATCAGAAATATTAATGCTTTCTACCCTTAATTCCGACTAGAGAACATGTCGCCATTTGATTACAAATCAATAATGTTGTAAGCAATATTGCAGATATTCATATTGAAACGATGTCATTATAGAAACATAAATTCTGCTATCATAATAACTAATGATTGACTGATGTAAGTTTTTTTCAGCAACAAGGGTGACAAGGAAAATCACTATGTGTCTCTACTTGAAGGGAAATGAGAAGAGAAAAAAGTAAAACCCTTTATTCATAAAATAATTGCGTACCTTTTTTGTATGATGCCAATGACACCAAGTCTTAAACAGAAATAAAAATGGGAAATATAAATAATAATTGAAATGTGTATATGAGGCCTGGTGATATCTCAACACATCACATGTAAGTTATTTATATAACATACATTTATGTTATTTTTTCATGTTGGACACAAACAGTTTTTTGGAGCTGCCAATAAAAAAAAGGGAATGGGGGTATAATTAAAAGGGAAGGTAGCAGGGTATCAACTGTACACAAAAAAGAGAGATGCAACAATGTTTTTTAAAAGGATAGATAAGATAGAAACAAATGGACAATTAGGAGAGAGAATATTTATCCAACTTTACCTCGGTATGTGACGATCAAAAGGCTAATCAAGGATGGAATCCTAAATTTGTAGCTTTTGCTTTCTCTCTTATTTTCATCCTAAATTTGCAGCTTTTGCTTTCTCCCATCTTTGTAAAAATAATCCTTATATCCATTTTTATGTTGATTCATACATTTGTTGGTTGATTAAAAGAGAATGGATTTCTTAGATACATTAAGTTTACTCTTTGTGTGCCGAGTGCTTGAGAAGAAGCCATGTGTTCAAGAAGGCTTACTAGGCCGATAATGACCATATTCTACCATGTATTTATTCTTGGTCCACTACCTCCCCTCTTTCATCTCCATGATTTTCTTCTTCTTCCTAATACATAAACACTTGCATTATTTCATTTCTTTACTTAATTATTGGGTTTCTTGTTCCCTTTGACAACACCATGATATTGGTTGAACATGAGGATCTGTTTTTAGTGTTCTTGCCTCAAATTCGCTCTTTCATCATCATCATTAAGCTTCTACTACCATCCGTATTATCATTGCATCATTCACTTTCTTCATTGGATCATGTCATAAAACTTTTGAATCAAAATATCATCACCATCTCAACATCACTGCACGCTATCACATCACTTCCTATTTCGGTCTGAGCCTTCTTATCTCATTCACCCATAAAATCTTAATCATACCACTATATCTTATGTATTATCATTTATATTGATCATATTAAACTTACTGCAAACTATCTTCTTATACCCTCATATATTCCACCATCACTAGCTAGATTTTTAACTATGAGTACATGTTTATATTTTTATTGATTAAACTTAAATTCATTGACGACTAATTAAACCCAGATATTTTGTGTATACTATATGTTTCATTTCTAGGAAGTATATATGAAATTTAATGTGTTGAATATCTCAATCTCATGTATTCAAAGTATACTTATACATATCCAATATACTCTCCATCAACTGTGAGTAGAAGTGGCACTTGGCAAGAGTAAGAGAAAAAATGGAAAGACAATTAAGAATGATTTGCATGGATATCAAAATTAGGTGCACCATCTATTTATTATCTCTAGGAATTTTTAAGAAAAGTATCTGTCCATGGTAAAAATATTGTAAATAAATGTGTATTGCAAGCTAATCACACATTCCACATTTCGTTAAATATTTATGGATATATATTTATTATAATTGAAGTCCGGGAATGGAGTCGAAGACGTGTTTAACTTTCATAAGATCATAATATTTTGACAATTTTTCTTTTCATATGTGTTCTAAATATACCATTGGGGGGATCTTTCAGATGGATAACATTGTCTAGTCCCATTCATATGATGAGATTGCGAAACTCAAAGCCATTAGTATAGAGACATTAAGGACAAACAATGAATGCCCTTCAAGAAAGAGATCAGTGAATTTATATGTATGAATCCGTGAATTTTATCATACATAGCATTAATATTATTGATTGATATATTAGATAAAAGAGCTGCCCCATGGATGGATGGTTGTGTCTTGACTATGGCATACAAGTTTCTAATCAAGGGATTCCAAACCATCCTAGTTTGGGTGAAAAAGGATCCCATAAAGGTAACTGTGTTGTCAAGCTGGAATCGTCTACCTATGGCGTATGACGATATCGACTCAAAGAAAACCATGCAGTTCAATTCCTAGGGAGGTAGGCAAAATATCAGAGAACATGTTGTCTAATGATTTCACATGAAACAATAGTAACTAAAATGACTTATAGGTTCCAATGGTTAACAATACCCTATATAATTTGGGAGTCTCGTGTGGGTGAAGGATTATACTTACACGATAATTGATGAAGGTAAAGATTCTATGAGTCTCGACATACTCTATACTATTTAGGGATGAGGTCTATCTTGAACCCCCATCATCCGTCAACTAAATCAACAATCAATAATTAATTAGTTAATCCATATATGATATTTTTTATTAAGAAGGTCAATTCAAGAACTATTATTAGGCCATTAAAGTTATGAACTATATTAAGACATGGGCCTAGAGGGTAACACTCAGAAATTTTTTTAAAGATATTGATTTTCTCTGAGAACCTTTACACGCGATATATTTTTTTTTGTAGAATTTATTTGACCTAATAGACTATTGTTGAGAAGCTTCGGGCGTGGGCAGGCATCCCAAATTTCTACAAGCATATCATACTTAACTGCAGCATTCTTAACTTCAATTCTTTAGATGTTGGTAGGCATACTCTAATTTAATGAGATTTTAATAAATTTTCACCTAGATGGAAACTTTTGTGAAATTCTTTCAAGGAATTTATGAAACAATTTATGTTTAATATAAAAAGGCACCCTCATTTGATATCTATAAGAGAGAATTTTTTTATTGGTTATCATGCGTTAAAATCTTTCTTCCCATTATCTTCTCACCATCATCCCTGAATGATGCTTCCATTGGAGACTAGATCGAGAGGAAATCAGATTTCTAGCAGCCAAATTCCTTGACAGAAAAAATATATAACATATTATTGATTGTGTGAATACTTCTAGAGGCCAAACATTTGAATGGCTTGAATATGCTAACTTGATGAACAAAAAAACACAAACTTGATGTGCAAAAGTGATAATTTGGGTTTTTTGTTTTTAGTTTTTAGATCTATCTTCAACATAATATTCCATTGGAAAATCAAGTTCAGATCATAAATTGAAGCCCCAAATGCCTACTAATATTTCTGTGGTTTTCCTCAAATAAGTGTATATCCACCAATGTTCAATTTTTTTATTTGTGTTACCTTATAGGAAAATGTTTCTGTTGATGAATAACTTTAATGACTCAAGAAACTTTTGTTGGTCAATATTATTAAGTAGCTGCATATCAATATTGATTAATCAAACAAGGCTTCATTTAATCAAATCTATAGGTTTAGGACCTAGTCGTGGGCATCAAGTTACGCCTAATTTCTCTTAAGTCATTAAAAGAGTTTATCATTTCTCTTATGGAACCTTTATCCTAATTGGTTACCGTGTGTGTATAATCCAACATATGGGTTTAACTCATAGGATATGTTTAGAGAATATCCTCTCCAATATTTACACTGCATTGCTCAGGATTTAAGTGCATATTTTTCCTTTAGATAATACCAAGGGAATACGATTCTATCTTTTGACCACCCAGTCATATTCATAAAATTATTGTGACATCCGAGCTAAGATCTTTTAAATTTTCATATATAGGAAGTCGTGCGTGTAGTCCAAACATAATTATCCATCCATGATATGTCTTGTGACGTAGGTTTAGGGGCCATTTACACATAGATATATTTTCGTGAATCAACATGATTGACGGTTAGGTATAAACCATGTAGGGATTTATATGGATCAATTTTGTGAACTCTTTCTCCAAAGAGCACCCACTATTTGTCCTTTGTGTCTCCATGCTAATGGCTATGAGATAGCCCAGGGACATCATATGACAAAAACTACACAATCATATTCTCTCTTGATAATTCGATGTCCTTGTCAAGTATACTTTGATTATGAATATTCAGTTCACACTTATAGATTCTATTGATCACCAAATTACACTCTCATCATAATGCATTTAGTCATTGTATATATTCATATGCTTCAATGATGCGCATACTAATTAATATAATATATTAATTAACATTCAAGGACATGTGGAAAATGTGATTGGCTTGCAGGCCACATATATTTTCAATAAATAGATAGGTATAATTCATTTGGAATTCGGGCACGCTTGATTCAGTTTTGCATTCATGACCACATTATTGTACAATATTCCTGAACTTATGTAGCTAGATGTTGCAAAGCAACATTGCAACGCTTTTTTCCCATTTATTCAACATCTGGGACATTATTCAGGAGAAGACATTAGGGTCTTGTTCATTCTCTCGGTTAGAAAACGCAGTTTCCAAATCCTGCAAAGAACCAATTCATCAAGAGTCAGCACTCATTTATTTTCATGCAAAATGAAGGTAAAAATTGTGATAGTAATATGTAAATAATATTATGGACTCACTTGGACGCTGGTTGACGATGCGGCCAGCCCCATCGAAGTTGCAGGCAGAGGCTTCGCGGCCGTGCTTCTGATAATAGCTGTTCATGGCATAGGAAGCATGAGCCACCAATGTATTTGGCTCAAAGCACTGTGCCCCAGGCTGTATCAGTCCACAGTCAGCCCCTCCAGGGCCACAAGCCCAATCCAAAGCGCCTTGCAACCTCTCATTTCCCACCGCTTCATTGGCCACGCACCAGCTCCCACCTCCACCACCACCCCCAAAGTCAATATCATAAACTTTCCTCCCATCAGGATAAAATAACCCAAAGTTCCTCTCCTCCTCCGGCCCAGGCTTCAGATTCTCATTGAACAACGCAAACAAATAGAGATCGAGATCACTATCAGGATAAAGAGGCGTGCCCGTCTGCCCATTCAGCACCCTCCTCACCATGATGCTATTATGGGTCTGCGCGTTCTCCACGCTCGGCCCTCTCTCCCTTCCAAGCTTGCCCACTTCCATAGCCGACCTTCTTCCTTCATCTTCTTCTTCTCCTCCTCCTCGGATCCTCCTCCTTGGGGCTGTCGGATGCCCAAACTCTCTCAGCACTAACCTCTTCCCTGCGTTTCCCCTTCCCATGATATCTCCAAAGCCCAACGCAGCTATCCCCGTATAAACCGCATCAATCTGTGCGTCTATAAGGCTGAAGTACATCCGGCCTGTTATCGGATCTCTCACGCCAGAGTTTGGCAGGCCCAGAGCGTAGTTCAGATCGATCTGAGGGTTATCTATGTAGGTGAAGTACGGGTAGAGGTTGATCATGAAGTAAGAGTCAGTCTTGGAGATGAAGTCGAGAATTTGTCTAACTGTCGGCTGGAGATCTCCTCTGAATCTCCCTTGAGAGGGGGGAAACGACCTGTCAAACGCGGAGAAGGCCACGGGAGTGGAGACCTTGACGATCCCGTCGAGTTTGAGGTTCTTGATAGCGTTGTAGACGTTCCACATAGCAGGGACGATGGCCCAGTTGAGATCTGACCGTTGATGGAAGACCTCGTTGCCCACGGCGACGGCTATGATGTCGGTAGCAGGGCGGTAGACGCCGATGTTTTCCCATACCCAAGTCCCGGCCACGTTCGGATTGTTCATTGCGGCGAGCCTGTCGTTGGGAATGGCGATGGTGACCTTGATTCCTGTGTTTGCGAGGGCGCGGAGTACTTCGGCGTTGGAGTCGTACATGCCCACTGCAGTTATGCCGTTGGCCTTGAGAAGTTCTACCACTCTCGGAGGTGAAGGAAGGTTGTTGCCGTCTCTTCCGTAGTCCACTCCCACTATCCCTCCCCATGCTGAAAACAGAAGTGAAAGTAATTTTAAGGCTTCTGTTGAAGAATAAGGGTCGGTTGCATTGTTTTCTTCAGTATAAATCACGAAATAACTGAATAGTATATATCTGGAACGATCGTTGAAAACAGAAGTGACTCCCACTATCCCTCCCCATGCTGAAAACAGAAGTGAAAGTAATTTTAAGGTTTCTGTTGAAGAATAAGCAAAGATTCGGTCGCATTGTTTTCTGAACATATACAAATTTGAACTTAAGAACATATACAAATTTATCACTGGAACGATCATATATTTTAGAACATATACAAATTTGAACTTAGCAAAACGTACTTGAGGCCCTTGCTATCTTGCTAATTTTGAGTCAACAAGTTGTGATCTTAGTATTCTTTGAGAGTAATGGTAACTCTCAAAGAAACATCTCGCTTGTAACTCAAGGACTGAACCTTATTTAATCGGCAAAAGGAGAAATATCATATTATACAGTATATAATGGATTATTCCATATTTATTTTCTAGACAGAATCAGCCTCTACTTATCATCAGATCCCCACACTTAAATCAGGAAATATCTTAACACCCAAATTGGCAAAATAAAATCACTTTATGGTGGGGTAAAATGATAGCTTATATCTGCGATATACATATAATTGTCCATACAGGAAATTACAAATGAACAGCAATAGCCTGATTCCCCCTTGTAAAAATTCAAGCTATAGCTAATTGCGAGGGCTCTACTTTCACTCTTAGTCAGGCTGTTATTGTTCGTCTACACCAGAGGACTCGGCAATCAAGGCAACTGATCTGATCGATCAAGATTTGATCAATAAGATCAGATGATCAAGGGCAGTCCAGAGGATGTGAATGGGGTCGGGAGTACTCACCAGTAGATGAAGACGTGATGAAGAGAATCAGGAAGAAGATGGTGGTAAGCTCCATCTCCGATAGCTTTCCCCTGTAGACCGGTCTACCCAGACCGAGAGAGAATGCTAAGGAAAGCTTATGCGAGTCTTGTTATAGAGTGGAAACTGGGCAGCTTGGCGATAGAAGTTTGACTAGACACGGCGCCGCCGGGGAGAAATTTGTGAAATATGCGTAGTTTTTTTTAAGATTAAATTATAAGTTAGAAAATGGGTTTATCTAAGTGGGTCGATTCCTTTCTTTTCACTCGACTCGGGTGCGTTTTGTTGGGGTATAACACGCTCAGCATTCCATATTACCAATTTCTTATTGGAATTCTTACTGCAATAGATAGTGGTCGAGTATTTTGCTGGAGTTCACTATTCCAGCGGTATAGTCCACGTTTACGGTAATGATTGGTCTATAGAGATATCCTGATTTAGAGAGAGACAGAGGGAGAGCGAGAAAGAGAGAGAGAGCGAGAGAAGAAGAAAGAAAGATAGAGAGAAAGAGAGAGAGAGAGAGAGAGAGAGAGAGAGAGAGAGAGAGAGAGAGAGAGAGAGAGAGAGAGAGAGAGAGAGAGAGAGAGAGAGAGAGAGAGAGAGAGAGAGAGAGAGAGAGAGAGAGAGAGAGAGAGAGAGAGAGAGAGAGAGAGAGAGAGAGAGAGAGAGAGAGAGAGAGAGAGAGAGAGCGTAAGAATCGCTACTGGTGGGTAATGACAGATTTCAATACAGGAATAGCCGACGACGTCGACGTCGGGTTCAAAGAGGTAATGCATTAATCTTATAGATTTAAACAGGGTTTTAACCTGGCACATTATCCCTGAAATCCAAATCTGATTTATCAGACGCTCAAAGGGTTTTTCCGTAAGGATAATGGGAGGACATGTGGATTCAAAGAGAGCCACTAAAAGGCAGGATAAGAAATAATTATGACGGAACTAATCTAGACTATAAAAATCCTTTCCCTCCAAAAGGCAATAGACCCATCAATCTTTATTGCAAGCCGACAAAGACCCGGCGGCTATATGACTTGTCTAAGCATTGATTTTTATTGCAACAAGCAAAATTATGTATGTATGTATATATGTATGTATGTATGTATGTATGTATGTATGTATGTATGTATCTATCTATCTATCTATCTATCTATCTATCTATCTATCTATCTATCTATCTATCTATCTATCTATCTATCTATCTATCTATCTATCTATCTATCTATCTATCTATCTATCTATCTATCTATCTATCTATCTATCTATCTATCTATCTATCTATCTATCTATCTATCTATCTATCTATCTATCATCTATCTATCTATCTATCTATCTATCTATCATTGCGTATCAAAGTTCAATTGGCCGACCTACATCATTGCGTATCAAAGTTCAACATTTAAGTTATCCTCCGGCGCTGAATTCGTTGAAATATTTGGCGGAATCCTTTGCTTCCTCGCATCATCAGCTGCAATGGGAACTCTCTTCTCTGACCCAAGTAGTGAGTCTTTATCGCCGGTTTGTGATAAGGAGGAAAGTAACATTGCATCTTCTATTTGCCGACCAACAAAATAGCGTCCGATCATTTACATTCTAAATTCTCCTGCGTCGCCTTTAGGCGCAGAAACATTTGACCCAATCCTCCCCTATATTGCACAAATAGCTGAACTGGGAACTCTCTATTTTGATCCAAGTATGGAGCTATCTTCCCTGCTGATCTTCATTCCAGCGATACTATTCCCCACAATTCTTCTCTTCCTTCTGAAGAGACCCACAAGAAAGCCGGCCAATCTTCCTCCGGGGCCACGCGCATGGCCAATTATCGGCAACCTTCCTTACTTTCTCATTCGCCTGCTGTCCTCCGGTCGCCGTCTCCACGCCGCGTTCGCCGCCATCGCCGAAGACTACGGACCCATCTTCCACCTCCGGCTCGGCGCCTGGAACGTTATCGTAGCTTCATCCCCCGCCACCGCCTCGCAAATTCTTAAAACCTCCGATCGCATATTCCGCGGGAAGTACGTACCTTCCGCTTTTCGCAGTCCGGAGATCACCGACTTGTCCGTCATCTGGAACGCCGATTGCGACGAGAACTGGCGGTCCCTTCGCTCTCTGATGAAAACCCATCTTCTTTCTCTTCCCTCTCTCTCTAGACTTGCGCCGGGAAGAGAGAAGAAGGCGGCGGAGATGGCCGAGTTTATGATGAGCAAGGCTGGAGAAGAAGTTCATATTGGGAAGGTGGTCTTCGCGACTGTTTACAATATCATGGGTAATCTCATCTTTTCCAGGGACGTGGTTTCTCTTGAGGAAGGGCAGGGCTGTTTCCTGATATGGAGAAAAACATGGCGATGATCGTCGAGCTCGGATCTCGGCCGTCCATCGAAAACTTCTTCCCTTGGCTTGTCGGAGGTTACGACGTGCAGCGATTGAGAAGCCAAGTGAGGATCTTCTCGAACAAGGTTTACAGCAAGTGGGACGAGATTCTGCAGCAGCGAAACTCTAATGAAACGAGAGGAGAGGGCTTCGCCGATGTTCTGCTGCGAAGTGGTATCCCATATGCCCAGGCCAAGAACATCATGCAGGTAAGAGTTTCGTCTATTGAAAGCCTGGCGATAATTAAATGAACTTGGTCTCTACACGTAAAAGATAAATCCTATAATAAACATTGAATATCTTCAAAAGGGATTTTAATCGCAGATTTTCGATATGCAGTGATTTAACCATGCAAAGAATGAACCCAATTTACAAATTTCAAGGATTTTTATGAGAATTACCGATATTTTGTTTCTTTTAGGAGCTCTTCGCTGCAGGATCAGACACGACATCCTCTCTCGTAGAATGGGTGATGTCGGAGCTCGTTAGGAACTCGGCTATCATGAACAGAGTCAAAGAGGAGTTAAAAGAAGTCATGGGTTCTCCTTCCCGATCAAAGAAATCAAGCCTCGCGATTCCTGATGAATCCCAGCTGTCTCGCTTGGCTTATCTCCAGGCCTGCGTCAAAGAAGCGCTTCGCCTTCATCCAACAGTGCCAGTGATTTTACACAAAGCCATTGATGATGGCGAGGTCATAGGCTACGCCGTTCCCAAGGGTTTTACCGTGATGGTGAATCTCTGGGCCATTGGGAGAGACCCAGAGAAATGGGAAAACCCTCTAGAGTTCTCGCCGGAGAGATTTCTTTCAGGGAAGTTGGATTACAAGGGCATGGACTTTGAGTTCATCCCTTTTGGCGCAGGCGTGAGGATGTGCCCCGGCATGTCGATGGGGATTTGCCTCGTTGAGCTTCTCGTGGCGACGATGGTTCACAACTTTGATTGGATCTTGCCTGATGGTAAGCAACCGGGGGAGCTCTGCATGGAGGAGAAGCTCGGCATTGTTTTGGCAAGAAGAGAGCCTCTAATTCTCACACCAAAGCCTCTTACATAGGATGTACTGCGTATCAGATAGGTGACATATATCGTTGAATCTACTTTATGGGATGTAGGCGGGTACGTTGAATCTACTTGCTATTTCTTTTCTGCCAATTTTTACTTCACAAGAGTTTTACACATTCATATAGACAAAAAATAGGATTTGGACGGTCATGATCTGGTGGATTAGTTAAAGCAGGAAAATATATACAGCTTTACATTAATCAATATTTTCAGGAATCCGCATGTCCTTTCCCCATTACATTATCACTCTTTATTGCTCACTCACTTGTTATAATCCAGAATCAGCATATATGCTGTATTTAAAAATAAATCCTTGGTTTGAGGGGATTAGAAGGGCCAAATTTATCCCATAATCAGTTGCCAAAAAGTACAGTTCTATTAATATTTTTTATTCACACGTAGTATGTAGATATGCTAGGCATTAATTTTATTGCCCTTACTCTTATCCACTAAACTTAGCAGAATTGGTGTGCTGTGGTTTAAGGAGTCGTTTATTGAGCTTGCACCTAGGGCTATTTTTTGATCTACCTTGTCACTATACTGATCTTTGATGCTTCCATTTTAACATGTTAACTAGTACCCATATCAGTATATTGATATATATTTATCTCTAGGTTGTTAATAAACGATAGTTATGGTATTAAAAATTATGACTAATACGAAAATCCACAAAAGAGTATAAAAATGATGACTAATACTAAAATTTATCATTTAAATATAACAATGTCCTTATTACTTGACTCTCATGTTCCATGAAATAAATTAAAACAGCATAGCTATCCGAAATAGTACGTTTTCAATCTATATTTTTTTACCCAAAATAAATATTGAAACTCAGAATCATATGGGTTGACTAAAATGAGTTCTGATAAATTTTATTGCTTGGTAAATTCATAACAATCAGATGAAGTAAATATTTAAAATTAAAAAACAATTAGTAAATATTACGAGGTCACTTAATGGTATGAATATTAATGGAGTATAACTAGATAAAAGTTTTATGAACTTTTAAGGTTTCGAAACAGTATAGAACACTATAAATTTTACGTGTGTATTTTTTATTGTCCTAATATGTTTCTTTTTAAAACCTTTTTGACTTCATTATGACTTGACTTTGGTATTTTCCTTTTGATTTATTAATTCCGCTGAATTAATTTTTTTATAATTTCAAAAACTTCGTAAGATACTTAGAATATCGATAACACCCTGAATATGTTGTGTTGTTCAAGTAATTAGCACATTTTTATCCATTTAAATAGTTTAACATAGAATGATTATCATATATTTATATGTAAATTACTATTTCAAGTGAATTGTAATTTTATTTATATTCTTTATTTATTCATGAATGTTAAGGAATTTATTTAAACTTGGAATAACTCTGTTTAAATGGAAATGACAGGTTTAAAAAATAAAATTAGTTTTAATTAATATGGGGATGAATTTATGACTTTTTTAGCATTTTATTGAATTTTTGGGAATTTATTTGTTTAATAAATGAACTCCTAAATAGAAAAATGACATAATTATAAGGAAAACAGGAGTTTTAGGAAATTTCTAAAGTCAGAGGGACTTTTTTTTATATAATTTGGTTGCAAATATACCCTTAAAACAGCTCTTGGTCACGCACTACAGACATAAATATCTACTTAAAGTTAATTTTAGAGTCTTACCAAATTAATCTGGAGTTTTCTATGGTTTTTAGGGAAATATGGAGGAGAGAGAGCGGAGGGCCATATTTTTAATTACTATTAGGCGGCGTCGGTTTGCACGGCAAATAAAAGCAGGGAGTTTTGCACAAAACTTCAAGAAATCGAGATTGCGTAGCCACGTGACAAGATCTAGTATGTCGAAAAAGAATCTGACGGATTAAGCATCTCTTGAGGGCGATAAGTGCACCGCCCGTGCTGTGCATATAAATATGCATGCACGGAGCTAACGTGGCAATGCTTGAGCTTGTGTTGTTGGTAAAAAAAAAACTAGAAAAGTGTGGTATGTGGCACGGAGAGTTAAAAGCAATAAACTGTTGTTGAAGTGATGACGACCAATCAGAAGGCGACCCAATATAGAGTAATCAAACTTTAATTAAATAAATGAAATATTGATCCAATGGCTAGGATTGGTCAACATTCATTTACTAATTACTCTTTATCCTGAACCCAAAGTGAGCTTAAATTTTATGGACTTGCTTGTCTTGACCTCGTATTTCTATCTATATGGATGGATCAATCAGATCAAGCCTACATTGATGGATAAAAATCGATTAACTATTGAAGGTAAAATGGTAATTTTTACCATTTAACCTAAGCATAAAAACAAAAATTCCAGCTGAGGAGGTCATTCTGAAGAGAGCTCTTTCACAAATGCAAGACAGAGAGGAGAACCAGACTGGATCAAGTGCATTTGGTATTTGACTTTCTTGTGTTTGAATTCTAGAGCATTTCGAATTAGTTTTACTGAAATTCTTGTTTGTTGTTCCTGGTCTTAGTCTGAAATGCTAAATTGCTTGGCTTCAGCAGTGTGTACAAGCCCATATAAGGATTAATAGGGGTGAACATTGAATTGAGCTAACAGTTTCTATTGCACATTAAGAACAAAAAATTAATAAAAAAGTTTATTTGCTGGGAAAGAATAGATAAAGTTCTGAAATAGTAGTGAGCCAATTTGGATACCCAGTTGCCCCAAACACATATCAGAACTAAAGTTTCTTCTTAACCTCTGTACTTGACTCCTTTGATCCTTTTTTTTATTGGATCACAGAAGTAAAATTAGAGAATCCTGAATTCTTCTAATCTTCCCATTTCCTCTACCCTCCATTCCAAATTCTTCATATAATTAGGTTAATTTGATCTTCATTGAAGATTAGATTAACCCAATTAGGGCCAGATCACTTAATTGGATCAATAGTTGAATTGCCTTACTAGCCTCCCTTGGGCAAACCCTTTACTTATCATCATACATCTTAAGTTTGGGAGTTACAAATTTTATTGCATAAGCTGGAATCGACAATCGTAAGGGACTAAAATTGGATAATTCACCCTTTATTTCTAGCTTATCAACTATAACACATATCAGAAGCATGTTTGTATCAGCATGTAATGGCCCCACCTTGATATTAATTAAGTTGGTAGGGTTTGCATTTTGATATTCATCTTATATCTGATATTCGACAATCAGATATCCAATATGTGGGAAATTATAGATGATTTCAGATGCCAGTATCAGATATGGGATGGATATTGGATGTTTACCTGATACTGGATATCAGAAGGATGTTGAAGGGGTAAATAAGGCGGCGAATGTCGGTACCAGATATTCAATTCCGATATCTGATATTAGTTCTTTTTAATAGCCATTTTCCCATATGGAATAGTTTTTAAAACTGTTATGTATATTATTTTTTGTAACCTCTAATATAATACTTCCTACCAAGCATGATAAATCCTTATGTATATGCATCTGTGATTTCCTTATGGTTGTGTCTTGGTTGGGTTAAGTGATCCCCTCTTGAATTTGACGTCAGTTGTCTAAGATTGGTTCTTGAGTGGGAAATCGGATCCAATATTGGCCTGAACTGTAACATCAATATGACACTAGCTGGAATAGAAGCGACAACATCAATTAAATGATTGCAAGCTTACAAAGTTCAAAATTGACCTCATTATATGATGAATTAATATTATTAGATAAAAAATGAATAACTTATAAATAAATAAGTTCATAAATACATAGAAGAAGATCAAAAGTAATTACCTTAATTAATTGGGAAAGATGACATCATGGACGCATATATGATATTCTCATCCACCCTTGAGACAAAGGCATATGCTGACAATGGAAAAAATATCAATATCCAATATCAGAATTGTGGGAATGAATATCCAATGTCATTATCCAACATGTGATTCTGTCATCAAACACTGACATAAAGGTAAAATGAAAAATCAAATATCAATGTTGTATCAACAGATATGTAATACCTTCATCTCATATCCAGATATTGGTAGAGGTGGGCATTGGATTTCTAACTATAGATACCTTGTTTAACATCTATCCTGAATACCATCATTGGATATTGGCATCTATAGAAGATAACACTATGAGATAGATATCCAACCACGTGATGAAACTATAAATGATAGTTCCTATGGGGTTCATGCCCTTAGTGAATAATGTGTCTTTTATATTAAAGTACTTCCCACTAATTTATGGTGGCTTTTATGCATGAATTTGAGTACAGTGACAAGAACCTTCCCAACAAAAAATTTCAATCAAGCGGTAGGAATACATTAGCACAAATGTATTACAAGGACGTTTCAAAAGATTTTCATTACAAAAGCTCTAAGCGACGTACAATGGAGAGGGGTGATGCAACACAATGCCATGGGGAGCCATACCCATACAATCAAGATGTAATTTCAAGATTGTGATGTAGTGATCGCTAAGAAACTGTAATCCACATATCTATTATTTTGAATAATAGATATGTGGATTTATAACCAAAATGACACATGAAATAATTATATTTCATATTATCTTCATTTTATTGAAAAATTAAAATATATGCATTTTATGCATTTGTTTCTACATTTTCTGCTATGAATTTTACAGGATTTACAATACGAATATCTAATACAGGTGACATAATAAAATCATGTTCATCTGGACATTATGATTTTTCAAGGAATAAAAAAAATTTATTCGATGGAGTTAGATATATTTGAGGGATTTGTTTAAAATAAAAAAAATAAAAAAAGGTGAACTGCTAGTGGCTGGCTAGCAAAGGCAACAGGCCAAAGACAGCGGGAGGAAAGAGAGAAAGAGCCTACAGCCATAGCCTATGAGTGCCGCTCTTAGCCAGCTACGGCCAGTGAGTACTATTACCCAATAATGTAGCGCATCCTAATACACTCAACATACCGAGAAGGCCTCCTGAGAACTCCAAGGATAGAGCATTGACCACGTGTGTATGCAAAAAAAGGGGTTATCTATTATTCAAAATAAATGAAATCCGTTATTCAAACCCATGTCCATGATCATAATGAAGTCCTATATAAAAAAGGATGGGCCTTCGTGCCAGTGTAGCCTGAAACATATTAAGGATGGGCCTCCTGAGAAAAAGGATGGACGCTCCATTCATCACTATAGAATATAAAATTTATCGTCTAATCTTAATTTGGGATCTAAAATTCAATGAAGTCAAGGGGTGGATATTGTCGCCCCTGCCTTTGCTCATCTTAATATTGGAGATTCTGGTTATTGAAAAAAGTCACCTGGCTGATCTTAACCTTTTAACCCCATATTGGAGCATAGATTTGGATCCAACGTATTGTGAAATTGGATTTTGAATCCAATTTTTAAATTCAAAGCCTAAAAGAGGAATTTTATCATCTACTCCAAAGCCCTATAAAACTTTTTAAATCTTAGTTGTGTTTCCGTTCAATTTAATATTATAAAAAAGACATAATAACTCCTAAAACATTTAACTTAGTATTTCACAAATGTAATTTATGATTCCTTTAATTTCTGTTACTCCATAAAATTAAGTTCTAATTCCCCCTTGTTATCCCCTTTATCATGCTTTCTATCATTTAATCCAACATTCCTCTTTATTCTATTAAAACAGACAATTGAGTAATAACATGTTTTTACATTTTCACAAATGAATTATATTTTGTAACATTATTTGAGATATGCTGTACTGTAAACTGTTTTCCAAAATCTGGCACCATGCTGACAGTCCCCCACATGGATGAAGGAGCAGAAATAAAATTCGTCAGTTGAAAGGATTCAGCTTTACAACATAACACCCTATGAAAAATAATTTTTGACAGGTAAGAGCTGTTTCAATTACATGTCAATGTTTTCTTTTAGCTGTACCATTTTGTTAAAGTGTGCGATGTCCTGGCACCCTATGAACAATCCCTTGGGTCTTAAGATAGTGATGGAGAGATTGATATTCACCTCCCCAGTCAGACTGAAAGTATTTGATCTTAGAAGTAATAAAGTAATAATGGTACGTAGAAGATCAATTTTCCTTTTGATAGGATAGAGCCACAAATATTTGCTAAAATCATCAATAAAAACTACATAATATAAAAAACCTGAGTGAGATAATACTAGTGAGGGTCCCCGTAAATCGGAATGGATAATTTCAAGACAGTGCTAGAATGATGAATTGTACAGGAGAAAGAAGTTTATGAGATTTTCAAATGTTGCAATAATCGGATATGTAAGGTTTATGAAAAACTGGAAGTTTAAACTTCTGAATAATATTTTCAATATCTTGAGTTAGGGATGGTCCAATTTCAAGTGCCATGACTCGGATGATTGTTGTCCAGTGTAGTCAAACTTGAAGTTCTGTTTCTCGAGATAGTAGAACCCATCCTGAACTGTTCCTCGGAGGATAATTTTGTTGGTTGCTTTGTTCTTCATACGATGACAAGGCTTATGAAACTCAACAACAACATTATTGACACTAGTTACCTTTTGAATAGATAAAAAATTCTTGTCAATTTCTGGCATGTGTAACATGCTTTTCAAGGAAATAACCTTATCAGATGTAGTGTTTTAGAATTTACAATAGATAAAATGTTCAGATGTGTGCCACTACCAACTTGGAGCTGATCAATTTGTCGATATGCTTGATCATTTTGCATAATGTTGACATCAGACATGACACGGTGGGTAGATCCACTATCTGGGTACCAACCATGATGTTCAACTGAGTAATCCTGAGGTGCTGAAGTTGATGTGTTTGCAGCAGAAATTCTGATGAACTCTGGGCATTTTCTAGCTTGATGCCCAAATTGTGAGCCTATTTGGCATCGTGGTTGAAACCGTTGACCTCTTCCTCTGCATCGGTTTTAACCATGACCGTGAAAATAATTTATTTGATATTTTTCCCATCTTGATCCTTGGACGCGATTTCTAATGTAAGGCTCGTAAGTTTTCCTTTGGACAGAATTTTCCATAGGGGAAATATAATTTGTTTTACCCTTTTGGTGATGTATCAAATAATCATCATGAGCCTTTAGATTTGTCACTTTCTACTCAAATCCCATGTGATAAATATTTTTATTAATACTGATGACAACCTGTGAATATTCTTCAGGTAAACCTCGTAGGAAAGTGTAAATTTTGTAGTTTCACTTACATGATCTCCCATGATCTCTAAAGTTTCTGAAACAGATCTAAAGTGCTTGATGTATTCATCAATTGAGATTCATCCTTTCTTAATATTATCAAACTACCTAGCCAGCTCCAGAATTCTGTCTTCTTCTAGTGATGGTGTTCTCTTACTTTTCCGAAGCCTCCCTTGTGGACGTAACTTTAACAACACATTATAGTACAGATTTAGAAATTGTAAAATGGAGAAACCCAAGAATTTGCTGGTCAGCTCTCCACCAATTTCTGAATTCAGGATTGTCAAATATACGGCCGTGTTGATCTGAAATCAATAGGGGAAGTGGTATTACATTCACGAACCTATTTAAACGATACCCTTTTAGGAGAAACAGAATGATATTCCTCCACATCTGGTAATTTGCGCCCATTCAAACCTAAATTGTAAATTCTGGTGGGATTTGAATCGGTACATGCCCATTTGTCTTGATGCCTCTTGGCGCATATGCCATGGTGGAATTAGCTAAGGCGAGCTTTTCTTCTGCCATGCTTGCAATCTGATTTATCTCTGATACCATGTTCAGAATCTTGAACTCAGATGAAACAAGGACGAGAGAAAGAAGAAGACGAAGAGAGATAGAAGAGACATCAAAGGAAGCTCAAATTAGATATTTGTATTCACCCGTGCTTATTATAATTGGATTGTTTAGTATTTATAATGCATTATGATACTAAATAAAGAATGTTTTCTGTTTTAATTTTACCCGTTATTACTGGCATAAAGGATATGTTAAAACAAATCTGAACCGTGAAATAGAACGGATATGTTTGCTATTCTATGGTTTAATCATGGTAATCCAGAATTGATCCTAACTAGGTGAAGTCATGGGTTTAATCCTAGCTGTCTATTTCTCTTAACGAGTATATGGTACGTGGCATTTTATTACTATCTAATCTTTTTATCCATACTCAAGTGATTTCATCTTTGGCTTTTATTTGATTAATGGTCATTTCATTTTGTTATTAGTCTTATTTTACAATAATCGTATCATTTATCCAGATCAAGGCATTATAGCTTAACACAAGAGACATGGAAACAACGAAGTTTCAGTTAACCTGTATTTATAATAAATTCAAACAAGTTAATAAAAGCAAAATAGTGAAAACTAATTCAAACTATTCTAAAATAATCAAAAAAATATTTATTCTATTTAATATAGTTTATTCCAATTTCATAAATATTTTATGGAATTTATAATAATTTTAAATGAGAAATCATTGGTTTTTGTAATTATCTTAACTAGTGCTACCAGAGCATATCATAACGAAGTTGAGGCGATATTGTGTAATGTTTGTGAGTGGAGAAATGTGATTTTACCTTCATTAAACGGGACAAAGAAGGTGGAAGAAACCTTGCAATGAGCAGTAGAGATTTTTTGCTAACGTTGATTTAGTATTGCTAGTGGTGATAGAGATGGAGGCTGATTATTATGGAAATATATCTGGTCTATGACAAAGGCAAATTGCGTATAAATTTTAAATGTTGTTGTATTTTTAATTTACCTAAAATCAAATAAATTTTGATAAAATATAAAAACTTATTCAAGTGTATACAGTAAGTAAGGTTGTCTCCACATCGAATGGCCTTTAGGGATGTATTCAATAATTATGTTTTTAGTTAATAAGATATAGTAATAATACTAAAGATAATAAGAATAAGAAGATATAAGTAATAAGTAAGTATATGGAATGTTAGTTTAATAATATAACTAGAGAAGAGAGAATATCATATATCATATGTTTATGTATTTTATATGTACTAAGAATAATAAAGAATAAAGAGATTAGACTTTATATTTAAGATGATAGTAATATAATCAGTGAAGAAGTATATAGTAGTTATTAAGAGTAATTAGCAATGAGAGGATAGAAGAAAGAAAATGAGTCAGATAGAGGGGTCTATATATACTAAGAGAGAGAAAGAGGGGTTAGAGAATTACTTATATCTGTATATATATACCAAGAATATAAATAAAGAGAGAGTATTGAGTAATTATCTAACTATAATATACTAAGAGTATAGAGAGATATTAAGAGGGAGTAAAAGGGGTAACAATAGTAGTTAAGAAGTATTTATATAACTACAAGATATACTATAATTATAGAATACTACTTATATCGGTAAGATATTTCTTATAGGATTAATATGGGTAGTTTTAGATTTTTATATGCTTTATATATTTTCTGGGTAGTCATCATATGATTGATTTGGATAATTAATGGCTCGATTTAGTCGAACACCTAAGAGGTGTTCGACCAAATGCCAAAATGTGTTTTATTTAATTAATAGTAAGTTTTTAAATGTATTTTATATAGATTTTATAAATAAAATAGAAGATAAGGGGGTGTTTCTGTCGAATGCTCGTGAGTTGTTCGATAGAATGCCTGATAGAAGTTGGAATAGAGGGGAGGAATATGTTTTTAAAAATTTATAAGATTGATAAAATAGAACTTAGGCGAACGCTCATCGAACACATGAGGTGTTCGATGAAATGTCACAATGAAGCCGTGGTGAGAATTCCAACCAAAACAGGATCACGATATCAATTGAATGAGAAATTAAGCATCCAAATTAACATAAACCATAAAAATCAACTAAAGAGAATCCAAAAAATATCCTGAATCGCCCTGATTCAAAGAACTAAGATGGCAGCGCCAATCACCACCGCCAAGCTTCCGTTTAAGCTTCTCTAGCTCTTCTCCTCCGTCCGGGTGAATCCAAGCTGCTTCAGAACTTCTTCAGCTCCTTTCTCACTGCCCACAACCGGCGGCGCTGTCACGATGTTGCAGCCTGCTTCCAAAAGCAGAAGGGATCTCCGCCACAGCTCTCGGGCTTAAGGTTGAAAGATAAGGTAAATGGGGCCTTCGGGCACCCTTTAACGACATGGGAGGGTCCTCCCAGGCCTTTTGATGGAGGATAAGGGCTTTGGCAGTCCTCCCAGACCGTTGGATCTCCCAACAGTCCCCCCCCCTCATGGCCGCAAACGCCCTCCGGCCGACATCGTTGACTGCCAGGGTAAGGCTGGACAGAATTGTATGTGGCTATCCAATCATCCCTTTGGTTGAATGGATGCCTGTAATTAAATTGCAGCCATGGACCCATTTGAATTGGTGTATCCCTTTTGTTGCCACATCATCAAGCCCTGTCACCCATCCTTGTCACTTTTCTTCCTTCTGAATTGTCCGCCGAGGGTCCCGCGATCCATGTCACCCTTGCCAGAAAATAGGAGAGCCTGAAAAAGAAATAATATATATCTATATATTAAAATGGGATAGATCTCACTTCCGGTCATCTTTATGAAGATCATATCCGCCTTTTAAAATGGCCCAAAAAGAGCCGGGCTATGGGCCCGGTTGGCTCGAAGCCCGGTCTCATTTTTTTCTTTTGTTTCTGAAGATCATCGGGCCGTGATCGCTTGGTTACCTAGTGACCTGGCCCACATGGAGATGAGAAAGGCTATGGGATTTTAATCCCATATCGCAAAATCTTAAAAATTGTGACACTTTATAAATGTCGTAGTTCCCTGCCTATTTAGTTAAAATGCCATAGCTCTCCTTTAGCACTTGATATCCTCTATGGGCCTCTGTGTGTCTCATGAGGCCAGCGTGGGCTTGCCCGCTGTGCGCACTGCCCCTTGCCGGACACGGGCGGGCTTGAGTGCCCTGTGCGCTCGCCTGCCGTGGCTGGCTTTGTGCGCTGGTGCGCTTGGTCGGCTCCTTAGCCAGCCCAATACCTATTTTTTTATTCTTATTCACTATATTTATATATATGTATTTTATTTGTTTTCTCTTTTTGTTATTTCTTTCTTCAACTTCTATACTGACTTCACCCCTCCAATAGCATGATAACATACTAAATAGAAATTAGAAATGCAAAATTCTTGAGTATGTAGAACATGCATGAAAATGACATAAAAATGCATAATTTCAATACTTGCTCTATTTAGTACATGTAATGCAAAATCTTGTAAAATTGAAGATAAGACACATGAAATGTTCTTTAAATGACCTTAAAATATGTATAATTACATGAGATATTTTGGGTCTATTAGTCTAAAAGCCAATCACACATTCCACATCTCGTTCCATGTAAATTAGTAGAACATATTCATTATAGTGCACGGTTAATTCCGATAATGAAGTCCATGAATACGTGATCAGACATAGTGAATTATGATGAGATCATCATACAAAGATCACTATTCTTTAAGCATGTGTTCTAAACATTCCTATTCGAAGGATACACGAGAAGGACAACAAAGTATCCGGATAGAATAGCACTATCTAGCCTTACTCATATGATGAGTATGGCTCATCCCGTATCCGTTATTATGCAGACACTAATGATAGATAGTGGGTGGTCTGTAGTCGAAAGAGTTCACTAAATTGATCCCTACGAATCCCTAAATGGTATTATACCAAACTATCAAGCAGATTGATTCACGTCACAGTTGTATAATTGGTCCTTAGACCTGAGACACCAAATATGTCTTATGTACGGACAGTTGTACTTTAACTATGACCCACACATCCCTAATCATGAGATTCTAAACAGTCTTAGATCAGGTGCATCAAGAAGTTCATGAAGACGATGAAGTGGTCAAGATGGAATCATCCACCCTTCGTATAAGAGGTGATAGCTCAAGGAAGATGATACGATGAAGTCCTTGGACAAGGTGGTAAAATATCATAAAAGAGTTCTCCATTGATTTTCGAATGCATTAGTACTAACTCGACTGAGCGATTAGAGTTTGACAAATGACCATACCCTAAGTCATCCTAGGAGCATCAAGTGGATGTAGAACTATTACATACATGGTAACTGATGACAAAAAGGTTCCATGAGTGAGTTGATATCCAGTCCTTTGTATCTTCTAGAATACAAGGTCTAGCTTGGCACCCCATGTGTCGGAGAATCGACCTATAAATTTGGTTAAATTGATCTAACATTAATTAATCAATCCGAGATCCGAGAAATCATGAATGAGATCCCTACAAAGGTACTTTGTTGCAATGGTTTTATTGACGTCGTTCGATTCGGTTATGAGTCTTTCACTGCATGGAATCCTCATCTTCATTTAGATCTAGGCCCCTTAAACCCAAAAGATATGTGCCGATAACTAAGAAAAAGTGGCATGTGTGATTATTAAAGGTTGGGTATCCGTGATGATGGTAACATAGGAAAAAGGACAAAGTTATGAGTCTAAAAAAGATGAATATTTATACATCCAAAAGCAAGAATTGACAGAGGATGTAAAGATGGATGTACCCTTCAATTTGGACTTTAAAATTGGTTCAAGATAATTGGTACTTTCTCTTCTCACCATCATATCACCCGCATGCCACATAATCTTAATATTTCGTGAAATTCCTATGTAGTAATCTGCGCCAGAAAATATTATTCAATAATATGCTGATACATGCATACATAACCATTGTTAGCTTCTTTGGCACCGTAAATGCACGTTGTTACTTTTTGAACTCCCATGATGCCACATGTACGGTCATCTTTAAGATAAAGTTGGTGCTAATGTAAATGAATGGTTTGATTTTCTCCTCATTCCCCATGTTATGTGAGTAAAAGTGCATTTTTTTTCCAAAGTTGTGTTCCTCTTATCTATTGGTTGTGCTTCCTGTTAGGTAAAAATAACATTGAGGATTAGTGTTAGCTGCTTTTCATGATTGGCTAGCAAGAATTATTTTCTCAAGCCACTGATTGCTGGGCGGCAATCATCGGCTGCAATCCAAATGAATTGGATTGCAGCATATGATAGAGCAGATGAAATATCAACAATGACATTTAAACCTAATCAATATTAAATAAATAAATCCCAAAACATATATTCTTGTTTGTAAAACTATTTCTTTCAAACTTCCATAAAAGCATTAGAATATCAGATAATTTCAATAATACCGTTGGAAAAAAATATTAAAACCCTAAAATTTTCAATACATCTAGAAATTATTTATTTTACAAATTTTCCATAAATTCTGTGAAATTAAAATAAAATAAGGGAGATCAGAATCGTATTGCAAAAGCAGAATAATTGTTTTAAAGTAGCATGCATTTAGAATCATTTGAATGCAATGAAATATTGAAAATAAATGAAATTTGTTTCAGAATATAATGTTTTTTGGGTAATCAATTTTCATCACCAAATTAAACACTTTAAATTATTTTAATTAAAAAATTAACAATATATTGTCGATTCCTGCCACAATAGTATTAATTAAATAATTATTAAATAATAAGTGTACATAATTTGGCCTTACATCATTTGAAAAATGATAATGGGTATAAGATATTTTAAGGTTAAGCCTGCTTAGAGAGGAAAAATTGTGGAATGGGTGATAACTCGAAGTTATCCCGAACAGACAAGCAATGCGTGAAATAGTTTCTCTCATTTATCTTGAAGGGAACTGAGACAATACTACAGTGAAATTTTATTTCAGCAATGATAAGACAAAGATTCTTATACTATAGAATTGAGTATCACCATTCTGTAGAAGTATCCCTGTCAGGGTATTCTATGATGGATAAGGCTCCATCGGCTGGGTTTTGAATGTGCAGTCCGCATGATGAATGATCTTCCTTGACAAACACAATCAACGAGGGTGCTCCTTGAAAGGTGCATGCCATATGATGCAAGGGGGTCAACAAAGGTTGGCCAAAACTGGTCATAATGGTGGTCATATATATTTGAACCAACACCAACCTAATCTTTCAAGTGACCAAATGACTGGAATATCAAGATGGTTAAAACGAATCACGTGGGGAAGTTGTCTTAGTTATTAAGTAAGCATATGCATGAATCTAGCCTGGCCAGTAACAGGAAGACCGTTAAAATGATATCGTATAATCATGTATTTTATAAGACATAAAAATATAGTCACATGAGTAGAAAGATGCAGAGAAAGATAGATCTATATATTAATATATTGTTAGGTAGCTAAATTGTACATAGGCAAATAGGTAGATAGGTGGACATTAAGACTGTTGGGTATATGTCAGCCCCCTTGTCATGACAAGGCAAGAAAGGGGGGCTTTGACTTGTCAACCCTTAAAAAATAGGGAGCACATAAGAAACATAAGCGTGCTCCCACCCTTTGTCACTTTCCCTTACGTATGAACATGTGTGGGGCCCACTCCTTGCCTTATTTTTAGGGTTTTACCCGCTTCTAAACCCTAACAAAAAATATAGTCTCTGAAGTGTGTTTACATCCCTTTGGTCTTTTCAGTCTCTCTGCCTTTTTCCCCATTTACTTTCTTTCTTTCTCCTTGATAATTCTTTGGTCCTCCTCCTGTGATTATTCCCTTGTGCTGGGATTCAAAGGAGTTTTTTCATTGTTGAATACGACAAGTACACTCCCAGCACCACGCACCAATGATGTTGGTGTCATGAGAGTGATAGACAAAACTCTATACGTCGTCACATCCGCCTTGTCCAGATTGGAATTTCAATATATTACTTACCATAACATATTGGGATTTATTTCAACAAAGTGAGATATAAGAACAGATGGCTATGCATTTAGGTCGGTACGCAAGATACTTATCACGACTGATAGTTAGGTACTAACTAGTATGTAGATAGAAGGATATATTTGTTGTGGAATACTAACACACTTGATTTATCATAGCATTCCTAACCACATTATCGCACAATACTCTTGAACTCCTGAACGACAATAGGTAGCAAAGCTACATTCCAATATTTTTTGATTCATTCAGGACCAGGGGTACTATTCAAGAGGAAACATCACGGTCTTGTTCATTCTCTCTGTTAGAAAACACAGATTCCGAATCCTGCAAAAACCCATGTCACCAAGAGTCAGCACTCACTCATTCTCATGCACGGTGAAAATTATAATCAAGATATAAATATGTAAATGTTATATTGGACTCACTTGGGCACTAGTTGACGATGCGGCCAGCCCCATTGAAATTTCAGGCTGAGGCTTCACGGCCGTTTTTCTGATAGTAGCTGTTCATGGCGTAGGAAGCATGAGCCACCAGAGTATTCGGCTCAAAGCGTTGTTAGCGAAAACTTGGGTCATTCATGTCAACTAGGGCTCCACGACGTGGCTGATGATGAGTCTGGACCTGCTCAATTGGATGGTCCTCCGTCATCTTCAGCGGGTGGAAAGAACTTGACTCCGATGAGATAGAGCTAATGATATCTTCGAGGGTATGTACGAGCTCTAGCCACAATCCAAGGAAATTGGCCTCTGAAATCCACATGTCATCAGACAACGCTCAGCCTTGCCAATGCACAAGAAACGTGGGGTCCATCTACTCCCTTGAACCATTAATTACCTCCTCTCGTACCGACTTGATATGCTCATGCCTCACAAGGATAGGATGGGAGGGGTAGAAGATGTCTCTCACTCATATCACTTGTAAGGCTCGAGGGACTGTGAGGCTCGACAATTACCTCCTCTCGTACCGACTTGATATGCTCATGCCTCACTAGGATAGGATGGGAGGGGTAGAAGATGTCTCTCACTCATATCACTTGTAAGGCTCGAGGGACTGTGAGGCTCGACAATGGGTGGCATAGGATTAAATCTAGACGGCAAGGATTACATGCTAGATAGGATTATAACGGCTAGGATTGCAACGGGTCTACGACACCGATCAACCGCTGTGACCGGTGCACCCATTTAGTTATAACGGATAAAATCTAATCTGCTTCAATGTTAAACTAAGGAACACAGGCGCACCGATCAACGGTTGTGACCGGTGCACCCGATCTATTATGACGGCCCAGATTAGATCGGTATTTCAAACGGAATATATCCGTTGTAATCTGTTACAACGGATATATTTTCAATAACGGGAGCTTACTATTTTTATCCTATTATACATACAATAAAAACCAATCTATTGTAACACATAAGATTTCAGGGAAATACAACGATCTTCCACTACCCCTTGTGTCCTCTATCTTCTTCTCTGTCTTCCTTCTCTTCTCTCCATTCTTCTCCTACTTCTCCTCATCTCAAACAGTTACAAGATTCAAGATTCTCAACACTCTCCTCACCATGATGCTATTATGGGTCTGCGCGTTCTCCACGCGGGGTCCTCTCTCCCATCCCAGCTCCCCCGCTTCCATACCCGACATTCCTTCCTCTTTTTCTCCGTCTTCTCCTCTGATCCCCTTCCTTGGAGCTGTTGGATGCCCAAACTCTCTCAGCACTAACCTCCTCCTTGAATTTTCCCTTACCTTGGAATCTTCAAAGCCCGACGCAGCTATCCCCGTATAAACTGCATCGATATGTGCGTCTATAAGGCTGAAGTACATCCGGTCTGTAATCAGATCCTTCACACCAGAGTTTGGCAGGCCCAGAGCGTAGTTCAGGCCAATCTGAGGGTTATCTATGTAGATGTAGTATAGGTAGAGGTTGGTCTGAAGTAAGAATCAGTCCTGGAGATGAAGTTGAGAATCTTTCTGACTGTTGGCTGAAGATCTTCTCTGAATCTCCATTGGGAGGGAGGAAACGACCTGTCAAATGCAAAGAAGGCCATAGGAGTGGAGACCTTGACGATCCCATCGAGTTTAAGGTTTTTTATAGCGTTGTAGACATTCCACAGCGCAGGGACGATGTCCCATTTGAGATCTGGCCGTTGATGGAAGACCTCGTTGCCCACAACGACGGCTATGATATCGGTAGCAGGGTGGTAGACGCTGATGTTTTCCCATACCCAAGTCCCAGCCACGTTTGGATCGTTCATTGCAGCGAGTCTTTCGTTGGGAATAGAGATGGTCACTTTGATACCTGTATTTGCAAGGGCGCGGAGCACTTTGGCATCGGAGTCGAGTATGCTCACTGTAGTTATGCCGTTGGCCTTGAGAAGTTCTACTACTATGGGAGGTGAAGGAAGGTTGTTGCTGTCTCTTCTGTAGTCCACTCTCACTATCCCCCCCCCATGCTGAATACGTATGTGAGAGTTATTTTAGGGTTCCAGTTGAAGAATAATTAAGCATCTGTTGCATTGTTTTCTGAAGTACACATCAAATGTAATAACAGAATAGTATATATAACTGGACAGGTCATATATTTAAGAATATCAACAGATTTGTATTTTGGAAAACGTACTTGAGTGAATATGTTGTAATGGTGACTCTTAGGAGTAATGACTTGTGACTTAATGATCTTAGTCTTAGGAGTAATGGTAACTTTCAGAGAAACATCTGACTTGTGACTTAATGACTCAGCCCTCGTTGTAGGAAAGAGGAGCAATCTCATACTATATAGTCTATGGCGGATTGTTCCATAATTATTTCCTCGGAAGAATCAACTATTTAATGGGAAAACTGAATAGTTTATAACTGGAACGATGGTATATTTAAGAATACATTCAAATATACACTTAGGAAAACAAACCTGAGATCCTTGCTATCTTGCTCTTTTGAGTCAGCTAGTAGTGACCTTGGCCAAAGGAGTAATGGGAACTCTCAAAGAAACATCTCACTTGTGACTCAAGGACCCAACCCTGATTATAGGCAAGAGGAGAAATCTTATGTTATTTATCTATGACGAATTATCCCAGAATTGTTTCCTGGACAGAGTCAACTTCTATATATCAACGGATACCCACACTTAATCATGACATTTATATTAGCTTCAAAGTAGGCATAATGGAATCACTTTATTCATTGACGAAATCTCTTCATTCTACAATAATACGTTATTGTCCATGGAGGAAATTACAAATCAACAGCAATAACCTGATTCCAGAATATAAAGATTCAAGCTAGAGATGATCATAGTGGCTCTACTTTTGCTCTTAGGCAGGTTGTTTCAGTTGTTCTACACCAAAAGACTCGCAGATTAGGCCAATTGATCTGATCTATCATGTTTTGATCATTACGATCAGATGATCAAGACCAGTCCAGAGGATGGGAGTGAGATTGTGAGAATTTACCTGTATATACAGACATGACGAAGAGAACCAAGAAGACGATGGTAGTAAGCTCCATCTCTAATCGCTGTCCCTTGTAACACGTTCTTCCCAGATCGCAAGAGAATGCTAAGGAAAGCTTATGCGAGCCTTGTTATATAGTGGAAACTGGACGGCTTGGCGATTGAAGTTTGACCGGACACGGCGCCGCTGGGAGAAAAATTAGATCGGGATTTACGAAAGATGCGTATCTTTTTGAAGATTAAATTATAACTTAGATACTGGGTTTGTCTAAGTGAGTCGATCTGCATCGTTTCTGACCACTCGGGTGCATTTTATTGGGGTATAACACCCTCAGCATTCCTTGTTAATAATTTCTTACTTGAATAAATAGTGGTCTGGTATTTCACTGGAGTTCACTACTCTAGCGGTATTTTACACGTTTTGGGTAATCATTGGTACATAGAATCTTGTTATATGGTAAGAATCCATATTGGCGGGTGATGGCGGATTTCTGAACAGGAATAGCTGGTGACGTGAGGTTCAAAGAGATCATTCATTTATTTTATAGATTTACCCAGCTTTTAATCTCGCATGTAATCCCTAAAATGCAAATTTTGTTTATCCGACGGCCAAAGTTTTTTTGTGTTAGGATAATTTGGGGAGATGTGGATTTCAAGAAATCCGCTGGAAGGCACGATAAGAAATAACTATGACGGATTTGATATAGACTGGAAATCTACTTGCCCTCCACTCGCAATAGAAAAGTAGATTCGTGCACCGCATCAAATAAAACAATGTCCTCGAAAACTGAACAACCATGTCTACATGCAATCAACAACTAGATTCACACACTCCATCAAACATTATTGCAAGCCAACAAAGGCCATGCGGCTATTTAATTGGTGTGTCCCTTGATTTTTTTGCAACGCGCAAAATTATCTACCTATGTATCTATCTATCTATCTATGTATCTATCTATCTATCTATGTATCTATCTATCTATCTATGTATCTATCTATCTATCTATGTATCTATCTATCTATCTATGTATCTATCTATCTATCTCTCCATCTATCTATCTATCTATCTATCTATCTATCTATCTATCTATCTATCTATCTATCTATCTATCTATCTATCTATCTATCTATCTATCTATCTATCTATGTATCTATGAATATATGTATGTACGTACGTACGTATGTATGTATGTATGTATGTATGTATGTATGTATGTATGTATGTATGTATGTATGTATGTATGCATGTATGTATGTATGTATGTATGTATGTATGTTTGTATGTATGTATGTACGTATGTATCTATCTATCTATCTATCTACCTATCTGTTCGTGTGTTTGTCTTTTTATCTATCTATCTATCTATCCATCTAATTATCTATTTATGTATCTGTCTGTCCATCTATATATCTATATATCTCTCTATATGTGTGAGCCAGAGAGAGAACGAAAATGACAGTGAGAAAGCAAGATATGGTGACACAGGGAGTGAGAGAGAGCGAGCGAGAGATAGAGACGGTGAGAGAATAAGAGACAGAGAGAGAAAGAAATATATTTTAGTCATTTTATTTGATCTGTATGGTTTCCATGAAATAATGTTAATAACTCGTGTATGGATTTAAATTACTAAGCTCAAATTATTGAATCTGTTATTAAACTCTAGACAATGACTTGTTCAGCCGAATATGTAGATCAAATATCGGATCGGTTGGTGAGAAATCAATATTTTGTTCAATGAAATAAAATATTCTTCTACTTCATATGAAATCTTCATTGCGAACTCTTTCTTGTTGTGTAAATATGGAGGCATTGTCACTGTCGATCTTTTTTTTGTGGCAACTCCTTCATGAGTTTTAATCAGCACTTCCTGAAGTAATTCTCGCTGTGTTTATTGTTAACACAGTAGGAAAATGTAAAAATTGTTGTGCTGGATATTGAAATGAGAACTCGGATGAAACAGAACGAGAAAAAGATTGATATTGAAGTAAGCTCGAATTAGATCGTTGTATTCAACCATGCTTATTACAGTAAGACTGGTTAGCATTTATAATGTAAAGCTCTGCTGAATATAGAATGTTTACTGCTTAAATCTAGCCGTAATAACTGGTACAACGGCTATATTAAAACAAATCTGATTTGTCAGCTATAACGGCTATGTTCAATATTTTACAATTTAACCCTGGTCAACAAGATTTGATCATCACTGTAGTAAATCTTAGATTTCATCGTAGCCACCTATTTTTCTTAATGAGTATAGGGTATGTGTCATTTTCTTAGTAGCTAATGTTTTAAGGATTGCTATAGATCTGGTTGTCTTTGATTCGTGAAGACAGCCTGGCTGGCAGTTGACTCCAATTTGGCTGACTCCAAGTTGCCTTACTCAATACCACTCCCTCATACTTTTATTATTTCTAAAGTTGTTTTAATCTCTTTGACGTGTTTCATTGTATCCCTATTAACTAATTCATCAAAAATATGATCATTTTTATGTAGCAAGAAGTTGATAATATAGTTCTCAACAAGATCATTATTGGACCATTTTTTATCAACCTCTCTTGTTGTTTCCATTATGTTTGCCACTTTATAGTAACGAGCAAAAGATTGCTTCTTCCATTGGCCAACCTACATCATAGCATATCAACATTAAAGATTTAAAATTATCCTTTGTCACTTCACGCATTGAAACATTTGACTGAGTGCTCATCTACCTTCCATCAACAGCTGTAGTGAGAACTCTCTCCTCTGGCCCACCAAGGATATATCATTGGCACTTTGTGACAAGGATGAAAACAACTTTGCTTCTTCTATTAAACAACCAACTTAATAGCGTCCGAACATTGATAAAAACATTGAAACCCTTGACCCAATCATCCCCTACATTGCATCAATAACTGAATTTTGAATTCTAATCCAAATATGGAGTCATTGTCTCTGTTGATCTTTGTTGCAGTGATACTATTCCCTACACGTCTTCTCGTCCTTCTGAATAGACTGACAAGAAAGTCGTCCAATCTTCCTCTCGAGCCACGCCCATGGCTGATAATGGACAACCTACATTACTTTCTCCTTTGTCGCTGACCTTCGGTCGCTATCTCTACTTGTGTTTGCCATCATTACTTACAACTAAGAACCCATCTTCCACCTCCAGCTCCATGCCTGGAATGCTATTGTTGCTTCATCCCTGCCACCGCCTCGCAAATTCTCAAAACCTTTGATGCAATTCATATTAAGCTTGTGTAATGCACAATCTTACTTTGGTGCTATCAGACCTTTGCTACTTGGCCAACATCACATCCATTTTCCAAACAGGGCTAGTGGATCTGTCATGACGCAAAAATGTGATTTCTTATCTTGACCGTCTTCTTGACTATATGAAAGTTTCAAACACAATCGAATGTGACTCAAAGCAGGGACACGTGTCACAAGGTCAACGCCGAACATGCTGCGTAAACTCTTGGCGGTGATATAACTATTAAGCCATCATCTGCAACTACACTCAACTCCAAAAGAGTGCTAGATAAGTATCTCAACATTTTATGCAACGCAGAAGAGGATGCTCCATTAAGTTAGAAGAAAGAGATAGGCACGCGATATTTTCAAATTTAGTCTCAAATTGCTCCCCAATTTCTTATAGTAAGCCCAAAAAGTGCACTAGTGGAACGATTTTTCTCCTTCCGCCGATGTGACATCTCATATCAAAGATCATGATTATTTCCATGCCTCGTGCTGTGCTTATTAATGAAGCATATTCATTATAGTGCAAATGTGATGCTTATGATGAAGTCCATGAATATATGATCGAACTTAGTTATTTTTTATGAGATTGTAATACGGAGATTTCTAGTCTTTAAACATGTGTTGTAAATATTTCTATTTGAAGGGTGCACGAGAAGGTCATCAAAGTAAACGGAAAGATTAACACTGTCTGGCCTCACTCGTATGATGAGTATAGGCCTTCTAGTAGCCATTAGTGCGGAGGCACTAAGGATAGATAGTGGGTGCTTTTTAATAGAAAGAGTTAACTGAATTAATCTGTATGAATCCTGAATCGTATCATACCGAACTATCGATCACTTTGATTCTCAACACGGGTGTGTAAGTGGTCCTTAGAGCTGAGACACCAACTACGTCTTGTGGATGGACATTTGTACTTAAATTATCACCTAAGCGTCCCAAATCATGAGATTCTAAATACTCTTAGGTCGGGTGCATCAAGACGGTAACGAATGCTATTGAGTAATCTAGATGGGATCATCCACCCCCCGTATAAAAGGTGACAGCTCAAGGATGCCAATGCCATGAAGTCCTAGGCCACGATAGTTAAAAATCAAGAACAGAAATCTCCGATGGTTTCCAACCGCTTTAGTACTAACTCGCACAACTCATTAGTGTTTGACAGTTGACCATAACCTTAGTCATCCTAGAACCGTCAAGTGGGTGAGGGATTATATGTACATGGTAGCTGATGATGAACATGTTCCGTGAATGAGTTGATACACAAATTTTTGTATCTTCTAGAGCACTATGTGTAGCTTGTCACCCCACATTTTTAGCCTCTACCTATCGATTAGGTTAAATCGATCTGATGTCAGTTAATTTAAATGATGATATAGCTAATTGATTTTGGAGGCTAATAAAGATTACTGGGCTCCTTGAGTCATTAATAGACTGATGCTTGGCCCTTAAGGGCACATGCAAATGGTTTTTTGGACGACAAATATATACTTAAGTTTTAGAGGTTTTTGTGGAAAATGCCCAAATAGTATCAATAGAGGAAGTCTGATGTAACATGGCATGCTGGAATCAAGTGGCTCGAGTCACACCACAGGGGAAGGCCATAAGTGCATGGTGCGAACATGAAGAGATGATGCACAGCTTAAAACCAACGAAGAGTGCAAAGGAAACTCAATTGATATGAGGCAACGAGGAAGATGGACAACACGATAGGTCTGTCACAGATAGGTTCCCAATGTTAAGAGGGTCGTCCTTTCTTTTGCGAGTAACATGGCAGCAACAAGCTGCACACCATGGCAAACCACTAGGAAGCAAAGATATTTTTAGTGGCAACCAGATGCTCGTGTAGTGTTTCTAACGCCCTTTTTTACTTCACAAGTACACTATGGGCAAGGGCTGTCCCTCTCCCAAGGTAGCGTTGGGAACTCTAGGGCAATTCAAACTCAACAATGGATATTCTGTCATTAAAAAAAACAAGGTTTCTTCAAAAATTTTATTTTTCAAAGTCGATAATGATCATGAGTCTCCCCTTTCCCTTTTTAGTAAAAAATGAGTGCTTATGGATGCACTAATGGGCTCCCTTTAGTGTGAAAGCTTAGTGCTTTTACCTAAAAGGGTACTTTAGAGGGGGGGCACAGAAGCCTAGCATTGAGTCCCCACCTAAAGGTTGTGGACAAAACAACAACATGAGAAAGACTCACACATGGGGGAGGCCCCCCAACAGTCAAAGGCGATTAAGGTCAAAACTAAACGACACAAAGAGGATGGGTCGTACATGGGAAAGGCCTCCATAAAACCAAAAGAAAAAAAGAATACAAAATAAATGACATGAAGGCCATTCCCTCAAATCTGTTAGCAAAAACTTGGGTCATTCATGTCAACTAGGGCTCCACGACGTGGCTGATGATGAGTCTGGACCTGCTCAATTGGATGGTCCTCCGTCATCTTCAGCGGGTGGAAAGAACTTGACTCCGATGAGATAGAGCTAATGATATCTTCGAGGGTATGTACGAGCTCTAGCCACAATCCAAGGAAATTGGCCTCTGAAATCCACATGTCATCAGACAACGCTCAGCCTTGCCAATGCACAAGAAACGTGGGGTCCATCTACTCCCTTGAACCATTAATTACCTCCTCTCGTACCGACTTGATATGCTCATGCCTCACAAGGATAGGATGGGAGGGGTAGAAGATGTCTCTCACTCATATCACTTGTAAGGCTCGAGGGACTGTGAGGCTCGACAATTACCTCCTCTCGTACCGACTTGATATGCTCATGCCTCACTAGGATAGGATGGGAGGGGTAGAAGATGTCTCTCACTCATATCACTTGTAAGGCTCGAGGGACTGTGAGGCTTGACAATGGGTGGCATAGGATGGTATCAGACCAGATTGCTAACATTGAAGGTGGGAAAGATACCCCAATTTGGCAGGATACCCACAACATAGGCATTTTGGCCGACCTGAAGGACTATCGGGAAAGGCCCGTCACTACGAGTGCAAATCTTTGTAGCTAGCTAATCGTGATCATGACTAGATCTCCCTCGTTTTAGCTTACTAATCTACGACCCACATCAGGGGAGACCATGTACTTCTCGTTTTGTGTTACGATGCGAGTATGAATATCATGATGCATGTCCCTAATAAGATATGCGAATTCAATGCCATCCTGGGAAGCTCAAGTATGTGGTTCTACTAGAATGATATCTCAGGGCTTAGAAGGTACGTGGCCGTATACGATTTCGAAAGGTGTGGGAGTGGTGGTACGATTCATGGAGGAGTTGAAAGTGAGCGCGTCGTACGGAATGACTGATAACATGCAATGTTGAGCGCGTCGTATGAAATGACTGATAACATGCAATGTTGAGCGCATCAATACGATAAAATTTACATTTATATTCGCACAAAACACTCATATTGTCATGTTATCAAGCTTAAAATGATTAAATATATTTTCAGATTAATTTTCAAAATTCCTGCATTTTTGAATTTTTTTTTAACAATAAATTCTTAAAAAATATAATTTATGAGACATAATATGATTTTTTTGGAATTTTTAGACATTACATATGGAAAGATATGATTTGTATACATGGTTTTGGGCATTTATTTTATTTAATATGAAATTTGAAGTATTTTTTGCTTTTTTTGGCAGCAGGGTGATGTGGCACGGTCACATCCACTCATTGGAAATTAAAAAAAAGAAGAAAGAAGAGGGTAATATGGCGTGCTCGTGAGTCGCCAAGTCAGCACTGGAGAAAGAGTTCTTTTAATTCCTTTTATTTTATTTTCTTTCTCCTTTCTCAGGTACACGTGGCATGGAATACAAAGAGCACCTGTGCATGATGTGAAAAATGGAATATCAAGTGCTTTAACTTCTGAACAGGCACACAAAATGAGGATGCTGAAGAGAAGAGGGAAGGAAATCAAGGGCTATGATTGGCTCAACTTCAAACAGCCATAACTTTTGATCTACAACTCTGCTTGAGCTGAAAGTTTGAGGGTTGATTCGTCTTCCTCTCCTCTTTCCATCCATATCCTTTGATCTATAAATAGAGGTCTATATCATTGTGAAGTTCATATTGAAATTTTTTCCTACTTGTGTGGGCTGATTGAAGTATAGTTAGTTTTGAGATCCATCAAGTGTTTTCTTGGTGTCTTGGGTTTGTGGAAAGAAGCATGAGAGACGAGGGGGAGCTTATCGACACTCACAAATTGTCATGATTGTGGCGGAACCTAAGGATATAAGGTAAGTTTATTCGCCTTAAGTTGTTTCTCTCTTGACATCATCGTTGTCATAATTATAGTTTATTTTATCAACTTTTCAGTTATCATTTCACTTACTTACCCACCCGTTATCTTGTCTTGCTATCCTCTGCATTGTACCACTCTACATCCTACCACTACCCTCGTTCATATCATTCACCATCCACATGTTCGTTATGTTCGCTTACTCTTATATATAAGTTAAATTAATATATAACTTACATATTTTGAATTGATATCACTACCTCGCCTATTCTATTTTCGTATTGATCTCTTCTTATACCGATAATCACTATGGTGAGAAAATTCAATCCTTCATGTACGTCGTGATCTAACATGATTGAATGCGTTACTCCGTGCAAGCAGATGATCTCGTCAAAATATAGGCAAGCTACTCGCGAGGAATCCGTTGTCTCCGAACAAGGTGTAAAATGAACCGTCTTAGAAAATCTGTCAACTTCTATCAGGATGGAATCCTGCTATTGGGTAGTCTTGGCCAGGCCAAGGAGAAACTCGATCCTTACATCTTCCGATGGCCATGTTAGTATGGGTAGGGACGCATAGAGCCCTGCATTCTACTTTATCATTTTGCCCTTAGAGCACGTCAAACAGTGTGAGACAATCTTCCCAACGTCTCTGTTCAACGACGGCCAGTAAAACTGGCGCTCAAAGGATTGGATGGTCTTGTTCACATCAAATCTCCACCCAAACCACTTGGGTGCGTCTCCCAGATAAGGAATCCTCCCAACAAAGTGTGGGCTACACATAATCTCTTCACATGGAAGAGATAGCCATTGGAGAGGTAGTCATCCTGATATTCAGGCTTCGGGCTGTCATGATTAGCACACATAATCTTCACTAAGTCGTCGTAGTCGGTATAATTCTATGGGAGTTGGTCAAATCCAGAAAACTCAGGTCCTCGTCAAGTTGAGGACAATTGGTACTTGGCCAAGGGCATCGACGACAACATTATATTTCCCCTTCTTGTGTCGGATGACGAAGGTGTATTCCTGTAGATAAACAATCCCACAAGCATGTTGGTCCCTGACCTTCTTTAAATCGTGCAGGTGCCTTAGCGCACTATGATGTTAGAAGAGTACAAACTCCTTGGGCAGGAGGTAGTCGCGCTGATGTCGGAGGGACTAGACAAGAGCATAGAATGTCCGGTCGTAATTGTTGTAACGTCTTCTCATATCATTCAGTTTCTCTCTGAAATATTCTATGGGGTGATCGTCCTGGCTAGGGACGCCACTGACATCTACGCATGAGGCGCCTCATGGGACTCCGAATGCCTTCTTGAAGTTGGGTAACCATAGCACGAGAACTTCAGTCATGCGATGCTTGATTTCCTTGAAGGTCTTATTGGCTGCCTTCGTTCGCTTGGACTTGTCAAGTCTGATAAGAATTGCAATGGGAGCGGTAACAACGATGAATTCAAGGATGAATTTGTGGTAGAAAGTTACCAAGCCCATGAATTTGCGCACTCCATGAACATCCCTAGGCTTGGGCCACTACGCAGTGGCCTCGATCTTGGCTGGATTGATAGAGACTCTGTGACCTGATAAGATATAATTGAGGAAAAAAACCTTGGCAATGAAGAAATGGCACTTCTTTGGATGAGCGTAGAGTTTCTCGAGTTGTAGAGGGGCACACACCTCCCGTAGGTATTGTAGGTGGCCTGCATGGAAACCAATAAAGCTCTGTATGTCATCAAAGTAATCCAATAAAGATCTGTATATCTTGCACTCAACCCCGGACCAAATGTGAACCCAGTGGTATCCCCTACGTAAGTCGCTCTTCGAAAAGATGGTCGTTCAGGCCATTTGGTCGAACGTATCCTGCACTTTGGTGATATGAAGACGATACTTTACCATTATCTTGTTAATGAAGGGGGAGTCGCAACACATGCCACGTCCCATTGTGCTTTGGCAGAAGTAGTGTGGGGATAGCGCATGGGCTGAGACTCGCTTGTATAAGGCGCTTGGCCAAGAGCTCCTTCACTTAAAGGTATAGATCCTCCTACTTTATCAAGTCCACCCAGCAATGTCCTAAGTTTGGGAGTGAGGCACCAGGCACATGCTAGATTGCATGCTGGATGCTATGCTTTGGTGGGAGCTCATTGGGGAGCTCTTCGGGGAAGACATCCCCAAAATCGACCATGAGCTTTTTCAGCTCAGGAGCATCAGGTGTGCAAGGTGGTTCCTCCGAGGTAACCTCTACGGCAAGACTGAATCACACCGAAAAGTCCTTGCAGCCAAGCTATCACCAAAATATGCACCCGTTGGTGATCAACGGTGCCTTCAGATGGGGAGTCAGCATTGGGATGGTCAGTGCTGGCTGAGTAGGCATTCGTACTGCTAGGTACCATATCAATGAACATCCACCATGCATGAATGAACACATGTTTGCCTAGCCTGATAGTTTGATATCGTTATCTTACAACCATGGTCGTCCTAGTATGATGTAGCTGATCTTCATGGGTATGATGTCACACAACACATGCTTGTCACAGGTACTCAACGGCAGTAGTAAGTGGCACTGTGGTTGTACCAAAAGTGTATGAGCGTCAATCCATGATACACTACATGCAGTCATATGTGGCTTCAGGGTACTGCACTCAAAATATACGGTGTCATGTCACCCGCAAACATACTAAAGGCGGGATCACGTACGGTGTTGGAACCTTCCGTTCTCAAGGTGTAAGCAACTCCACGGAGAGGTAACTTGAAAAGGGACAGACGAGCAACCGCACAAAGGTTCAAAACACAACAATCAAATGCAAAGTCCACGTCCGCGAGGTCCTCGAGGGTTCAAACAGACAGTTTTGTATTGAAACAATTACCACACGCGATGCCTTTGTGAGGGTTCTCCTTCCTATTGCGAGTAACAGGGCAGCAACGAGGTGCACACCACGGCAAACCATTGGACAGCGGAGATCTTTGTAGCGGCGACCGCATGGTGGTGGTGGCTCTTTGACACCCTTCTTACGCCGTAATTACACTATGGGCAAGGGCTATTCTTCTCCCAAGGTAGCAGTTGGAACTCTAGGGAAACACAAACTCAACGATGCATATTCTGTTCTTCAACAAAAACATATTTTTCTTTCAAAAGTCTCTTTTTCTATGTCGATAAGTATCATGAGCCCTCCCCTCCCTTTTGCTATAGATGTTCTAATGAGCTCCCTTCAGGCGGAAAGCTTTGTGGGATTATGCCTAGAAGTGTCCTTTGGGGGGGGGGGGGGTGGGGGGGGAGAACCCAAGCATGGACTCCCCCCTATAGGTTGTGAACAAACAACAACATGACACAGACTCGCACATGAGAGGCCCTCGTACGCATATGAGGGGCCCCCCCAACAATAAAAGGAGAAAAAGGTAAAAACAAAACAACACGAAGAGGAGGGGCCGTACACGGCATGGCCCTCCATAAAACCAAAAAAGACATTAATACAAAGTAAATGACACGAAGGTAACTTCCTCAAAACTTGTAGCAAAAACTTGGGTCCTCCACGTTAGCTTGGGCTCCACGACATGGCTGATGATGATTCTCGCACTACTCGACTAGATTGTCTTCCCTCAAAGGCCCTGAAAAAAAATCACCTATGGCAGAATTTTTTAGGGGCCTTCCCCCTCTTCTCCCATATCTCGTCTCCCTATTACTCATCTCAACTTCTGATGCGATCATGATGGTGTAATGACAACGACGGTGATTAAGTGGGGCTCGTCAATGAAAATGAGGAGATCTGATGTGCCAAAGACCATGTTGATATTTCTAGAGGCTGCACACTTGAGCACCTTGACTCATGTCGCTCTACGACCAAAGAAATCAGGGATGTGATCTGTGCACAGGTTCCTCATTTAATGATTTTATTAATGCCATTGCAAATTCACAAAATTCTTTCGCAGCGTAACATTTTGATTTCTTCATCCATATCAAGGCCTACAGAACCCATCAGATGTGGAGACCCTGAGATGCTGATGATGTTACGAGCATGGTTTTTTTGTCAAGACCAATACTCCTTATAGTCAGATGATACTTTAATAGGAAACTTAGTTCTTAAAAAAAGGTTAATCCATAATCTCTTAATGCTATATTTGAGAATAAATCAAAGTTATCGTGATTTGTATCCAAATCATTAGTCTTTATGAACAATTCCAATCATATTGAATCATAAAGCATATTTTGTTTTCAAGCTTTTTCAACTCTTCATATATTTACATGATAATTATTATTCCAAGTGAATTATGATTTTACCATATTTTCATTTTATTTATGAATTATATGTAATTTTTAAGCGTTTGAATAAATCTAATTAAAATTAAATTGTCTATTAAAAAAATAATTTTAATTTGAATTTATAATGGGGTGACTTACTGAAATTTATCAATTTTTCTGGAATTTATTCAATCTTTTGGGAAATTCTTTCAAGGAATAAATGAATTTATAAATAAAAAATGACTACCATTATAAGAACAATAGGAGTTTAAAGTAATTTCAAAAGTAGAGGGGATTCTTTTCAAATTTTGATTAGCAATGTGCCCTTAAAATAGCTCTCGACCGCATGCTGTAGGCTTAATATCCAATAAAAATAATTTCAAGGTCGGATTAAACCATTATGGATTTTTATAGGTTTTTGAGGGAAGTATGAAGGAGTGGCAAAGCAGAGGGGCACATGTACAACTACTTTTACTGACATCAATTTGCATGCGCAAATGATACCAAGGACTTCGACGCAATATGTCAAGAAATTAATTTTGCGGTGCCACGTGGCAAGATGATAGCTCATGCCATCAAGGAACACCAAAGATGTTGTCCGCGCCGCCACCCACCGTCATCAAAAGCCGGGTGAAGATGCTCGATGATCACATTTTTGTTTCTTTGTTGTTTTCCTATTCATATCTCGTGTTTTCCTTCGCATTTGTTATATTTTCGTTCTACGACGATGATCCCGTGTCTGTGTTTTGTCATATTTGGGAAGGGGTCCGTAGTCATTTCGGACTCCCTCCCCTTGTGGCCCTTGTTTTCCTTCATCTTTTTCTTTTTAATTTGATTTCCCTTTTTATTTTCTAATGAGGGGGGCCATTATATAAGGGCCCCCCTATGGACCCTTTTTCTTTATGTTGATCCATTAAGGGGGAGGGCCCATTGACCTCTTCCCCTTTATAAGGGAAGAGGGGGTCGCCCTAGCCCCTTAGACCAGGAAGAAGGAAAGTTCGGCGTTGAATTCTCTCGTGGTCTCCCTTCCTCGTTTAGAGAAGAAGAAAGAGGGAGGCAGAAGGGAGAAGAGAAGGCAGTGAGAAGGAAGAGAACAGAAAACAAGCTGCTCAGGCCGCCCCCCACAGCTAGCCTTGGGCGACGAGACCCCCTCCAATGTTGACGGAATCCCTCCTCCGGACACGCCGATTGTGCGTCCGACAATCCCTTCCGGGTCGATTTGTTTTCCCGTGACGCCACTGCCACACAAATACGACCTGTTAGGCCATGACTGAATCCCGCCGGGCGGGATTCAAATTGGATGTGTTCATTCCTTTCCGAGCAGAATTCTCTTTCTCCACCCACCGGACGAGAGGGATAGGTGAATTTTCCCCTTCCCCTCCCACCTGCGCATGGACTAGACCTTACCGGTGGGACACAAGGCGCTTGGCCACCGGTCCGACGATCTGTAAAATTTTTCAACCAATGAGCCCTGATAGATCGGGGTCTGGGTGTTCTTGACCGGGTTCAAACCGATCCGAAGAGCTCGGGCTTCTGACGATTGAATCAACGAAGCCAGCCGTTCACGATTAGTTATTGGTCAATCGACTCAGGAATCTGCTTGAGGACTACTGCGACCCTTCTACCCCGGGGCCATACGAGATGCCCACGGCACCCCGGAACGCCAGCCCCCTGAATGCTCCCCTCGTCACGCAAGTCCGCGTTGGCATCAATGGGCGACCATCAAACTGCCGACTTGTGCCTTCTACCTATTCGGTGGATTGTCCAGGGTTATTCGACTATGTCGCCTGTGAATCCCCACCCTCATCGGTGCCGCACACTGTGCTTGTCGTAATTGCCAAGATCTCTAGTGCCTTCCCGCTGGACGCGTCTCTTGACTAGACTGCACACCGACTTGATCAGCCGTTGCCACTTCGGTCACTCCTTGACCGTTTGTTTTCCCTGATCCTCCGACCTTTACATATAGCTCCGACATCATTGTTTTCTCTTCGAGCCGCCGTTTGCTCTCTAGTGCCTCTCCGCCCCTCCTGCTTCAAACCCCGCCAACTATTTACAAATTCTGCACCGTGAGCCATGGTGACGAGGTACGCTGTCCTGTCCCGTTGCTTGTTCATTTACTTCTTGCCGTTATAATTTTATCTTGATCCACTGCGCTTGGGCTAGGTAGCTGAGAGAGGTATTGAGGGAAACTACGATACTTGAGTGTCTTATCTGTTAGGATGAGACCGTTCGTCACGTGCGAGCCCTACGGATAAATTATGTTCCCCATAGACCCACGTCGCTCTGACGAGGTTGGAGAGGCCACTATCGCTGTCACCCGACCACCTCATCCAAGCTTGGAGCTCAGCGCCTCCCTCGAGTCGGAGCCTGCACCTACGACACCTAGGACATTCATTGATTGCATCATAGTCACGTCAACCCACTAGGGTTTATCCATCGGATGATGACACCGTCGACATACGATACCACCATCACTTATCGGTACTGAGCCATCATACTCGGTGCCGATCGGACGATGTCCTAGACGACGTCAGACATCACAAGATATCAACCATCAGAAGGGAATCCAATGGCCTTAATCATCATTCCTTCACCATCCATCATCCGAGGCCAAAGGACAAAACGGTTTTTTCATCCAATGAAGAAAAAACCGTCTTGTTTTTTCATCCTAAGATGACTTTTTTCCCGGTATTTGTTCGACCTGGCGTACAAGTTGAAAAGTCATCCGCATCCCTGAACTTTAATCATATATTTTTTTGTAGCTCTGATATCACCAACTTGTCCTTCATTTGGAGTGCCAATTGCGATAGGAGCTGGTGGTCTCTGAAAATAACTGATGCACCCTAGGTGGGGAAGAGAAATAATAATAATAAGAAGAAAGAAATAAAGAAATAAAGAAAAATGACTAACACCTCTGCAGGATTGTGTAAAAATAATTACAAATAATTCTTAAATGGGGAGAGTGTGAAGGAGTTTTAATAATTTTGGAAGAAGAACGAAGACCAAGAACGAAGATAGAGGAGCAGGAGAAGAAAAAGAATAAGAGGGACACCAAGATGAGTGATTAGAAGATTGTTATATTTCATCCTGAATGAGTGTTAACATTGGTTGTCAATTTATAATACTTAATAGTAATAAAAAAAAATCAACTATTTTTTTTTTGATCCTATCCCTTTCAACTGATTATAATGGATTTATGTGTAATGATCCTAGCTGTTGATATGTGTTTTAATCCTATATGTTATAACTGGTTATAACAGATGTGGTTGTATGAATCCAGGGCATTGATCTGTGTTTTAGTCCTATCCGTTATATTTAGTTATAGTGGATATGTGTGTATGAATCCTAGCCGTTGATATGTTTCCTATCTATGATTTAACCCTAGCCCTCTATTCTTTCGTCCTATGTTTGAGCCTATATTTAATCCTGACCGCTAGATCTCATAACGAGTATATTGTATGTATCGATATGTTATTAGCTAATATTTTTAGATCCCTATCGATCTGGCTGCTGACTGTGCTGTCAACGTGGCGAGATGGCTAATTCATTAGAGGAGTTTGCTGACACCTCAAAATGAGTAAACATAACAATTTCCTCATTTTTAATTTATCATTGCCTCATTTTGTCGTTTGCTTATGATTTCCTTTTCTAGATTGGTAGTCGTTTCCACTCTCCTTTGAGGAGTAAAACTCCTAATTCTTTAACAGTCCCTTTGCTCTCTAATGAAAACCCACCTTTCTCTTCCTTCTCTCTCTAGGCTTGGTTCAGGAAGAGAGAAACTGTTGGTAGAGATGGTCAGGTTTTTGAGTAGTAACGCTAGAGGAGAAGTTCATATTGGGATGGTGGCATTCACAATTGTTTACAAAATCACCAGTAATCTCATCATTTCCAGGGATGTATTTTCGCTTGAGGAATGACAGGGCTGGCTTCTTGGGCTGCAGAAAAACATGGTGATGATGGTCAAGCTTGGATCTTGGCTGTCTATCGAAGACTTTATCCGTTGGCTTGTGGAAGGTTACAACGTGTAGGTATTGGGAAGCCAAGTGAAGATCTTCTTGAAAATTGCTTTCAGCAACTAGTATTGAAGCTCAGATGTCAGCAACTCGTATTGAAGCTCCTGACTAATTAGCATCCACTTAATTGTACACCGAACCAGAACCGAGCATGCAACTAGGGCTCAGCAAGATGAATAGTCACGATGTTATTCCAACTAGCAGTTGAACATTCAAGCTCGATTGTGATTATCCATTGAGTAGTTGTTGCAATGTCTATTTATCTCCGTACATTAAGGACACCTATACAACTAAAACCATTGATATCGTTGATTACAGATTACCAAATTCCTACTGCATCCATATCAATTCCTCTTCTCTATTTCTTCATCTACTTCTACTTCTACATTTTCTCATCTTTCCTCTAGGTCGTGTATCTTTGTAGACATGAAAATAGATGAATCTCATCAACGTACCAAAGCCATGCCCGTGGTAGAAGACAATATCATTGCTGCCCTAGTCAGCGACTCAAGAGCCCCAAGCTTAGGACTGGTTCCATTCGTCATTCCTCCAAGTATGGCCATCTGAATGAAGCTGCATTCACAAAGCTATCAAGCTGGGAAGGGAATCATCCTATCTTTACTAAATGGGTACGATTTACAAAATGTTATACAAGAATTTGCTCCACCCATCTCGGGTACAGATCAGGAAGGGAGTATGACTGACAATCCCTAATTTAAAAGTTGGTTGATAATTGTCCAGCAAGTATTGGGGTTTTGCATTCGACCATCATAAAATCTATTCTTCCTAGTGTCACCAACGCCAAGTCAGTGAAGCCAGCCTGGGAGATGCACTAGAACACCATTGCAAGCAGACAACACTCACAAGTCATGTATCTACACAACCAGTTCCATAACATGGCAAAGGCCTCCATGACTACAGACAAGTACATAATGCACTTTTGATCAATTTTACAAAGTATTGGAAGCTGTTGGATAGCAAGTGAAACATCCATTATGTTCAACGTTTTACAAGGTCTGGGCACCTAATATTCTTCATTCGTAATTAGCATAAATGTAAACCATATTCATATGAATTTTGAACAACTGGTTACAAATATGAAAGCCTATGATGCATATCCAATGCATCTTCAGATAAGGAACACCACCGGATACCCCCTAATGGTCAACACAGCTCAAATGCACAAATCATCTTCCAGCTATCTTACTGACCCAAGAAGAGTTGAACCAAGACACGAGTATCCACGATACTACAACAGGAACTATTGTCAAGGCCGAGATGCTCAAGGATGAGAAGGTCCAAGAAGAGGCAGGGAAAGAAGCCAATGTTTTCAACCCCAGTCCCAAGTATGTTCACAATTTGGACATCGAAGCAGATAATGCAAGAGTTTATTAGATTGCCCCAATATTCCCAAAGACATGATGTACGGTCCTTATCACATCAATAACACTCATCATGTCACCGCAGACAACCGGATTTTCCAACCTCCGCAACCTTATCACATCAATGACAATATTCTAATTGATAATGGTACAGATTTACATATTCTAGCTATTGGTCCTTCAAAAATTACAACATGCAATAGAACTCTCTCTTTCTAAGCAGCATCCTTGGTGTTCCTGAAATCACACAAAACTTATTGTCAATTCAACAATTAACTGCTGAAAAAAAATGTTTATATTGAATTTTATGTCTCTCATTACCTTGTAAATGACAAAGCCACTCAATAAGTATTCCTCTAGTGAGCCTCTAGAGATGGTATGTACTACTTAGAATGCACTCTGTCAAAATCAAAGAATATCAGCAAACCATGGCCATCCGTAAATGAAAATGTTGATCCATATCATCCACATGTTTTGGTTTTCCCTTTGTAATTTCCAAAGACAGTTTGTGACTCTTGGAATCTCTCTAAATTGGACAAACTTCCATTCTCTCACACTTGAAACACTGTAAAGTGCTATCTTGAAGTCATTAAGTCAGATTTATGTGGTATGCCACAATTTTATCACATTCATGTTTTACATTCTACGTCCTCTTGATCGATGATTTTATCCACTATACGTGGCTTTTTCCGCCTACAGAGAAAGCGGTGTGTTGCATGTTTTCCAAACCTTTCCTATACAAGTAGAGAATGAGTGCTCTTCTATTGTCAAGAACTTACAATCCAACTGAGGTGACAAATATCAATCCCTTAATGCCTACCTTCAATCCAAATGTATTGTTCATGCATGTCTTGCCCACACTCTATAGCAAAATGGCACTGCTGAACGAAAGCATCGACATCTCGTGGAGATTGTTCTTGCCTTAAAGCACCGTGCAAAGAGACCCAAATCATTTCTGGATGAAGCCGTGGTCACTAAATCCCACCTTATTAACCGATATTGCACCTCTATACTTGCTCACAAGTCGCCTTACGAAATCTTATTTGCACGTGTTCCAAATTACGATCTTCTATGTTTGGTTGGCTTTGTTCCCCATTCTTAAGATCCTATGCCAAGGATAAGCATGATGCAAGATCTGAAAGGTGCATCTTCCTAGGTCGTAGCTCCCTTCATACTGACTACAGCTGTTTCTCTCTCCACACTGGTAATTTCTTTATATCTCACCATGTTATTTTCTTTGAGGACTCTTTTCCTTTTGCTAATCACTTATACCTTGCATAGCGATGTATTTGGTGCATTTGAGCATAATCCAACATTCTCTGAATCCACAACTCCTTCTCTCAACTCCTCATGTAGTCATCGTTCATATAGATCAATGCCCCTCCTCTCTAGCCCCTCACTCATCCGACGATCCTCCACTACCATCTAGCCCGCCTCGTTCAACTGATCTGACTTTCCCACCATGTCATCGAGTCACATTTTACCCAGTCATCCATCTTATCATTTTCATCTTCTCACGACACTTGATCACTCTCCCAAGCGAGGGACTCTCTTAAAAATTAGATACCTCCACAAGGTCTACTTGGAGGGTCCCATCCGCTTGCCACCGTCTTCCTCTACTGTTCAATACCCTCTTCTTCAATGTCTTCTCTCCCACTTCAACATTCCCCCAATGCTGGCCACATTCTCATTCCCCCAACTAGATGCAATCGAAGAATTTGGAATTTCATGCCCTTCTTCATAACCACAGCAAGCGCTTAGTCCCTCAACATCCTAACTTGATACAACATGACGGCTGAGATTGAACGACTCGTGTTACCCCATAGGGAGGGCAAGGACAGTCATGTCATCCAATGGAGATGAATAATGGTGATGCAATGCCAATGATAATGCAAAAATGAAATCAGAAGGAAGTATAAATCTGGCGTCGACGGACACAAACAACCATGAGGCTACGGTAAGTTTGACCTGGGAATGTCAATAGGCTCCTGATGATCAGAACGATAGGTTGAGGGCAGATAGTGCGAGTTTGACTGTTGCCATTTGTACATGCACCCTTGGAAGCGCCAACCAAGACCGTACCGATAGAAACCTACTCCCACTAACGTATTCCTAACTATCACTAACCTAACCCCAGTAGTGGAGAAAATGTTCGGAAGCACTAAAGAGATAATATAATGCTGAGGCACTGAAAATCAAGGAAGTAGGGCGCCATGCTATCAGTCCCCCACACGGATCAAGGAAGATGGGAAAAATGGACCCCACTCCGTGTTAATGATTTGGATTTGCATCGGACTATATAAGGATCCATAAGAACTTTCACATCAACATTTTGAAGGTAGCTCTATTGCTTTCTCCTCAATGAATTATTTTTTGTCTAATGCGTAAATAGACTCCTGTATCCATTAAATAATCAGATTATATTTGAAAATATAACAGGGGACGATCTAGCTTTAAGGATCACGTCTTGACCAGTTGTCAAGTGAGGGATGATGCACGCCATCCAACCTTCAAAGCACTCAGCCTAGTCAATGGACCCTAGATGTCTGACTTTATTTTTCGCCTATCTTTATTATTTTGTGAGCCTTGTATGAGTGGCCACATATGTGTCGTGTGCTTATTCACACTTGTTTGGGCCTCTGTATGGTCCTACATGTTTATGCATGTGGTAACCCATTTGTTGACATTTTTTTGGGCCTCTCTCTTATTAGGGCCCCCCCTAGGACACCTTATTTGGGTCTTCTCCCCTTTATTTTTTTGAAATTTCTTATTCTCCTTTTTCCGATGGCCACCCACAATCGCAATGATAACTCCGGGTTCAAGTGCGGGTGCCAGCCACGTTTGTGACCGCAGCATCCAATCACAATGGCAGAATGCGCAGCTGGCAGTCACGACTGATCTTGCCAACCGATGTAGTCATCCTTGCCGCCACTGCATTCAACCTTCCTGCCGCAACCTACTGCCACTATGCTTGGCGTCGTGCCTGATGGGAGACCATCTCGTAAGCCAAGCCATAGGATGTCAACAACCTCGTCAAGCAGCCCGAGCTCATGCCTACGACCTTAATTTCCAATACTATGCCTAGCAATGCTCAAGAGTGATGATATGTTTTTGATTAAGCGCACCAGCCCAACCCACCAGCTATGTCTTTAAAGCCATCAGCACCGTCATCGACAGCACCGCCAATTTTGGTCCAGCCCAATGGGCGCCAAGGTAGAGATGAAGACACATGTGTTCAAATACCCCAGATAAAGTACGTCCGTATTTATGATGTTTTGATTTTTAGTGATCATCATATTTGTATCTGTCAATTTACCATCTCCGCTATGTTCGTGATCATCATGTTTGTATCCATGTCATCAAGTGTCGTGTCACTTTCTAACTGCATGGTTTTCATATTGTGTCATTTTTCTATTTTGTTTGTTTTGTTGTAAAAGGGGTCCCTTTGTATATGAACTCCATGTTGGACCCTTTAAGGACTATTGGGTCCCTTTAAAAGGGCCCATCATGCATCCCCTATATAAGGGCGTGATGGGTGTGCCTGATGGTTTGCGATGTTTTCTTGTTGAAGAAGTTTTAGGTCAAGAAAGCGTTGCTCATCAAAGGAAGAGATAGGAAGGGGAGGAAGAAAGAAGAGAGGAGAAGATTAATGGAAGGAGATGAGATCTCTACAGTGCCCATCCTCGCCTAGCTGGCTGTTTCGTGGGATCTGTCGCAACCTTGAGTCTAATGCAAACCAAGGCAAGCCCGCGCAGAATCAGTTGTCAAATTGATGGACGACGGTGTCGACTCTGCATCGAGCAGTGTAACTCGACTACAGCCATGACTCTACGTGGCCCTGTTGGCAGTCAATGTGCTCTGCTATCGCATAGGACTGTATCAATTAGGGCCCGCTCTCTCAGAGTATCGCCTTTTTGCCCGACCTTGATCGCCCACAACCCGATCATGCACCGCTCACGGTTTGGCCTGGCCTCGCCCTCAGTTAGACCTTGCACAGCCCTCAAACCAGCCTTGTACGGCTTACGCTTTGGCCTTGCTCTGCCTGCGATCTAGCCTAGCATCGTCCATAGTGGTCCCTACATCTGCGGCCTGTGTTCGCCTAGTCTCGACAACTACACTGTTAGCGGCCTATGATCCTCCGACGTCACACTACTCCATGCACTTACATCATATATCGAGCTACGTCGGGCCTATCTCCAACACCCTTCCACCACACCTGCTCGTACCAGCTCGTGCTCATGAAGACACTGACGAGGATCAACTTCAACGATGAGCTACGTCATTCCCCTTGCTCGTTAGTTATATTACGTCCTTCAGTAGATTTTGTGCTGCACTCCACTACGCTTGGATTAGAATAGGTGAGGGAAGATATGGAAAAAACTATGTAACGAGTGAATTTTTAGGTACGACTCGAGCCCATCCGTAACGTGTGAGCGCCAATGGAATTATTCTGTTCAATGCCATAGTCCATGTTGTTGCTATGACGAGGGTCACAATGTCAGTGTCACCCTCACTGGTTGTTCATGCCATGGCTTGGACCCGGGAATACTCACGGGTCCGGTCTGCATGTACATCCACCTAGGTCACATCATCACATATTCACATATCCCATTAGGGAATTATCCGTCAGACGACATCACTGAGGACGTCTAACATCATCAAGGTACCCAAGCATTTTCTCACTACTGACTAGACCACGTCATAGATGACCTTCGACATCAAATTAGTATCAGAACAGGCTATGGTTGCCCATAGTGTGTCTCCCGACCTGCAACATATCATTCGTATTCATCGTTTCCAAAATCTTTCTAGGTACCTCTGAAGATATTCGCCATGGTCCTTGAGATGCGATTGAGTAGAGGGATGCCATAGGGAGGTTTGACCTCCCCGCGATGAGCTGATTCGTTGTCGAGTTAAAGAGGCCGCCCTCCGCACATCTTGGAGCACTGTCCTCCAATGCCAAATGGTGGTGCATCGCCACCTCCTTTAGAGCGTCGATGGACCACAACCCCCGAGAAGGGTGCCGATGGATCATCCAGTTCATGAGGACACACCCACACCCGCCGTGGACGTGCATGATCCCACCACAGCTCCTTGCGATCACTTGGTGCCTCGTCTCCTAAAGACAACGAGGAGAGAGCGACGAAGAGTCATCCCCACATGGGAACGATCTAGTAGATGAGCTGGAACCCCGAGTTCCCTTCACACATGGCCAAGGAGTAGGATGTGGCAAAGGGAGATCGCACCGGTAGGATCGACCCCATGAAGACTTGACTGAAGAGCAAGGAGTTTATCTTCAAACCCTGAGTGCTGTCCTCGAACGCGTCTAGTAGGTACTAGTCCAGCCCGTGATACCTCCAGTAACCATCGCTGTGTCCACGCCCGTGGCACACAAATGACCATGCGACCCCCCTTAGGTCACGTGGCCCCTAGAGCGCCCAGGGAGCCCATATGACTACGACGACTACATGGGCGATGACAGGTGGCAAGATGTGGAGCATCTAGATAGACGCCAGAAGCGATACCCTGCACATGACCCACATGACGTCTTTCTCTGGTATAGATAGGATTCGCGAGTCGACTATGACAGTGGGTTTGCGGCCAACCTACCGCGTGCCGTGACGACTACGTTCGGCTCTATCACCGCTGATACAAGGAACCCGACGAGGTTCCCTGCTATCCGCGGTATGCTCAGATGTGAGACATCCGTGCTCCGTATGATTGTCAACCCCGATGATGGGATGACCACGACTGCTACACAACCCCACCTCGAAGATACACCATCTGGCATTATGGAGGTTACGCGGTACCCGAGCAGTGCTTAGATGATTCTGAGCGTTGACGAGAAGAGCATCATGCTAGGATTCAAAAGAGCGTACGAGCCAATGTCACCATCTTCGAAGGGTCAAGCCAAAGGAGTTCATCGATTGGGAGTCGACCATGACTTGTGCGTCAAATATGGGGAGACAAGACTTGGCGAACAAGCCAAGATTTTCTAGGAGATAGAGCGACGAGGACGGCCCATCACATCATGGACTAATACGGCACACAAGTGCAGGAGCAAGTATGTGTCACGACAGTCATGAGGGGGGACCATCCAGCTTTGAAGACTCTGTCAAACCAGTTTGCCGAGCAAGGGCTCACGCACGAGACCCAGCCTTCACACTAGCCGATGATGTTGACGTCATCAAGGTCTTCGGCTGACTGGTAATTCATTAAGAGTGATGTAACTAAGTGAATGCGATGAAACCCTAGATTGGTTTACACGATGGCTCAAACTTGTGGGGATAACCATGTTTCAAGCTTTGGATGAGCAACCTATGACGGTGACAGTGACCTTCTCATACTCGTCAGAGCAACAATGGCGACTACAACGCCGAATGGAATAATCTAGTAGGGCTCGCACGTAATGGACGGTCTCAACCCTTGCCTAGGGAAACGCTCAACCCGTGCCTAGGGAAGTAGTTCCCTCACCTATCTTTAACTCGAGAGTGGCGGAGTACAGTGGATAGTATATTGTAAAACGTAACCTAACAGATGTGCAAGGGGCAGCGTACCTTGTCAGTGGTGATGCTTGTCACTGGAGTCTTTGTCAGTGCATACTGGCACGGTTGGTGTGGCGAACAGATGCCGGGGACGGGCATGTCGTCGGAATCAACGGTGGAATTGCGGTGTTGGAGAGTGACACTAGAAATTGGAGATGAAAAGGCATTGATGCTAGGGGTGCAGTGATGAGTTGGCTCAAGCGATCAATCGAGCCAGGCAAGTGCATTCCAATGGGAATTGGCATGGTAGAGTCTGGTGGTGGACGTGAGCAGGGACAGGCCGCACGACAACCTTACAAAAATGGCACATTTGAGGTTGATAATGCGTACTACCAAACATACGAAGGGTTTGTGGCATGACGAGTCTGAATATAGGGTGGTTGCGGGTCGTGGGATGTCCAGGAGCAGGTCGCACAAGCTCTGTACAATTTCAGCGGCCTGGAAAATATCACAACGCTTAATTTGGATGCCAGGTTAGCACGGTTGGATGCCTTGCAAATAGTCTGATGTTTGCGTTGCTCGTCACATAGACAGAGGAGCACGGCCGTCTTCTAGCCCCGAGCAGTCCACACAGGTACGAGCAGCTTTGTGTTCAGCAGTATAGGTCGTCCTTTGGGTCTCACAGGTTAAGTAAAATGTGCAACGACCTATCAACGATCAACCCGCAAGTAGCCCATGCACAACCGGGTGGCACAGTTCGTAGTCCAGTCAACTAAGAAGCGTGATCGGCTCACCATTGGGTGGTCCACACATTGGGTGATTAGTCCAGCCATCAATGATAACAACCGCAAGGCTGGCTGCCGAGATCCACCCAATCTGTCACGCAGCCAACAGCAACACGTTTGTCGTTCATCAAAAGATCTTTGCGTTCGGCAAGGAACCGAACGGTCAGCAAACTGTTCGGGAGGCCGACAAAAGAGCTAGAGTGGGAGGTGTAGTCCTCACACTACGCTATCCGCTCGTGACAACATGCATGCGTGCACGGCAGCACCAACCACGTTCTTGCATTGGGCAAGGGCACAGAATGAGTTTTCACGGGCAAGGGTGCAATGCAATGTCTGATACGTCTACGACATTAACTGGTATGTGTCCTCTCGACGGCAGCAAACCTAGTAGAGCCTTCAGGCGATGGGAGATAAACCCTCTCTCCTTCGATGCCTTTCCCCTTTCTTCTTTCCCTTCTTCTTCCTCTTCTTATCTCCTTCCTCAAGGTGAGATCTGAACAACGTGGGTAAGTACAGCAAAATTAAAAATCCAGATATGAGAATGAATGTGCCCATCATGGCCTTATATAGGGCCATGATGGGCCGATTACAAAGTTTACATAAGGGGCCCAATAAGGGACCCCTTTTATATCACTTAAAATTGAAAAACATAAGAGACAAGCTTAACTAATTCAAAATGAAATAACAGATAAAACACGGTGTTACAGACGCATCATGATGAGTAAGGTGCCCTCTTCTTGACAAACACAGTACAAGTAAGACGAACAAAAATAGATAATTAAACATGAGCACATGCATGGACGTGCTCTACCCGGGGTACTTTAGCCCGAGCATCGTCATGGATGATTTGGTGTGTCGGTTGGGTTGGAAATAGACCAGCGGTGATGCTGATGATGGTGAAGATGGCTCCGATAATGTTTCGTCTATGTTTTTTCAGCGCACTCCATCATGCGGCCTCATCAACGGGCCACAAAGGGTTGACGTTATCTTTCCTTGCATTTTGTTTGTTTCGTAGGCCATGTATGTTTGTCTCATATGTTTTTGTTTTTGTTTGTTTGCATGTGTTTGGACCTACACGTTAGCACGTGTGTGAGCCCATGTGTGGGCGTGTTAGTGGGTTTCTGTTTCCTCTCAGGGGCTCCCTAGTTACTCTTAATTGGACCTTCTCCCATTTATTTCTAAGGGGGAGGCCCATATTAGCCCCTATAAAAGGTGGAGCCCACCCGTAGGAAGAGAGAAAAGATAGATTGAAAAAAATGAGATTTTTTAAGGGTTGTTCCTTTTTTTCGTGTTATTTGATTTTTTTCCATATTTATGAAAAGGTCAATTTGAAAATAGAGAGAAAGAAGAAACCATAGGGTTTGCTAGAAACTACACCCGCCGCCACCTTCGTCGAAGTTTCCACTACCATTCCTCAAGCTGCCCAGCGGCACCAAATGCCTTTCGCAGCCATCAAGGCCACCTGCGACCACTATAGCAGCTCCCGCAGCCAGCGCAGGCGCCCAAAGCCGCTCAGCCAAGGTCATTGCGCCTTGCGACCGACCAGAGGCTGCCACACTCTGTAGTCTACTACAGGCTGTCCCGTCCCGCGATAGACTTGAGGCCACCATGCCCCCAGCCCGACCAGAGGCTGTTGCCATGCCTTTTATCAAAGGCTATCCCCTCGCCACCAACTAGAGGCCATCGCCCTGCCACTGACCGACAGTCGCTGCCCCACGATCCACCTGAGGCCGCTGCCCCTAGGCCGTCCCATGGCCGACTTGTGCCCCTTCTCTAGGTTTCCCCTAGCCAATCCTACGGCCACCCCATGGCCTTGCTTTGGACACCCCTGCGGTCGTCCCCGTGGTTGCGTCTAGGCCATTCACATGGTCGCTCCTGTGCTCACCTCCCTTGGCCACCTCGTGGCCGCTCTAGTAATCGCCTCTTAGGCCGCCCCTCATCGGTCTCTACGGGCGCGCCTCGGCTGACTGTGGTGCCCAACCTTGGCTAACCATGGTGCCCGTTGCACCTCTGTGCCTTGGCATCATTGCGCCTTGTTACTCGCCTTCCACCGCTACCAAATCAAATAATGCCCCGCTTAGCACTCCTGGTACAGTGATCCATTCCGTTCTCAGTGTTATGTTATTTCCTTTAGTGCCTTTGATTGTTTACTCCACCGCCGAGGTTAGATTAGTGATATATAAGAATTTATCCATGGGAATAGGTTCCTAACGGTATGACCTTGGTTGGTGCTTTGAGCAGTGCATGCACGAGGGACAATAGTCATACTCGCACTATGAGCTCTCAAATTGACGTCCAGGTCATCGGGAGGCTAGTTGCATTCCCAAGTTTCACTTACTGTAGCATAGTAGTTGTTGGTGTTTGTTGATGCTAGATTTATACTTCTATGTGATTTCATCGTTGCATCATCACTTGCATTACGTTTATAGTAGTCGTCTCCACTACATGACACGAGTACACTTGCTTTCCCTATGGGGTAACACGAGCTGTTCAATCCTGGCGGCCATCATGTTACATCAATTTGATATCAGACCCAATATTGCTAACCTCCGTGCTTAGCACTGTTGGTCAAGAGAAAAAAAATTATTTATCGCATCTCTGTACGTCTTCCACACATTCATATTTTCAAAATTTATAGCACGTACATTTATCCATATACTTGTCATCTCATCATTAAGTAGGAGTCCCTTATCCTATACGTAGTATCTACCAATGACGATGGTTCAGACACATAGTAGTGCTTGAGGGGACTACCTAGTTGTTCAAGTATGGAAGAATGATGCTTGCATTTACAACCTTCCTTCAAAAGATCAGGTTTACACTCATCGCCTAGGCACTAACCCTGATTGCACCTATTCGGCTGATAGGGAATCATATTTCTGTGATTAGAGCACACCTCAAAGACGGAGACAGCCCCTGAGGACCACCCTGGAGCTATCAATCACTCAAGCTGCTTACAGCTAGTGCTTGTGAAGCGAGCCCATCATGCGAGATGATCTTTTTGCCACCATCTCCTCGTCCCCCATGCCTTCCACAACAACCAGTCGATCTTTATTGACAGCGAGATGATCATTATTATCGACACCACGATCGTTCCCACTACGATCGCCATCCAAATGATCATGATTGCTTCTAGGATGATCATTACCAGGATGATCACCATCAGGGCGATTATGATCGCTTGCAATAAGATTGTGACCAGGACGATTGCCATCCAGATGATCACAATCTCTACCAAGATGATCGCCATCAGGGCAATCACGATCGCTACCATGGTGACGGCCATCAGTACGATCACTATCGATAACAGAATGATTGCAACTAGACGATCAATATCAGGATGATTGCCGCCTAGATGATCACCCCCAGGATGATCACTATCGTCCGCGAGACGATTGTAACCACCAGGAGGACGATCGCTACCAGGACTACCACCCCTACTATAATTGTTATCGAGAGTGAGATGATAGCTATCGTCCGCAAGACAATGATCCTAGATAGTATGACGATCTCTACCAACATCAAGACGATCACTACCTTGGTAATCGTCTCATGGATGATCCCTACCGCCAGCATGATGATTAGTATGGATATCTGATAAGCCAAAAATAGGGGTAACTTTTATGCAATTATAAACCCTTGTCGTTGTCAATTTTAGCTTATCCAATAAAATTTATGAAAACTCTACTTAAGATGTGTAGTGATAAGTATGAGTGTCGTCCAAGGGAAGCTAGTAAGGAATCCAACTGATATTCTTCTTGAATAATTTGAACCTAATCGGGGTTAATTTAATCCTCAACAGAGATTAAATCACCCTAATTAGATGAGAACTTTGGAAAGGGGGGTAGAATAGATGAGAGAAGTAGAAGAAATAAGGCGCTCTAAATTGAATTAATTGATCCAATTAAAAGGATCAAAGAAGTCAATTAGAGAGATTAAGAAGAATATTTAGATGTGTTTTGGTTGATTCTGTAGATTTGATAATTCAAGAACAACTACTCTATTGAATAATGAAATGGGAAATTCAATCTCCTAGAAAGTTAACCCTTTTTATGTTTTTTTATAGTTTTCTTGAAATGCACTTGAATAGCCAGGTAAATCTCTCAATTTCTCCTCTCAATCCTAGTCAGTGCTTGTACATGCCGCTCAAGCCAAGCGATTCAGAAGTTCAGACAGAAATTAAGAAGAACGATTACGAGATTCAACTAACAACATCCAAAATACACCAAAAAATTCAAATACAATGAAGGAAAAAGTACCAAATAGGTTGATCCAAGCTGGAGCTCCTCTCTATCTTGTAGCTGTGATGGAGCACCATAAGAATGAGCTCCCCCTCTCGAAATTTAGCTTTTATACTTAGGTTACATGGTAAAAATCACCATTTTCCCCCATTTAGTAATTAATGTTTTTCTATCAATGTAGGCTGGATCTGAATGATCCAAGCATACAGATAGAAAGACGGGAGCAAGACGAACAGATCCATAAAAACATCATCTCAATCGGACTTTAGGATCAAAAGTTATTAATAAATCAATTTTAAACCAATTTAATCCATTGGATTTAAGTTGATTTATTTATTTCTTTCTTTTTTTAACACGCCATGACGTGTCGCTCTCTCATTCGCTGGCGCATTTTGAATTCTCCTTTATGCAGAAAAGTCCTTAAAAAGCTTGGAATTGCTGCTGGACGCCGCCCAAAAGTAATTGTGTATATGCCCCTTGCGCACTCTCTCTCCTTTGGTTTCTCCTAAAAACATTAAAACAAATATTAAATAATTGCAATAAAACACCATAACATTTTGAATCATATCTTTGCGCCTGCAACCATGACCGAGAGCTGTTTTGAGGGGATCATTGCAACAAAACTTTACAAAAATGCCCTTCAAAGTTTGAAAATAATGTTAATACTCTTTTTTTTCTTGTAAATATATATTGTTTTCTTAAAAAATTGTATTTCTTCTTCAAGTAAATCTCAGAAAAATCCTAAAACATCCTAGAAAATTCTAGAAAATTTCCTGATTCATCCCTGTACTGATAAATCTTGAAATTAAATATTAAACTTGCCGTTTTCATTCAAAAATAATCATTTCAAGCTCAAATAAATCCCTTAAAATTCATAGAATTGACAGAAAATTAGGGAAAAATCAGCGATCACTTGAAAACAGTATTTTCATGTAAATCAATGATAACAACCCTTTTTTATGCTCTTTAACTGCATAAAATTGTGCTAATAGCATGAAATAAAAAGTCCGAATTTACGGTATTATTAATATCTGCATGACTTTAATCGACCATAGGATGGTCCACCCTACAGTAGGAAAGACATCAGTTGAGAGGACCATCCTACGACCACCAGGTCTACATCGCGAGCCGATCCCGTCTAGTACCCTGCTTCAGGTGGACCATACCCACCGTCGTCCCCTTATGTTGCCCCCCCTCACGTGGGTAAGGACAGCCCCATGTGCCGCCGATGCTCTACGCTCTGCAAACACCTCCAGTAGTGCACACCTATGGGGTCCCGATTGCGCCCTATGCCCAACATACTTCTTTCGTACCTATCATGCCCTACGTGCAGTCTGCACCCAGTGTTGTCGCCGCCCCCATGCATCTCACCACCGGCCGCGCATACTTCGTATGCCTCACAGGCGTCGCGAGTTCCTGATAGGCACAATGACCCACAAGTGCTGCGCGCGCCTTATGCATTGGCTATACATTTTACGCCACTAATAGGGTATTACCAGACCTCGGCGCCCTCTCCAACACGTACAGCGCCCATGCCATAGGTGCCCTTTGTGCCGTGGACACCCTTCGCGCAGTATGCTCCATTGACACCGCATGTGCCTCAATCAACTTATATGCCCTCGGCCACATACCAGCCTTCTCACATTGCTTCAGAGTATGACACTCTATATGATGAGCCCCCACGGAACTATGAGGACTACTATGGTCGATAGTATGATTATTCTTATCCACGACTGTCTGACGACGAGCATTACAATGATGTTGTATATCCTCCTCATGCTCCTCGTCGTGCTAGGACTACTAGGAGTTCTAAGAGAAGTGCTCGTAATGCACCCGATGCACGTATGTTCATGACTTCTACTAAGTCCCCACCAGCTATTTGTGTCTTTGCCATGCTAGAGCTAGATGAGCTCAAGACTGCCCATAGTGTTACTTCCCTAGTAAACCAACCAAAAGGGCCTCTACCATTGTTGAGGCTATAGTTTACTTAGCCAGACATAGATGCACTCAATGCCACGCCTAGTGATGACCTCTTGATAGAGGCTCCAATAGAGACTCCGCCACAATAGACCATTGGGGGTAGCTTACCCACTGATTTGGAGCTAGTATTGATCCCACGGTTGAGATGGTGATCATCCTGCCTTTTGAGCTATGACATATGCACCGCGTCCCCATGGACACGAATCACATTCACTAGAGGAGATCCGATGCACCTCCCTATTTCCTTTTCGATCGCAACGTTCTACTTGTGAGGTACTTCTGGAAGCTGATGTGGCTTCTCCGAGATACACGAGTTGGTCTTATTAAGACTTATCCCTCTCCCATGGATATATGGACTGAGGCAAACTTTTGTCGCGTATATTACTTAGTATGTTCTTGTGATATGAGATATTTTGTGATGTGGATGGATTATTCCTTGGGCAGAGTTGATGATGTTCGATACCATGTATGGCTAGATACCGCATGAGCCTCCTAACCTCATCCTATTAGTCATGCATTTTCGGCTCTCACATTATGGAGTTGCATTTGTGCATCATGTGAGAGAGTCACGTCATTACATTCATGCATGCATTGCATTCCAACATGAGAAGTATGGACCTATTGGCGATTTACATTGACGCCCAATTACTTACTGTGAGGGCAACTTGGTTATGGATAGGTTGAGGCATGAAAAATATTCTCCAAGGGTCCCTATGATGCTCCGTGCTCATAGTGTTGGGCCTTTCTCGATAGTCCAGATGGTTGGGAATATAGCATGTGTTGCGAGTATTTTCCCAAATTGGGGAATTTGCCCATTGTCAATGTATCCAACCTTAAGTCGTACCAACCCATGTCGCCTATTTTCTCTACCAAAAAGTGGTGTAACACGATGAGCGCTGGGATCAGACGGTTCATGTTACAACACAAATCAACAATCAATGTAGGGAATGATTACAATTTATGCAGATTTTTTAGTAAACCAATGAGAAAAGATGTTGCAATTGCTGACTAGGAAAGACGATAAATTAAAGGTTCACTAGTAGAAGACTAACGGTCAGACTCCCAATGTCCCGTTAGGATCAACTAGACGCCTACGTAGTGAGGGACACAACGAGTTCAGAGGCATCCTTGACCTCTAATGATAGGTGACCTAACCGTTTTCACAAGAAAAACCCTACCTCTCGACACAACGTGGCTAATCTAATGAATCGCCGGTAAAATCAAGGCAGTGGAGAAAGTAGGGAGACGGCACTAGAAGAAGAATAATACTGCGATTTTAAAACTGGAAAAGATGCTACCTGATGGGTCAAAACCCTGAATTTCATGGGAAGGAGTCGTCTCACACATGTTATCCAACGTAGTTGGCGGATGATCAATCGCAGGTGTGGTCCGAGCATGCGGAGGGCACGTGGAGCGTATGGAGTGCATGAAGCACCGCACATGGCCACTGAGCGCGAGGGCGTGCGCTGCGCGCGCACAAGCGCTGATCGTGCAAAGTGCCCACGTGCACGTGGAGTGCCTCGAGGGCAAGGAGCACTCCGGAAGGGCTCGAAATGCGCTCAGGTGTACTCTTGGATGGCAACATCGATGGCCTCAGTAGACGAAGAGTAGTGGTGGTGCTGTGTAGGGGCGTAGGGTGGGAACGCGCGAAGACGCACCGGTGTAGGGGGTGCACAGGCACCGTGGCGTGTGGCACAGGTGCACGCTAGCACCCGTAGATACTCATGTTAGGGTTTCAAAGGACGACGTTGCATTTGCCCAGCATGTTTCTTCGTTGTATAAGCATATTCATGGTAAAATCACAAGTCAAAATGCATTGTACAAACAGGCTGCCGACATGCATCGATAACTCATAGTGTTTGATGTAGATGACCGCTTGATGGTGAGACTTAGACCGAAGAGATATTCTCCTGGGACGGCTACCAAGCTACATGCTCATAGCGTCGACTCATTTTCAATCCTCCAAAGAGTGGGTGATAACGCCTATGGCATTTTAATGCCTCCCCTCTGGGGGATCAGCTCCACATTTTGATAGATATTATGTGGACGTCAAGACAATCACACCACCATGTTTACTTAAATTCATTGAATAAAATATTTGCATTCATTATTATTTTGTGTGATGTTTATAATGAATTTCTAGAATATATGCAATGACTTGGTGAATTATGATGAGATCATAATATAGTGGATAGTCGAGACGGACATCAAATTATCCGAATAGAATAGCACTAGATGATCCTACTTATACTATAAGTATAGCTGATCCTGTGGCTATTAGTGTGGTGACACTAATAGATATCGGGTGCTCTTTGGAGAAAGCGATCACTAAATTGATCGGAACGAATCCCTAAAGGGTATTATACCTAAACGTCAGCCATGTTGATTCAAGTCATAGTTGTAGAATTGATCCATTGATTTGAGACACCACCAAGATCTTGTGAGTGGAGGACTATAGTTTGGCTATGACTTACGAGCCTCTAATCATGGGATTCAAATAAGTTATAGTTTGAATGTAGTAAGAAGCTAACGGAGATGGTTGAGTGGTCAAGATGGGATCATCCGCCCTCAGTATAAGAGGAGATTGACTCAAGGAAGACGATGCAGAAAAATCCCATGCCAGGATAGTAAGGATATTGGAGAATGCGTTTTCCAATGATCCTCGTTACGCATCAGTATTAATCGAATGACGGATTAGAGTTTGACGATAAACTATACCCTAAGTCGTTTGAGAGTCTCGTGCGGATGATGGATTATACAGATACAACGACCGATGACGGGAAAGGTTCCATGAGAGAGTTCAAGACTATTCGGTATCTTCTAGAGCACGAGGTGTATCTTGGACCCCACATGCTGGAAACATAACCTATCGATTAGGTTCAATTGAACCATATTCCATTAATATATATGTTGATATTGTTAATTAATAAGGTTGGCCAATGAATGTTATTGGTCTATTAAAGTTATTAACTAGAACGATACATGGGCCTAGAGGGTCACATGCACAAGGTCATAAGGGCATTGGTGGATATATTTTACTTTGTAGGGTTTTTGAGAAAAACCTTAAGTAAAATATAAAGAGGGAAAGGGGTCTCATTTGAAACACCCGTGCAAGCCTGATTTGAGAGCCCCTCCCGTTTCTTCATTCTCTACATCAATCAAAGGAGAGAACCTCCAAGAAGAGTTGAAGAGGAAGAGATGGAGATCCAAGTGCCAAGTGATCGCATGGGTACTTCTAGAAGCCGGACGTGTATATGGCTTTGGACGATCTCAAAGTCAGCATGTCAAGGGCGGAATAATTTGTTTTAAAGATCAATTGAATCAATCGACACGCTTCCGCATCCATGGAACATGTTTTCCATGGATGAAGCAATGCAACAAACCCAACACGTTTAATGTTGTAGAAGTGGCTCTATACCGAGCCCTTTCTCCCTCCTCTGACCTTGCTTGTCTAGACCCCTTTAGTGTGAGTGAGTCTGCCACGACTACTCCCATGATAATCTCACCCAATTGGCACAAGTCAAACGATTTTATACTGCATCGGGAAATTAACTATGCAGGGATGAGGTATCGTGAAGGTTTTTGGTGCATTGGTAGTGACGTACAGGTGCGGATGGCTATTGGACAAGGAGTCTCTTTGTACTATCCCCAACTTTTTGGATCTTCTCTAGCCACTATCGTTCACTATCCCCAACTTTTTGGAGCCGAGTTCTTCGGACCCCTGGAGGATTAATGGAGCGTGCCAGCCCAACCCACTAGAGACGTCTTTGGAGCCATCATCGATGTCATCAACAGCCCCGCCAGTTCGCATCCAGTCCGACCGGCTTGCCAAGATGCATATCAAGTCACCTAGGTTCAAATACCCCTCGTAAAGCACATTAGTATTTTTGATGTTTTGATTTTTTGTGATCGTCATGTTCGTATCTGTCATTTTACCGTCTTCGTTATGTTTGCGATCTTCATGTTCGTATTCCTATCATCAAGTGTTGTGTCATTTTCTTATTGCATGGTTTTCATATTGTGTAATTTTTCGATTTTGTTTGTTTTGTTTAAAAAGGGGTCTCTTTGTACAAGGACCCGATGTTGGACCCTTTAAGAACTATTGGTCCCTTTTGTAAGGGCCCATCATGCCTCCTCTATATAAGGGCATGATGGGAGTGCCCTATGGTTTGCGATATTTTCAGGTTGAAGAAGTTTTAGGTCAAGAAAGTGTTGCTCATCAAAAGAGGAGATATGAAGGGGAGTAAGAAAGAAGAGAGGAGAAGAACAAGGGAAGGAGATGAGATCTCTGCGGTGCCCACCCTCGCCTTGTTGGTTGTTTCATGGGATCCGTCCTAACCTTATGTTCGACGTAAACCAAGGCAAGACTGCACAGAATTGTTGTTCAGATTGACGAACGATGGTGCAGACTCTACGTCGAGTAGTGTAACTTGACCCCGGCCATGACTCTGCATGGCCCCGTCGGGGCTCAACGTGGTCTGCCATCATGTGGGCCCATCTTGACTAGGCCCCACATTGTGAGAGCACCGCCTTTTGCCCACGACCTGATCGTGCACCACTCACGGTCCGGCCCGGCATCGCCCTCAGTCAGACCTAGCACAGCCATCAGACCGGCCTTATACTGCCCACGCTCTGGCCTTGGTTTGCCCACTATCTGGCCCAGCATCATCCACGGTGGTCCCTACATACGCAGCTTGTGTTCACCTAGTCCCGACAACTACATCGTTAATGGCAATTGCTCCTATCACCATCTCCGATCCTCCGACCCCATGCTCCTCCATGCACTTCCATACTCCATCGAGCTACGTTAGGCGCATCTCCGGCACCCCTCCACAACACTTGCCTGTACTGGCTCGCACTGACGAAGATACTAACAAGGATCAACACCGCAGATGAGGTACGTTGCTCCCATTGCTCTTTAGTTATATTACGTCTTTCAGTATATTTTCTGCGCCACTCCATCACGCTCGGGTTAGAATAGGTGAGAGAATATATCGAGAAAACTACATCATGAGTGAATAATTACATACGGGTCGAGCCCATCCATTACGTGTGAGCGCCAATGGATTTATTCTGTTTGACACCATAGTCGACAGTGTCATTCCGACGAGGGTCAAAATGTCACCGTCACTGTCATTGATCATTCACCCTAGAGCTCAGACCTGGCGAATCCCCATGAGTCATGGCCTACACGTACATACACCTAACTCCAATCATCACGTGGTTATATATCTTGGTAGGGATATATCTGTTGGACGACGTCACTGATGACATTTGACATCATCGAGGTATCCTAGCATCACCTCAGTACTGACCATACCATATCATTGACAACGTCTGGCATCATTTTCATTGTGTTTTGGTTTCTGAAACAATAAGATGGGCCATTATGTTTGGGCCTCGTCCTTTAATGTTTTCTATTTGTTTATTTTGATGTATGTTTAGGAGATATCTCTCATCGTGAGGTGGTTTTGTCTAACTCGGCCTACATGGGCATCCTCCATACCCTATATATAGGGAGGCATGCCCAAGGAGCCATTTGGATTTCACTTTTGAATTTGAAAAGTTTTCTTCACTTTGGGCTCCCGCCTCCTCTTGTTGGGAAATATATTTACCGCTTTCTAGATAGAGATTGTGGTAGTTTCACCGCACCTCGCCAGATTCACCACGTGGAGATCATTCTGTGGAAGAACTGACCATCGACGACACCACCTCGTCATCATCTCACCTTCTTGGGGAAGTTTCAAAAAAGCTTTCTGGCTGATTGTTGGCCTACAAGAAAGCCACTTTTGATTTCCATCTCGACATGCCCGTGCCACACAACCAACTGGGTCAGCCGCCATGCATTTCATTTTTCCAAGAATTCCCCTATTGAGTTGTTGATCAACTAAGAACGCCATTCTTGGATCTTTTCTTGGATGGTTTCTGGCAAGAAACCTCTCCAACTGCTACTTGTCCTGTTGTCTTCCCTCTCTGCAATGACACCATGGTTTGCCGTATGATCTCAGGTGTCCCCTTCATGCACGCCCGCTCGTGTGATCGTTTGCTTGCACCAACCAGCACCTGAGCGCCTGCGGTTGCATGTTTGCCAGCAACGCCCTAACCCACCCACCGCCAGTGTGCTAGCTGCACCCAAATGCCCGTGCATCAGCCTGTGCCAGCGTGCCAGCCACGAACTAACGCTACCAGCGCCGCGTGCGGCGTCAGCGAGTGTCCACTCACGCGTAATCCAACGCACGTGTGCCCACTCATCCTCGTGTACCAATCAAACCCCAGTGCTAGCCATACCCGTGCGCCTACCCCTGCTTGTGCCCTGATGCTTACATGCCTTCACACTAGACCCTACTTGCATACGTGCCTTCATTCATGCTCACAAGTCATCGCCGATGACGGTCTACTTTGACTATGTTCCTTCTCTTATCGCGCCATCGGCCGCCTTGCTACGGACTTTGATTTTTCAATCCTACCGGGTTCTATCATTTCCCCTCATTTGCAGTAGATTTATTTCTTTTAGTGTTTTTTTCATATCTTCTGCTTGGATTATCATCTCCAACATTTAGGATTAACCACCAATTGTTGAGCGGTAGGGATTCTTTCGAAACGACTAGGTTTTCTAATTGTGAAAGGCGTGAACACCTTTGTGTATTTTATGCCCTCTCTATTTAGGTCATCTAGCTGATCAGGATGGTCATTGGGATTCTGATGGTAATTAGTCAACTCCCAAATTTTTAGTTGGCTAACGAGCGAATCAATGTTGTCCTTTCTTCTCATTGATTTTCACATCGTCATTGCATCTCTTGCCTTATCTGGTTTAGTTGTTGCCACAATTGTGTTGTAACACGAGGCGTTTGATCCCAAGACTCTTTGTGTTACATCAGTGTCCGCTACCACGTCTTCTACTGCGCCGGCCACCGTGTTTTCTGATGCATCAGCCACACTAACCGCCGCTACGCCCACCGGCGCGCCCGCCTGCGCTGTTCAACCTCGCCTACTGTTGCCGGCCCTTATCGTCCTTCATCATTGCTCATCAGCACTCTCCCCCGCTCATCAATGCCCAGCCACATGCCCGATTGCCCGCCAGTCATGTTATAGCTGATACATACGTGAGCCCCGTAACGAATCTGGTACACTGTCTCTTCTCGTCCTTACGTGTTCAGTTATTTCTTTCAGTACCTCTAGAGTGTCTCTCCACCACCCTGCTTAGTTTAATGACAGGTATGTCCTTAGTTGGGACCGTCAAGTGCGTACTCATCAACATTATTCGCTTCGTTGCATAACTTGATGTTCCTACCCTCCTGGTAGTGTAACATGGGCTGTTCGATCCCAAAGCCCATCGTGTTACATTAATTTCCTTAGTAGTTGGTGAAAGAAATGTTTTTACCTCCAATTTTTCTTGGTGTGCGTCCGTAACCAGAGTAAGAATAGGAAGCAAAGTGCATGGGCTTCCTTTCTATCAGAATCAGCTTTTTCAGGCTAACTTTTATGTGTGTATGGTTATTTGAAATTTAAATGTTCCTACTTGAAAACTGCTATTAAGTTGTTGAGAATGTCATAACTTTTGGACTTGCCAACAAATTTGCATCAGATGTGCCTTATAGTGGGTTACTTCTTAAAATATCTGAATAATTCAATCCTCTATGATCATGTGGACTAGAATGCGCTACAGCCACCATTCAATTTTATTTCGGAAGCACTTTTCTTACTTGATGGGAATAGATGTATGTGCAGTCCTAGAGTTCATTTCATAAAACTACATGGTTCCTTCACAATGACCTTATATTTACTCTAGTTATTAGTTCTTTCTTCAGAATAACTAGTTTATTTCACACTAGTCCTTATTTTTTACTCTTCATTTTCCAACTGAAACTTGTGGAGCATACATTAAATATGAGGGATTTTAATAAAATGCTTTATTTTGTGTTTTGACAAAAGTTTAAAGTAGTGCATGCCCCAATAAAGGTTGTCATCAAGCACCATACGTCCTCAGTCAACTAGACGAAAAATTGTAAATGAAGATAAAAAAGCATCCATATGGTGGAAAAGGCTACTTAATTTGACCATATGGTGGAAAAGTCAAATCATTGATTTAGGACATTGATGTTTTCTGAAATAAAGATACAAATATTCTCTAACATTTTTTAAATATTTGTCTGAATTTGACCTCAGTTTTAATTGATATAATAACTTTGTTGAATTCCTAAATACTACCTTCTGGTATTTAAGGCTGAATTTATTGATTCTTTACATAAGAATATTTACATAATATTATCTACATGAATATATCACAATCTAATAGTTATATGTTGACTAAAATGTATAGTAGACACCAAATTTTCCAATTATATTATTTTAAATCATTAGCACAATGACTCGTTGTTAGTCTTAACTCTTGATAGATGTTTTGAAGTTATTAAAAGAATGTAAAAATAATAACTAAAAGAATGTAAAAATGGAAACATTACTGTTCCAGATTGTCTAATCATAATCAATATATGTGACTTTTGGATTGTTGACTAATTACCATTATCCTATTTTAATTTCTTAAGGCCATGTATACAATCTGCAGCCCTCATTTCAACCCCCTTCTTGTCCTTTGAAAATCACACTCCAAAAGCTAGAGAGATCATCCAATCGCTGAAGCAAATTTCAATAAGATTTTCAGCATTCAACTGGGAGGATATTTGTTTATAACATCAATCCAATGCATAGAACTTGGAATACTGGTTTTTGGTGCAGGATGATTCAAGATTCAAAGTAAGGAAAGCACCTCCAAATTTTTCACATCCTCAACCTTGTGTTAAGTTGAACATCTTTAAAATACTTTTTAATATTTTGTTCAAGTTTTAAATAATGCTAACATCCAGAAAATCCAATACAACATTGAACCTCGTATTTTGTTTGAGTTTTAAAATAATTACCTTGAATGCGGATGAGTCAGACAATAGACTAATAATGTGCAAACATTGACCTCGGGAGATTTATCTGATTTGATATTGAATATTTTATATCATAACCTTTCTAGGAATAATCATCTTATTTGGTGCAGGAATGAAGAATATATTTTAGTTTCAATCACCAAAGATAAAACATGAATCAAAGAATTTTATCCAAAGAGAAACACGAGGGAAAAGAGGACTTGATGAAAGAACGACCACAAAGAGGGGGGTATTCCTGTAGGGAAGTCATAATTACATACGCAAAATTTTATCTCTAAATCAATAAATTTCTGATCTAATAATATCACTGTTCAAAACATGAAAATTAGGCATTTTCTTGATCGCTACTTAAGGAGTGGTTATATAAAGTAGTTTTTAGGGGAAGATATTATTCTCAATTATATTGTTCTTATCAGATATTTGTGGTCAGTCATGTTAAGGGTTTTCGAACCATAAGAATATTGCTTTGAGGGCTAAGTTGAACTAGGTCAAGAAATATCGTTTTGTGGAAGACTTTCGAGTTGAGGACAATAGAGCTTCATCAACTTTTTCCCTTTTGTATCTTTTTCAGCCCTATTTTCAAGTGATTTCTTGGGGGCATTTACATAAATACAGTTATGTTACATTATCACCGTGGGACGGATATCCCCAAACCACATTAAGGATTCGGCTAAGTTGTCTAAAATAATTGTCTCCCATTTCCTCTACTTCATTTTTCCTAGGTAGAAAAATCATAGGTTAATGAAAATAAAGAATAATATAGCTGGAGAATATAATTAACCCCCACCTCTTATGTTATTTATTGGCCATTTAAACTAATACATTTATCTCAGTTTTCCTAGGTTTTTTACTATTCAGAGATTATGGGAATTTGATAAACAAGATCTGAACTCGATTGTGCAGAGTAATATTAAATAGAAACAGATCTGAAATCTAAGAACATAAAAAACCAAAAAAATCATGTATGAACGGATGGAATCCTTGATGTTTTGGTTCCATAAATGAACCACTTCAAGTTGTTCAGATGTCCGACCATGAGACATATCCATGCGAGCTTTAGAGTTCTACATCTCCTTCTCTTTCCACAAACTATGTTCTTAGAAATATGACTACTACTCAATGTAGTCCCCATTGGAAGCAAAACACAATGAAGAAGAAGAGAAGAAAGAGGGGAGCACTCAATATTAGTCACCTGGGTATCAAATGACATTGACACCTTTTATTTATATTGCTCAGAAAAGCATTCGTAGAAGTCCCTTTATAGAGAACAATTAAATAATATCCATCACTTTAAGTATTTCCACCACCATCCATAAACCTTTTGTGTAACCCTCTAGGCCTATGTATCAGCCTAGTTGATAATTTAGTGGCCCATTAATATTTATTGGGCTGAGATTATTAACTAATATTATATAACATAGATTAATCAGCCAAGGATTAACTTAACCCAATCAGTTGGTTAAGTTTTGGCCTGTGTGGTGAAGAATATTTGTAGACATCAGCTTTAGTGTATGTATAATCCCTCGTTTTGACGAGACTCTGAATGAAATAGGGCCCGTTGAATCGTCAAATAATAATTGATCATTTTAGTACCAATGTGTGACAAAATGATTAGTGAGTAACTTCTCTGATATTTCCACTACTCAAGCCAAGGGGTAAGATGCATCAACTTCCTTAAGTAATTTTCCTCTAGTGCCGAATGTGGATAATCACACCTTGACCAAACAATGTGTCTTTGGTGTCTGAGGTCTAATGACTACTTACACAACTTTGGCATGAATTAACATAATAGATGATAGATATGATACCATTCAAGAATTAATGCGTATCATTTCATGGAATGACATCCCCAAAGAGCACCCCCTTATTATCTTTAATGTTTCCACATTAGTGACTACAGGATTGGCTATACTCATCATATGGGTGGGACTAGACGGTGTTATTCTATCCAAATATGTCACTGTTCTTGTTGAGTATTCTTCCCATTGTAATCCTTAGAATATACATTTAAAGGACAATGATCTATGTAGTATGGCATTATTATAATTTTTTTATTTATTTCATGTATTCCTCGACTTGAAATACAATCATCCCACTTGCACTATAATATATATATTGGATCTATGAATATTGAACAAGACATGGAATGTGATATTCGCTTTTATGGTACATATTTCCAATAATTTAAAACTTAATACAACAGATGGTATATGCTATAAAAATATGATACCAAGATAAGTTTAATCACATGAAAAATATGATTGTCATGTTACGAATCAGTAAATGGTCAGCTAATGAATTTATTGAATATTATATTTGCACTCTTATTTTTCTTAATAAATTAAATACAAAATTCCTTATTTTTTAAATAATTTATGTAGTTTTAAATAATTTAAATTTTAAATTATTCATATTAATTTAGGAGAAATTATATTTTTAAACACAGTATATATTTAACTGAATTATATTATTTTTATTCAATTTTATGTCAACATATGAAGCATGTGATTTTTCTAGACTCTTATACCATGTAAGACTTTAAAATTATTTGGAAATATATTTTCCCATTTACTTACCTACCTTTTAAAGGGAATATATATTATATTTAAATATATATATCAATAAATATTGGGTAATTGGAGACTGAAGCTCTAAGCTATGCCTACAAGGATGTGGCCTTGATTCCTACATGGTGCAAAATAACATTTATTAATTTTTTACAGAACTGGAGCCCACTAGCTGCCAACATGGCATTGTGACGCCGGCTGAGGCATACTGCATGGCACTAGGCAGTAGCACTATAGGACAGGCGAGCCATGAGAGGCACGTGGCCCTTGGAATTTATGTGGTACTACTCCGATGCCTTGGATGCATAGACGGCACCACCATGGTCACGATAGTACTACATGATAGCCGATGGAATTATATGTGGCCGGCAGGCCAATCACACATTCCATATCTCGTTCCATGTTCATTAATAGAACATACTCATTATAGTGCACGTGTGATGCTTATAATGAAGTCCATGAATACAAGAGTGGACTTAGTGAATTATGAAGAGATTGTAATACGGAGATCACTTGTCTTTAAGCATGTGTTCTAAAAATTCCTAATCCAAGGATATGCGAGAAGGACATAGAAGTATGAGGATATAATAGCACTATCTCGCCTCACTCATATGATGAGTATGGCCGGTCTTGTAGCCATTAGTGTTTAGACACTAAGGATAGATATTACGTGCTCTTTAGTGGAAAGAGTTCACTAAATTGATCCATACAAATATCTGAGTGGTATTATACCGAACTGTCAATTTGCTTGGTGTATGTCATGGCTGTGTAAGTGGGCCTTAGACCTAAGATACTAAAGACGTCTTATGGGCTCATGGTTATAATTTGAGTATGACCAATGAGTTTTTAATCATGGGATTCTAAATTGTCTTAGATAGGTGCATCAAGAAGTTCATGAAGACAATTGAGTGGTCGAAATGGGATCGTCCACCCTCGGTATAATAGGTGACAGCTCAAGGAACACGATGTGATGAAGCCCTTCGCCAAGGCACTGAAATATCAGAGAAAAGTTTTATGATGATTTTTTAATGCATCAATACTAACTCGGAGGACCAACTGGCTTGACAGTTGACTATACCCTAAGTCATCCAAGGAGCATCAAGTGAATGAGGGATTGTATGTACACAATAACCGATGATGAATAGGTTCCATGAGTAAGTCGACACACACTTCTTTATAGCTTCTAGAGCACGAGGTGTAGCTTGGCACTCCACTTGTTGGAGACTCAACTTATTAGATTAAATACATCCAACGATAATTAATATGCATGATGACACAGTTAACTGATTCTGAAGGCCAATAAGGTTGTTGGGCCACTAAAGTCGTTGCCTAGACTGATACATGGGCCTAGAGGGTCACACGCAAATGGTCTTTTGGACATTGGAAAATATACTTAAGTTTTGGGAGTTTTATGAAAAATATAAACTTGGTATGAATAGGAGAAGGCCCTGAACGAAATTCACCTAGCCCAGAACTGTTTAGGGGCTGTCCCTTTCTTTTTCTCTCTCCCTATGACTTCTCTCAACTCTCAATGCGAATGGGATGGCGTAACAATGGCAACGGAGGTTGAACGGAGCTCGTCAACAAAAAAGAGGAGATTGAACGTTAAATAATGTATGTGATGATATAATTAATTAATTTGGAAGGCTAATAAAGGTTATTGGTCCATAGAGTTGTTAACTAGACTCATACATGGGCCTATAGGCTCACACGCAAATGGTCTTTTGGACTTTGGGAAATACACTTAAGCTTTGGGGGTTTTATGCGAAATATCCTGTTAGTATAAATAGGGGACGACCTTAAACAAAATTCACCTAGGCCAGAATTTTTCAGGCGCCTTCCCTTTCTTTTCTCCTCTCCCCATGACTTCTCTCCACTCCTGATGCGATCGCGATGGCGTAACGCCGGCAATAGAGGTTGAGTGGGGCTTGTCAACAAGAAGAAAGAGATCTGACATATCGAGGACTACAGAGATATGTCTATAGGCTGCAAACTTGAGCAGCGTGACTCGTCTTGCTTCGGGATCCATCAAATCATGGACGTGATTTATGAAAAGGTACTTAGTTTCAATAGTTTTATCAATGTCGTGCAATTCTGTTACATGTCTTCTACTGCTTGGAATCCTTGTCTTCATCCAGATCTAGGCTTCTAGAACTAAATAGTACCACCGATTGCCAATCATGCCAACATGTTCTTCAGAAAATGGTGGTCCCTAAAGTGAATGGGGCCCACCAAATATAGATAGGGTCTCACCTAATTGGTGACAAATCGTGTTTACCTAGTTTCATGCGGCCCCTGCCATTTGGTTGACCAAACAAATCATAATTGATATGTTGAAATGATCCTGACCAGTAAAGCCTTATGGTACTGATCACGACGGCCCAGCCTGGTGATCCTTCAACAAACTTGAAGCATAACCTTCTAGTCTAGAAGATACAATGATGGAACCTTACTATTACTAGTTGTTGGGTTTTGGGACAGTTATTTTTTATGCATGAAACTAATTTTCAGCAACAAAGGCATGAGAACATTTCAAAAACAATCTCTAACACATGTGATGTATTGAATATCTTGACTTGCTTCATGGGGAAATTTTTTCACCCTCGACTTGCTTCCCAGCAGAGTTTATCAAGCCGATCAATGGATTAGCCTCCAACGGTAGCCATGGGATTAGAAGACTTCTACATCTCCTCCCCTTACTCACCATTCCTCCTTGAAGATCTTGTGATTCTTCTCATCAGCACTAGCTTGTAGGATGAGTGGAGGATGATGAGAAAGAAGAAAAGGGGGAGGGGGGGGGGCACAGATCTTGATGGCCTGGGCACCTAAAATGGATGTTTCCCTTTATTTATACTTATAAATAATTTTAGACCAAATCCTAAAATAAGGTATATCTTCCAATACCCTTTTATTCTTATTATATGTGTGACCCTATAGGCCCATATATACCTTTTTAAATAACTTTAAGGTTAAATAACATTTATCAGACAACCTTATTAATTAAACATATCAACATATAGATGAATTAATTGAGTATCAATGCAATTCAATCAGGCGCTTAAGTTTCTAGTCATTATGTTCCACGCTTCACCTCGTGCATGTATATACTTTTATTTCTGGTCTTTGAAATATCTTATGGAATCTTTTCTGCTATGGATATCGTACATGTATAATCCATCATCTACAGGAGACTCCCATATGGCTTAGGGTACGGTGAATCGTTAAACCGTACTATATTATTTTGTGTGTACTGATACGTACTAAAGATCATTGGAGAACATATTCTTTAATATCCTCACTACCCTAGCTAGGGGTTTATCTGGATCATGTTCCTTGAGTCAATTTCTTCCTATACAGAGGCCGGATGATCCCATATTAACCACACAGCCATCTCCATGAACTTCAACATATCCTAGCTAAAACTTGTTTGAATCCCATGGTCAGATATTTGTAAGCCATAGTCAAAACATATTCCTCCATTCAAAAGATATCCTTGGTATCTAAGATCAACATATCACTCATACAATTGGGAAATGAATCAACCTGATTTACGATTAGATATAATACCATTTATCCTTGGTTTATTAACACTAATGGTTACATGATCAACTATACTTCTTGTATATGTAGGATCAGAAAATGGTATTCTATCTGCTTGATATCCATCTCGACTATCCATCGATTGGAATATTTAGAATACATGTTTGAAGACTAATGATCACTTTATTATGATGACATCATATTTCACTAGGTCAACATAGAACACAGTCATCAACTTCGTAGTAAGCATCACATTGGAATAATAATGAAATAAAATTTTATTCAATGAACTTAAATAAAGGTATGGTGGTGTGATGTAGCTTGACGACCACATAATATCCATCACTAGTCAGCCTATGCATATGGTCCCTCATACGCATGAAGACCTAAGGAAAGCATCGAGTATAGAAAATTTCAAACCCTAACTTGGGGAAGGAATTTCTAACACTAACCTTCAGTCATCTAATTTATTTCTGGAACCTTAGAATATTGTTAGTGAACTCTACTTTGAGATTCCACTACCTTGGTAAAGGAACTCATCACAACACCTTCCTTGAGCTATCTCCTCTTGTACCGAGGTCAGACGATCCCCTCTTGACCATTCATACACCTAGGGAATTCTAGCTGCATCCGAGTTAAAATGACAGAATTGTATGGAAACATCCGAGTTAAAAACTTGCATTTCATAATTAAAACATAACCATCCATCCACATTATGACTTTTGAGTCTCGGTCATAAGGCAGATTTAGTTGTAACATGAATCAACCTATGAAACACTTTCATATAATATCATATGAATCAACTTAATGAAATCATTTTCCTAACGATCCTCACTATTTATGCCTATCATCCTTACAAAAATAGCTAGAATAGGCCATACTGATCACATGATCACGACAAGATAGTGGTATTCCATCTTAATATGTTGGTGTTCATATACTGTGTTCTTTGGACCATAATATTTAGAACACATCTCTAGTGATTCCATATTACAGTCCCATAAAAACTCAGTGAGCCATTATATATACATTCACATACTTCATTATAATCATCGCACATGCATTGTATGAATTTATTGTCTCAATGAACATGGAGCCACTTATGGAATGTACAAGTGGCTTCCCATGGACATATTGCTCTTACAGTTTGCATATGGTGTGTGTTAAGTTTCTGGCCTTGTTTCTGCCTCTCTCTTCCCTGCTGGTTTTCACGGCTTCTGAGGTGAATAAAAAGCAGGAGTACCATGAGTGACTCCTCACAATCTAGACGACTGTTATCAACCATGGTGAAGACAACATGAAAATCCTTATTCTCCGGATTGCCTTTTAGGCTTTTATATTTTTTAAGGAATTAAGTTTAATTTAACTACATTATAACTCAGAAAGTTAAAAAATATTAAAAATAATTACCCAACATTTGAAAATAATCTATTAATTTAATGATCTCTGTGGTGATAAATAATTAGTCTAATTAAATTATGATAACTGGCATTTCCGGTGTATCAGTTGTTGGGCAAGCAGAGGAGTATGTGTAACATGTTGGTGATTGCAGTGAAGTGATTTTGCCATCATGAATGGTGATATAGATGAAGCTGAATATGCTCAACTCAGTGATAGATCATATATATACATGTGTGAAGTTGAAAAAGACAAAGACTGTCCAAGGGAAAACGATGAAGACACAAGTCAAAAAAGGACAAAGATTACCCTACCCTGAAAATCACATGCGCAGAATGCTAACTGTTGCATTCTGTTCATGACTCTTGATAAGACCATCAATCCATAAATTCTCTGACTTCATGAGTTACGAGAATAAAAAATGATATCTTGAGTAAGAAAATCAACTTACTAGTCATAATTAGGATAAAAATCCAATGGCACCTTTTTATAAACCCATGTGATCGAATATTTCTAGATCAGTGGGTATGGGGACATAGAGGGGGACAAACAAATCCATCCACACAAATTTGGTGCAAACCTCCTCTCTAGATCGTTAGGTATTGTGATGTAGATTTGAATAGTTCCCAACCAACAAATTTTTTCTAACCTCCTTAATTTCTAACCTTTAAAATTAGGTTATTTATGATTTTAGTGTCGAAAAATTTATGTTAAAAATACCAAATAAGGTAAACCAAAATATATTTAGAAAAATTATAATAATCTAGGCCACTAAGGGTTGTATCGATGAATCAGGAAAAAAATATGATTTAAGGATATCACAATTCTCTTTGGTTTAAGATGATTACATTTTGACTTTGCCAGGTAGCTTTCTATGGCCTCGAAATTGTTTAACTTTCTCATTAAATCCATGAAAGCATCTTATAATATATTATCCATTTTAGATTGATCAATGCAAATGGATTTTATCTGCCTCAATTTCAATCAAACTCACACGATGTCTCAATCATTAAACTATTACAACTTTTACCTATTTATGTAAATAAACTTTCAAAACTTTCTACTTCCAGAATTTGAAGAAAAGCATTTTGAATCACAGAGAAGAAAAAAGCCCAAAGATATTTGCCACACCATTTTGGAATTTAATTTGGATCTGAAATTGAATAAAAATTTTAATCTTTACTTGTGTTTAATTTTTCATAAATTTCAAATATAGCTGTCCAAATTGTTTATTAGGTTTAATTGGGAGATATGACGTAAAAATGTCGAACAGCTTATGAAACTCTTATGTGACTTATCAATGGGGTCAGTAAAAATGTCGTATAATGAAGTCTAATTATATCATGTGTGAACCATAGGTTTTAATAACTACTTTTTGAGAGATTGCAAGAGGGCATACCAATGAAATGGTCTCAGGCCGAGTTTACGAATGACGTTGGCCTATGAAGACAAACCGGCCCACAAGCAACCCAGGGAATGGAATGGAAACCACGCAGACATGTAGGCCGCACCTCGTGAGTCTCTCTATCTCTCTTATTCCCCTCTGAGATATGCCTTACCCTTCTCGTCTCGCAGATGCTCTCATTGAAATGATGACTGCACTACATATCACCTAGAGGCGATGATTTTTCTGCTTCCGTCTACCTTCTCCTGCCTCTCGATCACATGATCCCTCGTGAAGTTAGAGTTTATTCGAGTTGAAAGTAGAATTACATCGCCACTGATAAAACTTAGTTGCAGTACTATCAGCCAATCAGATAAGCAAGTTCTTGGTAGGGTAAAACCCTCTGCCAAGCTTTCTGCACTTGAAATTAGTGACATTCAAGAATCAAGGTGGGTGATCATATGAGAAGAACTCGAGAGTTCTTATCAAAGATAGGACGGTATGAAAGGATGAGCACGCTGGAGTTCTTATCGGCAAAGGAAGAGAATGCCCGGACATGGCAGGGAAGAGATGGCACTCGGCGAAAGAACACCGGCGGAATGGATGCAAAATGGATAGAAATAGATTGGAGAACGACAACTTGATACTAAAGCGATGGCTGATCTTTTTTAAAGGGATGTACATATAAATGAAAGATGAAAGATTAAATTCGCCCAAGTATCATCATCCAAGATAGATTCTTATCAGATTAGAAAAATGAAACATTGGCATTTCATAATTTGAAAACCCACACTAGTTTACTGGATCTCGTAAGAACTCTAAAGTTAAGCGTGCTTGAGTGAGATCAGTACCCAGGGAAGTCCTCGTTGGTGACCGCAGCATGGGCATATGATCGCCGTTTAAAATCCAAAATAATAATAATAATAATTTGGAAACCAAAACAGATTGAGGAAGTGGGAAAGATTGAGGACACTTGCTCTATAAATTGATCAAACCCATCTGAAAAATAAAATAACAAAAAGAAAGAAAGAAAGAAGTAGAGCTTAATGGAAAGAGGTTTTCACCAGAAGACCTCACAAGGACTCAGAAAATGCATTATAGAAAAACTTAACTTTTTGATATTTTCTGATTGTTTCCAATATGCCCATCAGCCATCTGCACCCAAAGAGATACAAAATTAGATTAAAAACATCCACTTCAGGTTCCTCTCCTTTAGTATTTTTAATTAATAATGTCCAAATTTTATATATGTTCTTAAATAAATTGGCCTCCTGAAAGAAAAGGTTGCTGGAAAAGTATAATTTGAAAAATGTTAGGTCTCAGAGAACATACTTATTTCATTAGAAACTGACAGAGATTGAATGGCACATATCATTCATTGTTTAAGTTCCTTGATGGGATTAGATTCTCCAACTCCATTTTCTAGCATTTAATTTCCTGCACATTTCACTTTAGTTTGGAATTTTGCGAGTGATATTCTGATCATCAAAAAATAATGTCCAGCAGAAATGTGATGCAGGCTTTAAATTTTGTTGAACATAAGAAACTACATCGTCTCCGAATTAATGTAGGAAAATGAAGAACTGCACAAATAGCTAGAAACAAATGCAAAAAAAGATAATTTACGGAAGTAATAGTTATATCTCAATCAGATGGCTTGCTGAGAGAGATTATATTTATTTGGCAGTCGCGACAACAATGAATAGTGTCCGAACGGCCTATGACTTCAAGTCAAAGAAATGAAAAGATAATTTATAACTTCTAGGATGTTAGCTGCTATCTTTAACAGTGCCGGCATGTAGGACCTTTAATTAGGAATTAGAACAGCAGATGAATTGGGTAATCAAATAATTCAAAGAAAGATATTGGCCATAGAAACTAGGGATTAAAATTAAAACAGAATAAAAACTGACTCTTGAATCGAAAGAAGTAACTATAAAATAAAGAGAAAAGTTTATTCCAAAAATAAAACTTTAGTTAAAACACATGTGGGAAAATGAGCCAGGTTTATAGATGAAACTGGTTTTCTATAGGGGCAACCCACCTACAATCATACAAAGACAACGGATTGATCAAATATCAGAACTAAAAGGTTGAAAAGAACAAATTAATAATGATTTCGAAGAACATTATCTGGTTTTAAAAAATCATACAAAAGATTCATATTAATAGTAAGGCCCTAAATTTCATTGAAGGGACTCAATCAATCACACAATCATTTCTAGGATGAATGTAAGACCAAAGAGAAGGTAATAATTCAAACCCAGGTCATGATAGGAAGATCTTCAATGAGCCCAGACCCATCAAAGAAATTTTAATCGTGAATGATCCTTTTGAAACAATATAAAATACAGGTAACAAACATTCTTCGAGGGCCGAGTTTAATGATTAGCATAATCTGTACTCTTTCATTTTTGGTATCATAGGTCTAGTCCTTGTTCTCTGGTACAAAGCCCATCGAATTGTCTCGCTTCATGGCCCCCCCAGGAGCACAACCAGAGTCAAGTTTACGATCGGGTAAGGAAGAATCTCACACCAATGATTGACATGCTGCTTTGTTCGAGAGATTTGTTTGCTACTTATTTTCTTGCCAAACAAAGAACAACTAAGAACAACAAAGACTCATCGACCCGGTTTTCTCAGATTGGAAAAGATTTTCAAAACTCCATCGGCATCTAGTCTTATAGGTCATGAGATTTACCAACAAAGATAAAAGAACGATTACATGGAAACAACATGAAAGAAGGGGAATAAATATTTTTAAAAGTCCATCAGATTGATCCTTACTTATTCCCTCTGCAATATAGACAAAGATTTATCGACCAATTCTCTGAAATGGGTAACCCTTTCATGAGATCAATCAACAAGGATTCATCAGACATCTTATCTTAAATTAGTAAATTTTTTAAACTGCAGCCAATGCTACAGTTCATGAGGAAAGATCCATCAATCTGCCGTTCTCAGAATAAAAAAGGGAAGAAAAATTCAAACAACAGAGATTAAAAAGACTCACCTTTCTTGTCGATCTTCATCGCTGTACCATCTTCTTCGACGTGGTCTTCTTCTTCTTCTTCTTCCGGTTGTCCAGCAGAAACCGAGACATCAGGGCCGCCATCGGCATCCTCCGGGTAGCGAACAACCACAACGGGAGAGACGCAATGGCGAACGCAGTAGTCGCTAACGCTGCCCAGCCTGCCGGTATCGGTCCTTCGAAGAGCCCCAAATCCCCTCGAACCCATGACCACGGCGCTCGGCCCGAGGCGCTCGATCTCCAAACAGAGCCTCTCCTTCATGTCATGATCCTTGACGATGTGGATCTTGAACGGGATCTGCGCTTCGAGCAATGGGCGAGCGAGATCGTGCGCTTTGGTGGTGGTCATGGCGTCGAAGTCCTGTTCGAGCTTCTGCTTGGACTCCTTGGCGGAGAGGGAGAGGTCGACGGAGCCCCAGTCGGCGCCGTAGAGGACGGACGTGGGACGGACGTGGACGAGGACGACGGAATCGCCGGGACGGAGGTAGTTCTGCACCGCCCATCGGACGGCGTAGGCGCTCTCGTCGCTCAGATCGACGGCGATCGCGATCCGACGGTGCTTCCCCCCGCCGAACGGCGAAGGCGGTAGAATCCGAGGGGAGGCGAGCTGAGCGGCGGGCGTGCGGTCGCCCATTGTCTTCAGATCCAGATCTCTGACGAAGATCGGATGAATTCTGTCGAAGAAACTGTAGAATCTGGCGATGTATCAGCTCGATTCAAGCATAAATCGCTGAAAAAAGAGAGATCGGACGCAGATCGGAAGATTTCAGGCCTCTCCGGATCGAAGAACTTGCCGGATCCCGCACTTTATTCTGAGCCGATCTTTAGCTTCAATCAGAGAAAAACCTCACAAATCTGGCAATATATCAGCTCGATCGCGCGATTCAAGGCCAATATAAGCTTGATCCCCTGAAAATTATGACCGATGAAGCAGATCGAGAGATTTCTGTCCCCTGCGAATGGAAGAACTTGCCGTATCTCGCAATCTGTCAGCTCGATTCCGCGATTCTTCGCCGATCTAAGCTTCAACCCCTGAAAATTGAGAGCGATGAACAAGATGGCAATTTCTGTCCTCGATCGCGCGATTCTTAGCCGATCTTCGCTTGAATCCCTGAAAATGAAGATCGTCCAGAAGATTGGAAGATCTCCGTCCACCAATGATCGAAGAACTTGACAGATCTCGCAATTTATCTGCTCAATCGCGCTATTCTGAGCCGATCTTCGTTTCTTCCTGCTCGAACGCGGTTAATAACGCGCAAACTTTCTGTAAAAAAAGAAGAGATATTTATAAACTGATAGAGAGAGAGAATCTAAGAGTATTATTCCTTTCTAGATTTAAAAAAATACCAAAAATAGCCCTAGCAAAGGTAAAGTTGGAAACCTATCTCAGGTGGGACCCATCCAACGGTTTGGATAGAGGATGGGGATGCTTCCACTTGTGATGAGAACTTTTTTCTCTTCTCCGAAACAAACATGAACATGAACACGAACACGAACATGAACATGAACAAGAACCGCTAATCATGAACGTGAACACTATTCACAAGCTGTTTGTTAAAAGATGATTTTTTCGCCAATAGAAGGTGGAAAGCCTGACGATCTCCCATTTCACCCTACCAATTGAAGAGTTTAAGATCTTTGGAGGAATATTGATGCAGCGAAGCTTTGAACTTTGGGAAACTTCGGTTTGGATAAATAATGGGGATGTTTCCACTTGTGATGGGGACTTTTTTCGCTTCTCCAGAACGAACACAAACACAAACACAAACTGCTTATCATGAACGTGAACACTATTCGCAAGCTGTTTGTTAAAAGATAATTATTTGTGAATAGAATACGGGAAGCCTGATAATTTCCCATTTTCACCCAACCCAGTGAAGAGTTTTTTATCTTTGGATGAATCTTGATCCAGCGAAGCTTTGTGCTTCGGAAATCTCGGCATTCCTCAGCTCTGATTTGTGCTTCGATGAAGATCCCTATCTTGATTATCATATTATGACCATGTACCTCTCTTAATTCGCTTTCTAAAATGAACAGGACCATTTGTGTTGCAATTGACATGGGCAATTAAGAGCTGATCTTAATTTGACCCGGGCTGAGTTTGTGTCCAATCAGAGAGCTTGTGTTGAAATTGACATGGGCAATCAAGAGTCGACTTTAATTTGAGCTAGGCTGAGTTGGCCTCTAATCAGAGTCGACTACTGATCAACAAACTCTGATCAGATAAGAGTTTGCCTATTATGATAACAGACTTCTGATCAGAAGTGTACTCTAATTGGAGTACAACACTCATCAGGACACCATGAAGATAACCATTTACTTTTATCTACGTCATTAAATTTTAATGACCTATTCATGGAGACGACATAATATATGCTTCTCAGTCAATAAAACTTCTGAAGATTTGGTCGTGTGTAATTAATTCAAAATAGCTACATATATATTTTGATGAATGTTGAAACTGGCATATGCCCGTCCAACTCACAGTACACTGTTTTGACATCAATTGAGCGAAAGTTTGGACCAAAGAATTCATCCTCATGAAGAAATGTGATCTTTGACCATTGACCAACATGCCAAAAACTAAAATTCATAATGGGTATTTATGTACCATTTTCTTGCGATGTTAGCTATCATTTAGAAAATTAGAATCATATTTTTTGTACATGATTCAATAAGTAACAAGGAAGACAGTCTCGCCTAGACATATCATAGCTTGCGACTTCGGTATGAAGATCATTCCTTTGAAGAGGTTTACTAACATTTTTTTCCTTCCTACTTAACATACAATTTCTTACATTCATCAATCCATGTCATCTAAAATTGTTTCCTTCAACCCAATTTTGACCTTTTTTGAGGAAAAAAATAAGCAAGTTAAGAAATCATACAGCGTAAAAAATAACCAACTAATTTTATGGGATTTTCATCAATTATTCATCATGAAATCCATTTTTCAGATGATCTCTACACTCATAAATTACTTTACTAGTGATTCAATTTGAGTAATTATTTTATTTATGTATTTTTCATCTCATCATTCAGTCCTAGCAACCAATTGACAAGGCATCTTCTGTCATGTATTATCTCTTCGTAACTTTCTTCCTGCGAAGTCAGTAACTTTTAATGTGGAGAAATAATATCATGTGAGTTACTGATATTATTCAAGACCCCTTTAAAAATAAAATAACATTTTATTAATATTTTGAATATGATGAGTAATTCGGTTATTTTATTAATTCGGTTATTTTAAATATTGGCTCCTGTCAATTCATATCCTTTTCAGGTAACTTATCCAATCTTCAGATATTTATTTACCTTAATAACCTTAGGTTTCACTTTAAGTTTCATATCCATGACATAAACATCAACCCATTGCATCAATATCTCCACTATTCACACAAACGAGTTTATTGACCTCAAACATAAGTAAATATGCAATCATCAAGGGATATCAATAAATTAAATTTTACGTTTGGAGTTTTCATTAATAAATACAAGTGCACCCATCAATGAGGGTTCAAAATTCACCATAAAAAGATAAAGTTGAAGTATCATTTCTATGGGATTTCCTTTTAATGGTGATGAAATTTTCCGCGATTTAATTTTTATCTATTTTACGTTCTAAAGGTAAATTTTCTAATTTCTCAAAAGTCAAATATTTTTGAAAATATCTTAATTATATAATTCCCATATCTTAATCAAATATTCATTTTTTAAAATTAAATTCATATTTCAAAGAGTTGGGTGATTCTCGATCAATATTTTATACATTCCTAATCTTTACTTTTAGATAAATCCTTGGACCAATCTTATATTCAGTCTATAGGAACATAAGACTAGAATTCAAACTTGAGCCTTTTGGTAGAAGTATTATTCCTCACTAAAATTTCCAAAATTAGATCCTACATTTTATGTGAACTTTGAATTATGTGGATCCATGCGGAAAAGTATTTTGTCATATATTCCTAATCTTTGAAGAATTATAGTACAAATATTTTTTATACTTATCTGAGAATAGTCTTGTAAATATTCCCAACAAAATTTTCTTCCAGCAAGGCAAGTAATTTACTGAATCACATACATTTATATTTATTTCATAAAGATAAAAATTACAATTATGACCCAATGATAAAGGAGAATACATTAAAAATAAGAAAAGCATACCAAAATTACTATTAAACTTAATGAAGTTATTATTCACCTTATCTTTATCATACTTTGATATGAAAACCTTTTATGACCCATTGGATAAATCAAACAAATGTCAATGTTTCATGAAACGTGGAAAAGTTAAACTAGGAGTAATTGTTTTTGTATTATTTTCAATTTTATTTTCTCGGATTAAATAAAATTTGTGATTATTAAACTCGTTCAGCTATGTCTATTGGTGAGTAAGGTCATGTACATCGGGAATGGTACTTAAAGAATGATATAATTTATGAGTTAAAACACAATAAATACATTGATATTGATCAAATTTATTGTGTTTGTATCATATAATAAGTTTCTATAATATTTCTATGACTAGGTTTTAAATATATCAGAGAAAGTTAGCATCTATGATGAATTCAATTTATGGCACTATAATAAATAAAGAGATGAAAATAGGCAGTTGGAAATGTGTTTGAGATTTTAATTAATATGTAAAGTAATTAGGGAGAGGGAGATATATATTAATACAGCATATCTTTTTATTACTATTTTTTAAATCTAAACACAAGGCATCTGCATGACAGGAGATGTAGACATAATATACAAAGAAGTAAATAGAATTAGTAATGTAGTGAAGAGATGAATGTATTTTTAATAAAATATAAGATAAAGAATAGAGAGAAAAAATAAATAATCATAGAATGTCTAATAATGAGAGACTAATCAATTATATATAGATTGGTAAAGGATGAAGGTAATTTAACTAGTTAATAGACTTTTGGGTTTATTGTTTCAGGGAATTATTTTTGCTACCTTTTTAAAATAAATTGAAGATACAAGGTACAAATCCATACAATTTCAGAGGGTTCGAAAGTGTTTGATAAAATCTCTCAATGAGGCTGTTGCAAGGATTTTCTCTCACTCTCTCTCACGTTCTTTTTCTCTTTCCTCACTCAACCATTTTCTTTCTCTTTTCTTCTCCACCTATTCTCTTTCTTTCTATTAACTCTCTCATTTTCTTAACCACCCATTATTTATTGACTATTCCGCTATTCTCTTCCCTCTCTAGTTTTCTTTATTTCTCTCTTGACTTTAACTTCCAAATTTCCGTTTCTTGTAACTTCTCTCCCTCACCTTTTTCCCATGACTTTTCCCACGCAAGTCGCTGATCCCACCTCTTCTCTCTACCACTTTCTCTGAAACTGTTCGCGATTTATTTGCTTTGTAACTACATGTTTTCTTTTCCTTTAAAGGGGCAATGACCCTATATGTATGAACACTGTTTCTTGAGAATTATTGTGAAATTTTTTATGAGACAAGAGTGTTCCTTTGGAGATTCTTTGGTGATAACGGCAACATAAATGCTATGGTGATAACGGCAACAGAAATGCTATGGTGATAACGGCAACACCGATCAACTTATCTTTGGGTTCCTCCTTCCCTTTCTCCATACCTTTATCTTCTTCCATCATTTTCCTAAAATCCCATCCCTGACCTCATTGTACCCACCCCTCCATCTCACCCCTATAATCTTCATCTCACTTCTCATTTTCACCCGTCTTCATATCCTCATCCATTCTCACACTTTATCCTATCTACCTTGTAAGTTCATCTCCCACACTTCATCCCACCCCTCTCATTCTATATGTTACATCTTCTCGTGTTGATCAAATCTTACACTCTCATTATATCACTTTCCCACACCTCCTCCTATTCTCATTCACACCCATTTGTGGAGCTACAGATCAACGTCAATCACGGCCATTCAACATCAGAACAAGCTATTGGATCCCGTCGCCAAGGTACCTTGTGACGCCTTAACTTTGAGATAGTTATTGGTTCATGATAATTACTTATTTTCTCTGGGTGGTTGATGACCTTATGAATCCATGTGCTAAACTTTGATTGAGTATTTCAAATATCCTACTTCCGTAAAGTTAGGGATATCATTGTTATTCCCTATTTGTCCTTAGATCCCTTCTACAGGACTTGACCCATTTAGATCACCCTCAAGGAATACTTAATTAATATTATTTTGGTGTTAATTTAATTATTTCATGAATTCTGCTTTTGTGTCCCACATCACTAATGTTCATCAAAAAGAGAATGGCCACACCATAATTTCCTTAATTCATTGATTTCATGAGATAGGAACACCAATTCCTAGTGTTAACTTGCAAATTATAATGTTAAATTGATGAATATTACATACATACATGTGTTTTACTAGCCATATTTGCATGTTATCATAATTAAATGGACATAAAGGACTCGCAATATAATTTTATGATTGGTTTTAATTTTTTTAGTATTTTTTACATCATATTTAACGTCAATGCATCGAAGACTTATTTTTGCAGGGCATAAAATACTTGGCTTGAGGTTGGTAAGGGTTTTACTAATTTTCTGGAATTGTTTCCATATTTTTTTATAATTTCTGACCATTATATAGCAAAGAAATACGTTTTAGAAGTAAAAATTTATGTTTTAAAAATTATTTAGCATTTTAAAAACATTTTTTTAATGAACATTATGGCATGCACGTCATTCACCTGAAAATTTGGGCGAATGGTTGGATGCATTAAAAGAGCACATCATTGGCTAATTATGGCATCGCAATGTGCGATGCCATAATGAGCAAGTCATTAGTTCAAACGGCACAACTGGTGCGGGCGGCGAGGAAAAAGTATGCGTTGTTTTTTCTTACATTGACATTTGGATGCAATAAATGCACACAGAAATCGATCTCTGTGTGCATTTATAAATTGAGAATATTCCATGTACTCGCAGTAGATTAGCAGCGTGCATTGATTGCACGGGGCAACCGACACCGCATACAGTTAATAGAGGTAAGCTTACCATTTTTTCTATTGAAAACGAAAACGGACAAGGTGACGCGGCACAATCTCAGCCACACAAAGAATATTTTTTGTCTTTATCTTATAGCGATAAGTACGCCCTGTGGAAGTGTGCAAAGACGTGTCAGAAGGCAATCCGAGGGTGGAGAAAACAAGGAAAAAGTGTCATCCAATAAAAAATGCCATTTTTAGATACGTGGAAGAGAGATAAAGTGATCCAACGGCCAGGATTAAGCACTAGTAAATCTGCGATATCTTGAGGTATAGTCATCCGATTGCGCTTAAATGTTTTGGGTAGGTTTTTCTTTTCACCCTCTACAATATAGAGGGCTGGGTTTTTAAATGGAGGTCGAGAAGAAGGGAACATTGACTTTTAAAAACTCTCCCCTAAGGACTTGGCCAGGAAGGACACATGTGATGCTTTGGAAGTTGGCAGATCTTCATTCATCATTGAAATTTGTAAGTTTCTAATTTGCTTTTTGAACTTCTTCTTCAAGTCCAATTTCAAAAATCTCTTTCTTGATTATTAATTCCCAATTTTAATACATAAAAATTGTCTTCAAAAATCATCCTGATTGGAATATTGGTAATCCGAATTAATCTGCTCTAAGAATCAAAATTATCCTATTTAGATTGTCTAGACCGAAAATATTAATATAAAAATTAAGCATTTGCCTAATTGTGGTTAATTAAAAATAAAAATAAAAAACAATTGAGGCCCATTAAATGCAAAATTAATTCATTCTTGAATTAATTTGTTTGAAATAGGATAAAAATTCTTACTTAGCACCTCCTTGTGGTTGGACCCCTTGCTTGCTTTATACATAGTATTTAGTGATTAAGGGTTATTATAAATTTTATTATATAAGTTTAAAATAAAAAATAACGACATAATTTGTACACCAAATATAGGCTTATCAGTAGGCGCCATTGCTGGGGAGGCACAGTGAGTATCAAATATTTTACGTCACGAATATTTATATCTAGTATGCCTAACTATTGTTGCTACATTCTTGACTTGAATTCAATTTTGCATTTATTTTAGAATTTTTAAAACGCTTAGTACAAGTTACAAATTTGTCATTTCTCTTTCTCTTATTTAGATTTTTCTTGTGCAGCTAATCTGATTGTCTTTACTATTTTTCTGATTGACATTGCATAATTGGTAGGAGATCCTTAAATCCCCATTTAGTGGATCTTGAGACAATCAGTAAAAGAAGCCCTAGTATTGATAATATTTTTTAGAGCTCCGAGGGAGAAAATCAACAAATCGGTGAGAGAATGGAGGACAACCAAAATTGTAGAGCTAAACAAGGAATGAGAATAATGAGATTGAGAGAGTATTCTGATCCTGAAGAAAGTGAAACCTGCTTAAAAATTTCTACTCCTCTACCTGAAAATGTCAACTTTAGAATTGACCCAAATATGATCAATCAATTACCTACATTTTATGGACGATTCAATGAGGAAACTCATGAGTTCTTAGAAGAATATAAAAAAATATATTCTGCTTATAGCTATGCAGGTGTCCCTCAAGAAATTTTCAAACTTTGGCTATTTCAATTTGCTTTGAAAGATAGAGCCAAAGAGTGGTTCAAAGGAATAAGTCAGGAATTTCAATCATGGAGTGAGATGTAATCTTGTTTTTTGAAGAAGTTCTATTCTTATGGAAAGACCACTTCAATTAGAAAGGCTATAAGAGATTTGTATCAGGGAAGTGACACCCTTGGAGAAGCATGGGAAAGGTTCATGACGCTTAATAGGAATTGTCCACAACATGGAATTCCATCTCATGAGTTAGTTCAATTTTTAATGAGGGATTGATTGATCAGGGACGATACCTAGTAGATATATCTAGTGGAGGAATGTTCCTTGATACTCATGCAGATGAATCCATGAAACTTATGGAGAAGTTAGTGCAAGATTGGACACATAGACAAAGTTTTTCATACACTAATAGAAATGCAGACACAAAGCGTGGAGGAACCATTGATGTCAAAGCAGTTGAACCAGAGATCAGAATAGACAAATTGGAAAGAGACATGAGAAAAATTGGTAAAACAATGGAAGATATGAAATAACAATTCGAAATCCTTTTTGCAGGAAACTAAGGTTAAGGCAAACGCATATGATGGCAACACATCGAATAACATACCTTGTTGGTTTTGTTCTAGTGAAGAACATTCTGATGAATCTTGCCCCATGATTGGACAGGTTAATGCATTTGGGAGACAAGATGCAGGACATGCTCAATGGAATCCAACACCTAATTTTGCCAATCATAATTGGAACAAAGGAGCAAACAACAACTTTGCATCAAAGAAATTTGCCCAGCAACAACATCCACAAAATTTTGAAAACTATTATTGACCTTTTTACTCTCATCCTAACAACAATAATGAAAACACTAACTCAAATTTAATGGATTTTATCAGGGAAATGCAGGATGATAGAAAGAGCATGTATGAAGAAAGGAAGATGTTGATGCAAACTTTAGAAGACCACAAGAGAGAAATTGAAATGCTCAAGCGAGGAAAAGGTGCACAAGCACCACAACCTACCCTCAGAATGAAAGGTAAATTGGAAGACATCATTATAAGAGAAAACCATCCGGGTCAACTCCCTACTCAACCCAATATTAATCCAAAGAATATCATGTTTTGTGTAGATAAAAATTGAGAATCATCATGTTTTTTATCTTCCGAAAATATAAATAAATTATGCATCAGTAAAGATAAGAAATTTGCATCGTGCACTAATTTTAAAAATAACTTTTTGTGTAATTCTGAGAGAGATAGGAACGACAAAAATGATGATGAGAAATTGCATGCAATTTCAAAACTTAGTAAGTGAAAAAAGTCCACTTGATCCACATGAAAAAGTGTAGAAATGCATGAAGCTAAAGAAGAAGTAAATGGAGAGATGGATAATGATCAACAAAATGAGGGTAGCCAGGATGATGAAAGGCATCCAAAAATGGTAGATCCTAATCCAGTTGATTGAAGACCACCCATTCCCTTTCCTATTGCACTAAATTTGACCAAGCAAAAACCAGAAAATCCCCATTTGCTTGAAATATTAAAAAATGTTACCTTAACTATTTCCCATACTAAGGCAATACAAAACATTCCTTCATATGCAAAATATGTGAAGGAATTGTGTACCCCTTTTAGGAAACACAAAAGAGCACAACTTTCAGAAAATATCAGTTCACTTCTATTGAATGATATTTGATAACATGCAAATAAGAGCTAACAAAATGTTAATTTTATCATATTTGTGGGCTTTTAATGTTTAAAAAAATTAAATTTTAGTGCATGTTAACATGACTTTATGTTAAAAAAAACTTTTCATAATTTTCAAGAGAAACAATACTTTTAATAAATAATTAGGTTAATTAACACATTTTAAAAATTCTAAAATCTAGACTTATACAAAATTAAGTATTTTTAATCGGCCTATTTCTATAAACAAAAAGAAATTAAAAATAAAACTTATGTTAGAAATTAATTAAGCATTTTTCATGATTGATAAATGGTTTTCACAATTTATCTCAGTTGTTTTTAAATAAAAATTGCTTTTTAATGACGCTGGCCCTTATTGGGCCAGTTTAAGTGCTAATTGGGTGTTAAATGCACAGGAAATGCACCATACCATGCGCTAGCCAATCAGAAGCCACAATAGTGTCTTCGGTGCTCGACACCCATGTACACAAAATTATGCGTGTCGTGCACCATGCGTAGCGTGTGTGGACCAATAATGTGCGACTTAACTCGCTGCGTGCGACGCAGCGAGTTAAGTCATGTGAAGCTATCATGGACCAATGGGATTTCTGATCTACACAATCCACGCAAGCCTTGTCCGTGCTAATCGCATGTACGCAACGCCGTGCGTATGAAGGCTGATGCGTACGCAACACCAGGTGGCCCAATCATGGCGCTTCGTCCAGCCTGCGTACAAACCCAAAAAAATTACATTAGTAACAGATTCGAAAGAACTCATTCTTCCAATTCCGCTTGGGGAAAAGAGGAAATTGAAAGTTGTTCTTGATTTTTAAGCTTGAGGAGAGATGGCCTGGCTTCCTTGATAACTCAAGAACAACCTGGAGCGCATTTGGAGCTTAAATTGGACAACAATTCCAACAATCAAGCGCCATGTTCTTCCCCAAAATTCAATCATCAATTCACACAAAATCTGGTTGTTCATTGCGCGGAATTCTTTCAAGTGGATGCACATATCATTCCTTGTATTTCTAGGCTCAATTTTAATTCAATTGACACTTGATTTCGTGCTCAATTTTAGCAATTTCATAATTCCGTTTGGTTTAGAATTTTGTTTAAAGTTCTGCTTTCAATTATTTTAATCTGAAAATTTCCCTTGTTTCCTGTTGTTTAATATTCATTAGCTAAGGATAAGTCGTGTAAAATCGAATTGAAATTTAACTCCAAGTAATTTAGTTCCTAAATTCTTTAATTAGGAAAGCTTAATCGAGCTCTGCTACTTGAAGATAGTTTTAAGATAACTAGATTTAAGTGGGATAAACAATTTAGTCCTAATTTGGTTATCCAAATTCTAGATTCAACTTGGATAAAAAAATGTGGATAGTAGTTTATGATCAATCAGGAATCGGTGATCCATTCTGAATAGTAGTCATTGATAAAAAATCGTGAATCAATTTGCACTTAATCAATTTTCAAAATACATTTTGAAATTCATGAAAGAACCCAAAAACACAAGGTAAACAAATGTAAGTTTTTAACTCAAATGAAATATTAATATCAATTATCGACTTCTCATCTAGATGTCATTATCAAAACACGTCGTAAAAAAAAGGTAGTATTAAATTACAAAAAATTAAAGTGCATTTGGCACATAATTTATCCAAATTAGAAGATTTCTTAGAAAATCTTATCAAGAATTGCTAAGTAATCATGAATTCGATTCTCATTGATTGAAAAACTAAAAATGTTTTTTAAAGCAGGTCATTTTAAATCTTTGTTAAATGTGATCGCTTGAATTTAAAAAGTTATAAGGATAGTTACAAGTTACAAGCATTTTCTACTACTTGAGTAAAAAAATTTCATATTAACTAAATTTAGAGTTCTAAACCCGAATTCGATAAAAATTGTATTTCACCATCGCCTGCATGGGTTTGACCCCTTTCTTGAGGACTAAGGGATAAATAAATGTTATTGGCTAGGTTCAAAAACCCTTAAAAAATGACATTAAAAATGCCTTTTTTAAGCTTATCAATATTCCCAGAAAAAGAAGAGATCCAGGGGCTCCTCTAATTAAATGTGAAATAGGAGGAATGCTTTTTTGCAAATCACTTCTTGATTCAGGTGCTAGTGTTACCATAATGCTGAAAGCTTTATAAGACAAATTTAAATTCGGTGTACTTTAACCCATTTTTCTTACATTACAATTAGCCGATGGATCAACTAGGCAACCTAATGGAAAATTAGATGTTATTATGAAAGTAGAAAACTTTAAACTTCCTGTTGATTTTAATAGTTGCAGATATGAAAATAACATGAAATCTTAGCCATGCACCATTAATTTTAGGGAGACCATTTCTAGCTACGGCGAAAGCCATGACGGATCAAGATAAGGGTACAGTTGAACTTAGAGTAGGAGAAGAAAATATTGAATTATAAATCTCAATATTAATGAAATATCCAAAAGATACTAGTGAGGATGTTTGCTTTCTAGGGTTGGTAGAAGATGATAATTTTGATTTTGATCTGTGCTCTTATGATTTGTTTTCTTGTGAATCTAATGAGTGCATGAATGAAAAATCATCTATGCCAGCAAATATTTGTCTTTATTCTGAAATTGAGCTTAAAACTTTACCTTTGTCATTGAAGTATGCTTATTCAGGACCATGTAATTCATTTCCAGTAATTACATCATCATTGTTATCCTCTGAACAACAATTAGAGTTACTAGATGTTTTATCTGCTTACAAATCTGCAGTAGGATGGACAATAGATGATATTAAGAGCACTAATCCAAACATTTGTGAGAATAGAATTTTCTTGGAAGAAAATTCAAAAGCATTAAGACAACCTCAACGGCAACTCAACCCACACATGTTAGAGGTTGTTAAGAAAGAAATCATGAAATGGCTAAAAGCTGACTTCATATATGCCATTTCAGATAGCTCATGGGTAAGTCCTATACATGTAGTACCTAAGAAAAAAGCAATAAAAGTGACGAAAGATGAAAATGGAAATGAAGTTGAAACAAGAGTGGCTTCTAGTTGGAGAGTGTGCATAGATTACAGGAAGCTAAACTCGGTAACAAAAAAAGATCATTACCCATTACCATTCATTGATCAGATTCTTGAAAGACTTTCTAGCCAAAACTTTTATTGTTTTCTAGATGGATATTAAGGGTATAATCAAATTGAAAATTAACAAAAACAATGTTTACATGTTATCAGGAAAAAACAATGTTTACATGTCCATTAGGTACTTTTTGCATTTAAAAGGATGCCTTTTGGGTTATACAATGCACCATAAACTTTCAAAAGGTGTATGCCTGTTATGTTTTTTGATTATTTAGGGGATTTCCTAGAACTATTTATGGATGATTTTTCAGTCTTTGGTTCATTTTTTGATACTTGTTTATCTAATTTAACCAAGATGTTGTAGATATGTGTACAGAACAATCTGGTATTAAGCTGGGAGAAGTCCTACTTCATGGTAGAGGAGGGAATCGTCCTAGGGCACCATATCAGCAAGGATGGACTAAGGGAGGGCAGGACCAAAGTTGAGGTCATCAAGAACCTCCCCTTGTCCACAACCCTAAAATAGCTTAGAGGATTTCTAGGGCATGTTGGCTTCTACAAAAGATTTATTAAGGATTTTGCTAAAATCTCTAAACCTATAACTAACTTACATTCTAAATATGCATTGTTTGTTTTTAGTGAAAATGCTAAAGCATCCTTCTTGTAGATTAAAGAGGTCTTAATTCAAGCACCAATTTTACAAGCTCCAAACTGGAGTAAACCTTTTGAAATCATGTGTGATGCCTTTGATAGTGCAGTGGGAGGAGCACATTTAAACTACTCAACAATCGAAAAAGGATTGCTTGCTATTATTTTTGCCTTAAAGAAATTTCGTTCTTATCTGATAGGTAGTAAAATAATTGTCTTTTCAGATCATGCAGCTTTAAAGTTTTTATTAAATAAAAAAGAAAACAAGCCTAGATTAATACGGTGGATTTTACTATTACAAGAATTTGATTTAGAAATCTAAGATAAACGTGGAATAGATAATACAGTTGCAGATCATCTTTCTAGATTATCTTCAGAATTATCTAGGCCTATCCATGATGATTTTCCTAATGAATATATTTTAGAAATTCAAGGTAAAAAACTTCCATGGTATGCTCATATTTTAAACTTTATTGTCATAGGGTTATTGCCTAATGATTGGGATGTTAATCATAGAAAAAAAATTATAAAGATATTAATTACTATTACTGTGATGAATCTGAACTTTGAAAACTAAGTGTTGAACATGTGTTTAGAAGTTGTGTACCTGAGGAAGAACAATGGAGTGTATTAGATGCTTGTCATTCTTCTTTATGTGATGGACATTATGCCCCAAAAATTAACTGCATTTAAAGTTTTAAATTGTTGATTCTTTTGGCCAAGCTTATTCTCTGATGCTGTACAGTTCTGATCTTGTTGTTTAAAGTGTCAAGTTGTCAGCCATACCAGGTCACCCCCCTCCCCTATTTTTTCTATCATTCCCACGTCATTCAACTAGAAGGTTTATGGGTGAGACCATCAAATAGATTTTCAACAAGGGTTCATGAGGAAGAAGAGGAGATCCGACAGTCCCCTAATGACATAGATATTTCTAGATGAATGGCACGTAAATAGCTCAAAACACTCTAACAAGAAGCAATTCAAGTGTGGAACAAGTTCCCTACAATTTGTTTTGAGTTTCCTTTATTTAATCAAAAAATTGTGAATTATCACCTCATCTAATACATTAGAAAATGAATTTTGAATCACTAATTCATAGCTTGATACCTCAAAAGGTTGAACCCCATGCATGGCCGCACCATCATCAAACCATGAAAAAATAAAATGAGATGATGTCATCAGATTCGCACTCCATCCTTGTATCTAAAAAGGTAATTGTGTGGTCATGATAGATTTTTTCACCCTTAGAATTAGAGGAAATTGACTCAGTGAAGATGATGCAACTAAATCCCTAGCTAGGGTAGTGAAAATATCAGAAAACTTGTTCTCCAATGATTTTGTCACACATTGGTGTTAACCAGACAGACCTATTTAGGTTTTGTAATTAACCTTACCCTAACTTAATCTTGGATATAGTGTATTGAGGGCCTTGATATCCCAAAAATTTACTTTCCATGCTGACTTCGCTGGTACAGCAACAAATATATGAAATGTGTGAAATTTGTCTACTTGAGAAAATGTATCCTTGTATTCAATTCTAAATGATTTGGTGGAATCTTTGGCCAGATGTTTTGCCTTGCTTTTTGATATGACCCATCAGGATCATATTTTGTTGCAAATACCCATTTATAACCAAAAATATTGAGAGTTAGTATAACTACAACTGCTTCTTCAGTATTATTCTTTTTATCTCTTCCATCTCAATATTATTTTCCTCAACTTCCTCTTTTTTATAATTTTTTTATGACTTGTTACGACACCTTCAGATATCTTAAAGATAAATGTTTGATCTGGCTTTAATTATCTTTTTTTAAATAGCAGCCTATGATACAGAAACGTTTTAGGGACTTCTAGCTTCCATAGATTCCATCAAAGTTTGAGTGTGCATTCAGAAAGGCTAGATTGAACACTGGTCTTTGAAAAAAATTATCATATTCATAATTTGTCGGATCCTTGTGTGAGTCCCTAAATTACATGCATCTACATAATTTGTTGGTTCCCTCTGTCACATCTACATGTATCTACAAAATATTCAACGTGTAAGATATCCTAGCCTTTCTCTCAAGCCGGGCCACTATAAATCAAAAGTATTCATGATTTAGGCTCAATAGAAACTAACAAAGAGCACGAGAAAAGAGGGAAGGTGACTCAAGAATTACTCACATAGGTAGCAAAGTGGGTGCCAATTTATACTTCGTAAAATAATTTCAGAAACTTAGAGTATGTCTGTCAGTGTCAAGAAAACTATTGTCCCTCTAGGATCATGCATTAGTGTCTTAATTAACTGTAATGCCCCAGGTTTTTATTGTATCACCTTACTACTAAAATATTATAGGGTGACCTTATTAAATAAAGGAGTATTGACTGACCTCATTAATCACTACTGCCTATGCTCTAGAAGATAAAAAGGAATATATCAACTCTATTCTGGATTTTTTACAACCATTGGTTATTGTGCATGTATAATCATTTATCCATATGAGACTACCCGATTACTTAGTGTATAGTTGACCTTCAAAAGGTAACTGGTTTTATATTCACTGCTGATGAGCAAAAAAAATATAACAGCAAATTTTCTTTCAAATTTATGCTGCCCTAAGTACACCTTATTTCATTTTCCAATCTCCCCTTATACTGAGAGAAGATGATCACATCTTAACCACAACATTACCTCTGTCAACTTTTTAGTATATCCAAGCGTAGACTGACTGGAACCTTATGGCTAGATACTCATAGGTCATAGTCCAAACACAATTTTAGGTATCTTTGGTGTTCTTATTTAATGACCACTTTAATAATAGTGATAAGACCTACTTGATTAATATTTAGGCTTAAAACCATTTTGAATTCATCTGGATCCTGTGTCTCCACACCAATGGCTATGGGATCATCCATAATCATCAAATGATCAAGGCCAGACAGTCCTATTCTCTCCCAATATTTTTACATCCTTATCTGGCATCCTTAAAATTAGTACATTTAACATATATACTGAAAACAAGCAATTACTGTATTTCAAACTCATCAGAATTCAATTAGTCCGTAAATTTACTCTTTTGCTTAATTTATGATCATTAAATGTTCATTCAGATAAATATTATGTATCTGGATATTGAATAAGATGTGGAATGACATAGAATTCTAATATTACGTACTCTACTTATTTTAGGCGCTGTTACCCATTATCAAGGCTGTTCACCAATAAATTATTCATGTCTTTATATTTTTGGGGGAGTGTAGCTTAGGCTTGCATTCACAATGATGAACTTAAACCATGATTGCTCAAATGTATCTTTCCTAAATTCAAGAATGTAAAAGTCTTAGCTTTATGATCAAGAGATGAAAAAAAATTATCTTGACCAGAATTTTTATCTTTCACTTGAAAGCCCTTTGACCATTTGACTAAGTTATCATATCTTTCAATTGAGCTGGAGTAATCACATTCCACATCTCCAGACATACCCTATGCTATCCCATTCAGAAGGAAGCTCAAGACCGCTCAATATCTCAGAATTAATCTCATAAGTAGATCCATTTGACATTCCAATATGGTCAAGCAAATTACGTTATTTATGATTTCATCATTTTAGAAGAAGAAAATAATTATTTGAGCTATAAATTATATTACATTTAAGAAGTAATCCCATGAGATTCCACAATTTAAATTGTAGCATTAATATAAGAAATTGATGCCTTCATAATAATCAAACATCTAACTCATTGAAGCTTCCATTTAACATGAGCTCACTCCCTTATAATAAGTCCTCTAGTAAAAGGAATGCATATTGGGAGTTGAAGAGTAATCATTAAAGGCCTTGCACATTGCCAAGGGATTCAACTAAAGAGAGGTGTATTTTTCCTCTTGTGAATGGGTAAAGACGGTGATTATAGTAGAAGTATAATGAATTTACGCACCATAAGTAGCGTGTTGGTACTAGTAGTCGATTGTTGAGTAAGATGAAAGGATTGAGGTGAATAAGGAATTTCATTATCATGAATTGGGTCACGTCACCATGCGCCAGAAAAAGGTAATTAGGAATTTCGTTATCATTAAATGGCAATATGGCATCGCTGATGGGGATGTCATAATGTTTTATGTGAATGATTGATCCACACCAATCAATACCCTAAATCATGGTTGGTTGCCGTTCAACAAATTGAACGGTGACTTGTGACGTCATGAAAATAAAGGTGTTGAAATGTGTCCAAAAATTGATATTTAATATAATAATGGCATAAAAATATAAATGAATATACTTTTGATTTAGAAAATCATATATTTATGAATTTAATGTCAACATTTTCTAGAGAAATTATATTCTGACTCAAAAAATTCTATTCTTTTAGAATTTGATGTTAGAAAAATCTCCAAAAATATGTAAAATACAGAAATGTCAGAATATCATTTTAAAAATGAATTTTATCATTTTATGCATGATAACATGCACATATAAATATTTGAATAAAGATAAAACATGTAAATGCGATCATTTTATTCTACTAAAACTGCATCTTATCACCCCTACTGAACGATAAGCTTATGAAGACTCATAAAATGGTAGGTTTCCTTGACATATTGCTCAAGTTGGATATCAATCTGAAAGATCAAGAGTTTTGTTGAAAATGATCAAAGACAGCTATTCTTTAAGGTCAACAAACATTTCTACTGATTAATATTTTATCTATGATATAAGATATTTTATTTGTTATACTATTTCTGAATTCAAGAAGAAATTTACTGATTGATAAATTCGTTTCAAGGTGTAGGGATAATTAGTGTATCTTGCATTATATGTGGATTATTTGTCGATTAAAATGAAATATATGGAAGTGCCATAAAGTGCACGCCCACTGGAGTTTCCTTACAATGTGTTTCTAGAAGGGACATTCTCCAAAAATTAGTGTTTCTATATCGTTATTTTAGAACTTGTTCTAGGAACGATCATGGAATTAGATTCCATGATTGAATCATTTCCACAAAGCCAAACCTTATTTCGATGGAATTAGATCAACTCTAAGCCAGGCTAAAATCCTAAAAAAAAAGATCCAAGGCATGAAAGACAAAAAAATCCTACTTTCATCAACTCCTACTTCATGAACCTGTTAGTTACACAAACTTCTCTCTACTCTGGAAGTGCGATTTGCTTGTAACCTCTACATCCGACCTGCGATTACTCTGAAACCTGTTTCATTGGATTTGAAAGTCAAAATCTATTGGAAACCACTCCAAAATTTCCCAAACATATAACTATAGCTCCATTTAGAAGTGATTATGGCTTTGAGGTCAGTTGTATTTTTAATTTTTTGATTGCTATTTAGAAGATGTGTATAGCTCAAATTTGGATTTAAACAGACCATCTTGAGGTGGATCATCGAATGGTCTGATTTTATCCCATTAATCTAATGATTTATATTTCATTTTAATGTTCTAAATCTGTATTTTATTTACAAAAACAAGCAGACCTCAATCCAATGTTCTACTTAGCTGGACAGAACCCAAGGTTGCCCGCCTGATGTGTCTGCCACATTGGTAGGCCAACCTAAGTCTTCAGCCACCCCATATAAGCCAATACATGGCCTTCTCTGACACGTCATACATGTCAAAAGAGCATGTGTCTTCCCCCTCAGCCCGAGAATGCATCCACACCATCAGTTACGACAATGAGTATGCATCTGACAGTGTACATAACTCCGAAAAAAAATGAACAGTAAACAAAAAATCCAAAAAGCACTCATCCACTTGTGATAGCATTACATGTTGTTGGGCCACTTGGAGACATGGCCAATATCCTGCCCGTTGATTTCAAATTGCTTGCTCAGATGAACAGCTTAACTTCAAGAAGAAATGGGATAGCATGGCATTAAATGCACCTTTTCCATCAAAGAATGTGCGGTGCAGCTGTCTGATTTAATGATTGTGATTAATCTAGGTAGACAACTAGACTTGTTTGTAGTTTTTGAACGCACCGCACCACTTTTTGACATGGGCGCTGGGATGAAAACAGGAATGGCTACTTTTTTAACTAGGCAGATCCTAAACCATTAGACCTCATAGAGAGCACATCGATCAAACGATAGGGGTTGGATCCATCTCAAAGCTGACCTAGAGGCTCCTTTGACCAATCTCACATTCACACTTCAACCAACGAAAGAGGACACAACTCCATGCCACCTCAGCAAGTTGATCCAATTGAAGATTGGATCGACTTTCATGATCAGGACATGATCGAACTTACTAACCCTGGTCGAGTTCTAACAAAACCGATCGATCATGACCGGTTTGAACCGTCCAATCTTGATGGGGCCAGATTGGCCATACTCGAGCTGATCAGCCCATTCAAACTCGCTAGGGTCAGACTGATTAAACCCAATTGGATTCAGCTAATCTAGATCGGATCAGTCCAGCCAATCTCAATTGGATCGATCAATCCCAAATAAATCAGATTGGTCGATCCTGAATTAATTGGTCTAGCCAATCCCAGTGGGATCGACTTGGTTGACCTTGAATGGATTGGATCAACCAAACCCCATCAGATAGATATGTCCAATCAGGATTGGGTCGGTTCAACTGATCTGGACTTGGTCAGAACGTCCGATCCTAAACAGATTGGCCTGCACAACCTGATTAACACTTGTCTGGTCGGCTTGACTAGGATTGATCAGCTTGGATTATCCACACCTGATCAGGTGGGCCTGCCTAACCCTATCTGAGTCAATCTGATTGAGATTGATTGCAAATGAGATGAAATTGGAATGGCCCAAATGATCATGAACTAGTTCGGACATGCAACCATGTATGGAATTTCCCAAGAACACACCCACGGCTAAGCCTTACTAAGCCCACCCACATAGGTCTGAGTGGAATTGAATGGCTAGAACCGATCGACCACGAGTCTGCTTGGCCGGGACCAACACTCCCTTACCGAGAAGCTTATCGCCCCCCATTAGACAGGAACCCAATCATCATGATTCATTCTAAGAAGGTTGGACAGTTCATAATTTATAGGCGAGGCATGACCCCCACCTTTACTACGTCCCAACAGATGATGTGGCCGGCTAGCATAGCCGGTACCTGACAACCTACTTCTATCCAACATCTACAGAAGATCACACTTCCCCCTTCCTATGCTGACATGATTCTGACTTTCAGCTATACCAAAGCAAAGGGCATAGCTGCAAAGAGGCGGTCTCACAAATGGTAGCTCCTTTCACATTTACCCTAGTAGGGAGATTTGCAACCAAACGTATCCTCATAGATGACATAGGGAAGAAATACTTAGCACTAAGGAACTTCCTTGGCCAATTGCCATTGGAGCCCACAAACATCGTAGTGTTTTCATCCAATTCTAGTCTAAAGAGGACTTCAGGAAGGCTTGGAGCCGCACCACATGGATGATTCGTGTATCCATCATGCATGCATATCACTAGATAGTAGAGCAGACAAGCCGCTCCCCAGATCATTATCCTCACTTTGTTCTAGTGTCGATAATTTTCCCTGGCAGGCGACCACATCTCTTCATGCTCAATGCTCTGGAATCATTAGCTAGCGACGTACATCTATTTAATCGCCCTGGATATGTGCATGTATGTGTTGAGATTGATGTTTTGGAACCTCTTCACCGTATGATTCTCATTACGAATGGTGATGAGCTCATCCATCAGTCTATTGTGTACAAGAATTTACAATAATTCTGTACACACTATTCACATGTGTCGCTAGAGGATGATGCAGGCTTCATCATCAGCTATAACCAATTTTCTTCCCCCTTGCCCTACAATGAGTACATTGCAGAAGCCAAGAACACTCCCGAAGGGCATTCCCCTAATCAAAGGCCTCCTCCCACAACATGGTCAAACCATGCACAGCAGGGGGAGTCGAGCACGCTGCCCACTCTCAATCAAGTCCCTACTCTTGCCAAGCCTATTTCTATGGCCCAATAGTGGGTGGAGGGTGCTTCCAAGCATCTCAAAATTCCCCCTACGGCTAGAGGTGTACCATCTACTGCCTTCCCATCGGGCAAGGGCAAAGTGACTAAGGTCCCTGCACTGGCCTTGAATGAATTTTCCCTTTTGTAAACTTTTGAGGGGCTTGATGCAAGAGATTGCATCGAGCTAAAGAATAGTTGGCCTAGCCACACACCTATCACCATTAGACATGCTCTGAGTCAGTCCTCCTTTGTCTTTCCTAGCCCTCCACCCCCTCATACCTCATTATCCTCTACTGTTAGCCAGTCGTCCCCTACATCTCTCTCTATCTTTACTCCCAGCCCCCCTCTTCCCATTCCCCAATACTAGCCACCTCTCTCATTCATTCACCGTCCCATCCCCTAGCCACAGGACACCCCTTCCTCATTTTTCCACTGTCACAACTTATAGTCACACGACGCCCCTACCCCATCCCTGCACCGATACATCCCCTAGCCACCCAACGCACCATCCTCATCCACCCGACCCACCTATTTCTTTGCCCAATGTCTACCCCTCCCATATACCATTTGCTAGGGCAGAACACTTGACCAACCCCCAAGCATCTCTCCATAGAAACAATACATAAGTGGACCCAGTCGACTTGCATCCACAGGCCATGAGGAGGATAAGGACTCCATATTTGAGGATTTGTATACTAACACAAACCTTCCTCTCGGCCACGACTCGGATACCGCACACATACGTTGCATATATTACATCTGATCACTGGCGTGCCTTGTAAGCATATAGTTTTATGATTCCAAGTATAATTTGAAATTATAGAGGGATTGTCAAATTCTATTACTCATTCCCATATTTTTTCACTCATCAATAAGCACAAACTAGAAATAGTTGGGCTTATTGAGTCGATGACTAGGTTAGATAATACCCAATCCATCATGAAAACTCGGAATGGATAATGTCTGCAATCATTTGAAGGAGCTCTAGTTAATTGGGACGAGAGATTATTTGTCGGAATTTCCTACCAAAGGGACTCAGTATGTTACCTTCATAGTACCGTGTACCTCTTAGCCTTACACGATCACAGCCGGCTATACATCACATCAACACCTAGTAAGAAATCTCAAACTCCATCTGAAAATGGTGGAATGGGCATGTATTCGGGGATGTGCATGCACTAGTTGAGTCACTCAAGATGGAGCTTGCAGCAATTGAGTAACAAGTTCATGGAACTTAGACTGATGGATTTGGGGAGCACAAAATTTGGATTAGTGAGGAACTTGAGGATGCATGCGATGACAAGAGATTTACTATCTTAAAAAATTGAGCATCCAATGGCTTTGATAAGGTCATAGAAAGACACATTTCTTTCACATCTTGATTCGTCATAGAGCTTGACCTAATTATATGACCCTACTAGGGGCGTATAATTAGGATTTAGAACAATTAGCCACAGCTGGTGTCACATACTTAAGTTCCCTTCTTACCTCACAACCAAGGTGACCGCGGGTCTACTACCCTCCATCCCACACTTGGTGATTGGCCATTAAAGTGCCATACTTATGGGCTTCCTACGTGCGTAGAGATCAAGGAGGTGGTCTTTTACTTTAATAGGAACAAGGTCCCGATGGTTTTTCAGCTAAATTCTACATTGCTTCTTAGAATATAATAGGCACAGATTTAGTGAAAGCTATCAAGGAGATATTTACACGTAAAGTCTTCCCTAAAAGTTGGAAATCCACTTTTCTTGCACTTATTCTAAAAGTGGATAATAAAATTTATTTTCGAGACATTTGGCGCATTAGACTATGTAATGTATGCTACAAGGGTACATCCAAAATCATTACAAATCGACTTGGGACCTTCCTTGATAGACACATCTCTCTTGAGCAATGTGATTTTTTCAAGGGTCGATAGATCCATGATAATATCATGCTAGTTCACAAGTTAACATAGTTAGTAGACAATCATATCATGGGTTCAAACGTCATCATCAAACTGAATATAGAGATGCCCTTTGATAGAGTCCAGTGGACTTTCCTTACCATTGTGTTACGAAACTTTGGTTTCATCGATGTATTGAGCAATCTAGGTTGATGCTTGCATTACAAAGGATCATTTCTCTCTCTTGGTGGATGGAAACTCCATTAGTTTCTCCACTACCAAGCGAGGTCTATGACAAGGTGACCATATCTCAGCCATCCTTTTCATATAGATGGAGTTCTTTAGCCGATCACTCACACGAGTGACTGCCCAAGGCCTCATCCAACCATATTATTCAGTAAGAGGTCGCCAGATGATCTCACATTATCTATTTGCCAATGATGTTAATATTTTCCTCAATGGATCTAAAAAATCCATTAAGGGGCTTGTGAGTGTACTCACTACTAATGAGCAAGCCTCGGGCTAGATCATTAATGTCTTAAAGAGTAGCTTAATGGTATGACCATCCACCACCATAAATTGCTCACATATCACCTAGCAATATACTCAATACTCATGAGGATGCATTCCTTTCAACTATCTTGGATGTCCCATCTGTCTCGGCCACACGATATCATTATTTTAATGCCTTTTTGGGCAAGCTGAGAAAGAAACTAGATGGATTGAAAATTCACTTTCTATCCCCCATGTGCACATCCAACTTATACGACACATCCTCATGAGCTTCCCGATGCATACCTTAGTGGTACACTCGTTATTGCTTACTATTCATCTCTCTATGGAGAGTCAATGCCCACATTTACTATGGTTGGCTCACCTCGAGGGTGGACATTGATACCATTGGGTCTCTTGGAAAAAAGCTTGTCGACCGATGGATGAGGGGGGTCTAGGGATCGGACACCCTCAAGACGTCCAAGACATGCTTCAAAAGAAGCTTGTGTGGCGCATGCGTACCACAAGCTCCTTGTCAGATGGGCGCACATGGAGTCAGATATCAAGGGCTACAAAAGGTGACGTACTTGGTAGTGTCATTGGTTAGAGATATCCAATGTGACACATTGGCATGTCAGCCAATGCATGATCAGTTCTTGGTCTGATAATTGACTCACTGACACACCTTTTGCTCCCCACCCCAACTTTGTCCACCATTGCCTATGGTTGACCATGGCCTACTAACTAATTGGGAAGGTGTGACTCCTATGGGAGCAACATGGCCTTCTGTTACATTCCTTACCACGTGGTATGGCTAGTGCAATAAGGACCTCCTAGGTCGCCCTATTTGGACACTCACATTTGATGTGAATTCCTCATGACGGTCTTCTTGGGACTAGGGAACGGCACATCCGGGACGTGACGGGACGGATGACGGGTTGTGATGGACGGTGACATGAAAAAATGTTCGTCATGTCACCGTCACATCGATCATCCAAGGATTTTCCAAAAATCCATCACTGTCATGTCACTCGTCCTCGTGTCCTTGTTTCATCACGTCACCGTCACGGTGATGGCGTCACCAACACTAGTGACGGGAATTACAAAATTATGTTATAACATATATATTTGTTATTGTTATTAATCAGTTCAATAACCTCACCGTCCCTCTCCCTCTCTCTCTCGCAAGTCGCAATCGCTCCCTCTCCTTCTCCCCTTATGATCTCTCTCTGAGTCTCTGTCTCTCTATGGATCCATCCCTCTCCTCATTCCCTCCCTCTCTATGCCTTTCTCTGGATCTCTCCCTCTTCCTCTTCTCTCTAGATCTCTCCATCTCCTTCTCCATATATATATATGTATATATATATATATATATATATATATATTTCTGTCTCTCTCTCGATCCCTCCATCTCCTTCTCCCTCTCCTTCTCCCTTTCCCTTTCTGGAGCACTCTCTCTTCCTCTCTCTATTTTGATCGTTCCCACTCCTTCTCCCTCTCTATCTATTAAAGTAGTGTATTTTTCTTCTCTCGCGCAGACGGGGATTTCCACGTAGGGCTGGATACTGATCTTGATCTTAGATTGGGGGTCGCGATCAGCCTGCTAATCTCTCGGGGTATGAATCAGGTAATTTCGGTTCGAATTTCAATGTCTTTTTATGCGTGAATGATTGATTGTCTTGTTTCTTCGCTGTTTATATGTTTTTGCTCAATCGTGCTGAAGAACGAGATTGAATGTAGATTGGATTTCAGATTTTATCATCGCGGGGTGTTTCATGCTCGACTGCGTCATTAAGGCGCTTTCTTAGAAATATTATTGCAAGCTTATCATCTCCTTTTCTCTTTTCTCATCCATTGCATATTGTCAAGGATTCAATTGAAAACATTTAACTTTTTGGCCCCCAATTTGACTGAAAATGCTGGGAAACATAATTGAACAACCATTCTGTCAACAACAGTCAAATTTTCTTCGCCCCCCAAATTGGCGTAAAAATGCTCTGAAACATAATTCTAACGCGGCTAATTTTGCATGTGAATGATCATGGTAAAAGAAAGCATCTCGTGAATGATGTATATTCTCATCCGCTTACGTAGAGCGATTTAACTGTCTTCTTCTCTGCCATAGAAGGGTCGAAGGCTCAAAGCCCCCTGGACCTTAGGTTGAAGCCTAAGGCAGGAAATTAAGTCCGGGCACTCCTCTCTCTCTCATTCTCTCTTTAGTCTCTTCTCTCTCACACACTCTCTCTCTCTGTCTTCCCTATCACCCTCTCTCCTCCTCTTTTACTCTTCCATTCCCTATCACACTCACGTCCACTCTATTCTCTCTTACCCTCTCTCTCATTCTCTCTTCACTCTCCTCTCTCTCACCCTCTCTCACCCCCTCTCTCACTCTGTCTCCTGTCCCACCCTCTCTCTCACTCTCTTCTCTCTTCCAGTCTATTCTCTCTTGCTCTCTCACCCTCTCTCTTACTCTGTCTTCTCTCTCACCCTCTCTCTCACTCTGTCTTCTCTCTCACTCTCTTGCGGAATAGATTGAAGCGGCGTAAAGACTGGTCTACGTACATCTTCTGGAGACATCTGGAATGCAGCCATAGCAGAATATACCACGAGATGAAGGGGACTAATCTCGATCAACGCACAATAACTGAGGCATACAGGAAGAATGGTGCCGTCAAGAAGACGCAGGAGAAGACTAAGGAGATTATAGCACAGTTCGTCTGTCTCACGGACTCCCCATGGGCTATAGTAAACAATGTGGGGTTCAAGATTATGTGGAAGTACGCCGTAGAGACAATAGTTGATCCGCTAGGTTCGAAGGCAATAAAGGATGCAACGCTAATCTATATGGGAACATGAAGAGAAAGCTCGTACAGTTATTAGCAGATGTCCCCAGGGTCTCCCTAACAGTTGAGGCATGGACCGCCGAGAATTCCTGTGACCTTCTCGGCATCACGGTTCACTGGGTGAACAACCGGTGGGAACTATGCGAACATGTACTTGCTATACGCGAGCTAGTCGGCAAACATAGCAGTGAGAATATGAGCGCACTAGTGATCCAAGCATTGGAAGACTTCGGCTTGAAGACGAAGGTCCACAGCTCCTAATCTGGCTTCAATTTAGGCTCGTACTGCCGTATTGAATAACTAACAATTTTATCATGCAGGTTGGTTCAATCACTACCGCGACAATGCATCAAGCAATGGGAGGATGATAGCGCTGCTTGCAAAGGAACTGAAGCCTATTAATGACTATTTCACTCAAGACCGACATGTCCCTTGTGCTGCCCACGTGTTGAACATCATCGTCCAAGCTGCAGTGCAGTCATTACGTGTACTAGTGAGCACACATCCTCGTAAGACTACTGACACCAGCGCATCGGATGCAATGTATGAACCTGATTACGATGCTGATACATACGACATGGATGCCACGCGAGAGGCTGCGGCCAGTCATGCAGAAAAAGTCAGCCATGAAAGTGGCCTCGTCATGGGAGATGTAATTGCCTGTGTTCAGCAATTAGTGACGAGCATCCAAGCATAGACACAACGACAACAACAGTATGTGAAGACGTGCAATGACATGGGGAAGAATCACAACCAACTTCCGTTGGATTGTCTGACACGGTGGAACAGTACGTATGACATGTTGCATGCTGCATTGGAGAAGAGAGAAGTTGTCAATTTTACGGCGTTACAGATCATGCCAGTGACCGATAAGGACATTAGAATTTCACGTGAGGAGTGGGAAATGTTGGCGGACTTTTGTGACATTTTATGGCCCTTTTATCGGACGACAAAATATGTCATTGGCTCGAAGACAGTGAGAGTCATGGAAGTGATCCGCATCTTGAAGGCGCTGATGCGACATATCGACATGATCTTGCTGAAGTTTGATATGTCTACAATTTTTGCATCGGGAAGAAGGATGACTGCCACATAAATTACATCCATCCGCAAAGCCTGTGAGAGCATGAAGTCAAAGATGTTAAAATATGAGAGGATGATTTTGAAAACCGTGCAACGACGATAGATGCAATTCTGGACCCTTTAAACAAGGGAGCCTCGCTTGACTCTAGCGGCATTCAGGGCACACTTGCATTTGTCCACCGCCTTATGACGCAACACGGTGAGTAAGACGTCATCTGTACTAACCCCGAGGATGAGGACTGGCTCGCAGAACTTATTGACGGCGCAGCACCATCTAGAGTGAAAGAACGACGATTACCAACTCCAACCAAGGAATTGGAAGCATATCTACAATCAGCGGAGAGGAAGGACAACAAGACAGCATTGGGATGGTGGGCACGTATTGGTGCACGAACCTACCAACAGCTTTCTACACTTGCGTAAGAATTCCTCTCAGTATGTGCAACCAGTGCTCGAGCAGAACGTTTATTCTCGGCCGGACGTGCTGTTGTCACTTTCAAGTGAGCACGTCTTAGTGCTGAAAGCATCGAGCTCCTGGTTACAGTGAAGTGTTGGTTACGTGCCGAGAACGCTCAGATGTGCGATAGAGATAGGGTGGAAGACTTTACTGATGATGAAGACTAGTGTTAAATCTTTTCTCTTAATTTTTTTCAGCAATGGTCAATTTTTTTGCGATGTAACCAATGGTCAATCTTTTTGCAGCATCGTCAATCTTGGTGGGGAAATTGACATCGTAAGTTTCTTCTAGCCGATTACTTATTCTCATCAAAATCGATATCAAGGATTTATGTTAAATTTATAATAATGTTGTGAACTTAGAAGTGAAATTGTTAATTATTCGTAGACCGACGCATGATCCAAGGAATATTAGATGGGATCAAGCATTCCTCTCTGAAATTAAATTTGATATATTAATAAAAATTCGAAATTGGATTTGACATTCGATTTGAAATTCAATCAGTCTGATAAGAAATCCAGTCAGTCCGTCAAGCAGGATAAATCTATATCAATTTAGTTTTTTTTAGTGATTTTATCCATCTCTCTTTCTGTCAGTTTGTAGGCTGGAAATCTTATCAAAGAACTCCCTCCCCATCTATCTCTCTCTACTGTGTACTGCTGAACTTGGAACTCTCATAAAAGAACTCTATCTCTCCCTCTCTCTCGTCTGCACTTTCCTATCCCTCGAGCTTGATAAAACTCTATGTATCTTTCTCACTCGAGTGTGGTCTCCCGGCACTTAAACTTGAATTGAATGAACTATCTATGTGGGAGAAGTTTTACCAAATTGGGTATGGGGGAAGAAGATAGAAAATAAGTACAGACAAATCATAATTTCTATGTGTTTTTCAATTACGGATAAGTTATAAGTTTTCTGCCAGATGTATTATAGACAGTGTATGAATAAAACTGCAGCAGTTGTTCTTACATGTCAATTCGTGAAACATTGTGTTTTCCACTATTTCTTGTTTTGGAAAGAGAAGATAAGCAAGAACAAAGTTTTCATCGTCGTACATATGTATTATAGACAGTGTCTTCATGAAGTTTTGTATGTTTTCATCTGTCTCCCATTGGATGTTTTCTATTTGTATTTAAATAATTTTCTGTGTTCATTTTATTTATATACTACGCAGATTTCATTTCAAGTAGACTGGCGATTCCATCTGGACTTTTCAAAGCGGCCACTACTCTTTCCTAAACCGCTCCCACCGAAACATGCATAATTGTGGAGTTTCATTCTTCTGATATCCACTCTGGCAAGTCCGAAGGATATTCGTCCACCCATTGCTATATGTAAGTCCATGTTTTTGTTTTCTATTTACCGTTCGTCTCTGTTTTAAGGTTTGAAAAGTCTATAAAATACTCATCATGTTAACTTTGACATATGAGAAGAGTGGAGATTGTTTTTCCTTTCTTTCTTTTTATTCTCTCTGTATAACTCCGTCAATCATTAAAATCTCAAAGTCAACATCCTGCGTGCGTTTCCAGGTGGGTCGACGTCAAATGGACATGTCTTTCTTTTTAGCACCGTGCCCCTCGGAGTGAGCAGATCGCGGCGGTCTATGCACCGTCTTCGTTCAAAATTAATATTATCATCTTTGAAGATCAGCAACCGCGGTTCTCTACGAGTACCGCCAATTCCCCATAAGAACAAGATTGTGTTCTCACTTTGTCAAATTTACTGACTTGACTTTCTGAATCAGTTTCAAAACAGATTCCTTCCATAATCAGTTTCTCAATTTTGGCAGTTTCTCTGTTGTTATATTAATTTATTATATCTTCTCTCTATCATTGGTGAGTCACTAAATTAATAAATTAATATATTAATATATTAATATGACTTCTTGATGACTACGTCAACAGGTTAATTATTACATTAATTATTTCACATTCATAAAAAAATTCAGATTTAATAAAACTATTTTAGCTAAATATTCAAATTCCCAACCAAGCACTTAAATCTTAAGTTACTTATATGATGTCAAAAATTTTGGTATCCTAACATCTTAAACCAGAAAACAGTAAATACTACATTTTTCCAACAGGATATAAATTTATTAAAGTCTTCTAGTAGGATAATTCTTTATTTATTTTTCCAATGCAATTAAAATTTTAAAAACTGTAAAAAGAAATTATTCAATTTTACTGCACTTTGCGTTTATAAGTCCTTAATTTCTCGACTAATAAATAAATTGGTACAAAAAATTTCTTACATCCCCTGACAAGTGTCAACAACTTAGTTGTTAACCTGCATATAAAAAATATATAAATGTCTCACTTTTCTGTGAAAAAATAATTCATTATATTCTTTAATTTTTAAACCAATACATTAAATTATAAATTATCTACACTCCAAATTTTAGGTCCATAATTTGATTATCATTACCACCTATTTAATAATAAATTATACATGTCATTTTAAACAATTTGATCATTACCACCTATTTAATAATAAATTATACTTGTATTAAAATTCCGCCACATACGTCATCCATGACGGACTACTCGTCACGTCACGCATCTGGACCACCCTGTTACTGTCACGTCACCATCACGGGCAATCCATCATGCGTCACCGCCACCATCACGGCCCCTCTGATTCGTCACCGTCATCATCACGTCATCCATGACGTGACCATCACAGTGACACATGACGTGACGGATGACGATTGCCGATCCCTACTTGGGACCAGTTATGAGAAAGATTCCTACCCAGATTTGCGGTTGGCACATCTGGCATCTGATGGTTATTTCTTGTGTCTCATTCTTCCATAGGAGATTCCTGTACTATGGCCTTCCTACATATGATTGGGTAACCAGTATTGGTCACTCAATTCACGCTGCCATTGTTCCCAATCTCTCCTCAGGTTGACCCTAAGGAACACATTTTCTTTCATGTGAAATTGCTATAGACTAATGGCGCCGATTTACACACCATAGGCGTTTGCTCTTACACACCCATACTATGCTAATACCGATAGTTTGTTTTGACAAGATCTTTATCTCGTCACCACGCTTTAAACCTAGTCCTTATCTACACAACATCATAGCATATTTTCTATGGGAGTTATGGAAAGGGAAAATTATTCTCGTGATGCGAGGTCTACCATGAAAACACTAGACGCCATGCAATGCACCAAGCAATGGCCAATGGAAAATGCATTCTCTTGTACCGCCCATTGTCAGACTCTCCCCACTTATATGTGATCCACTTTTAACTTGTAGAATCCTTGTGGCTTTGACTTCCATCTCCCCTCAGCTTCAAATTGTCCTCTAGCACCCACCACCAATAGCCACTAAAATTGGACTCAATTGTTGGTCAACATGCTCCGTGTAGGTTCATGCTTCCAGTGGTGTATCCAAAGAGTCTGGCAAGTCATCATGCGATGTAGCCTACATATGACCAGCATTTGCCAGCACTTGCACAAGGGGAACCACATAGCGGATACCCTTGCAACTCTGAGGTATGCTCTCATGTCCCCTCCCAATAGATCACTAGGTAGGACCTTCCTTAGGTGGCTCACAATTGCTATCATTTTGAGAGCCTCAACTTGCCCGCTCTACACACATCACATCCTATCAAATGATGGCTCTAGTGAGTAGCTTATTGCATGCAGCACTATATGCGGGACTGTGACCTCTCGCCTAACTATTGTACCCTCTTTGCACCTCCATAATGATATTTGACGATGGTGCGAGGACTGCTCATACTTCATCCATCACCATCTTTGAGGGACATGAGCACACTAGATGCCCGCGACCTTCTCTAGGATTACAGCAGTATCACCTTTGTGAATTTTTATTATTTGTTTGCATCATTTGTGTGGGCGAGTAGGGTCCAGGTGTATTTGGGATATTAATGCTCGCTCCACACCTATAAACGCGTATAAAAACTTCACTTAATATATAAAACCCTCCTAGGTGGTGTCCATGGCATGGTTGGATGAGACTACGTGCACAACCCTTAGGGTGGGCCATACCCGGCACCGTGTTTGTTGCCAATTTACAAAACAAAGGCATGAAAGAAAACATTTAGTAAAGAGATCAGCTCACATCAAGGTTGAGCTACAATATCCATTAGTCTAAATGGATACCTTATGAATATGTATTCCAAATTCATTTTGAAAAAATTAAATGGCGTAAATATCCATCATGTTGCCTATTTTGTGCCTTCATGTCCATTATGTCTTCGTATAAAATATGAAAAATACTATTATGCTGAATTGGGTTTTTTGATTAATTTCTGTTGTTTAAGGGTTATAATGTTTACCAAAAATTTAATAATTTCCCTTACAAATACAATAGGAGTATTAAGTAAATTTTAAGATTTTTTTATATCTTCAAAACTCAAGTAAATAAATATTCTTGGGAAAATAAATTCAACATAATAAAAAAATCATAGAATAATTTATGGATTTCAATGGAAATTTCTAGTATAAATTAATAAATTATTCTACATAAATACCTTAGTCTCTACTTCTGAAGTGATGAGTGATAGGTTGATGGCTTTGCGCATGAATGGGGAGACCAGATGAGTTTGACCATTGTGGATTAGGGAAGATATGTATGTTGACATGTGTCATCAAGCAACAGAGTGGGAGGAGGGATGCCGATTTACCATTAGGGTAACATAGATTAAGGTGAATACACAGTTATGAGTACCAAAGTTTGATGTGGCATGGAAGTTCAAAAGATTTGAAAATCATACCAACCTTTTCATTACATGCCCAATGTGCTGACCGCTGTTTTCTCTTTACAATGGTTTATCTGACATCATTATTTTCATCAATTCATGTTGGAAAAAAGAACATACTTAACTGATGAAATTATTCCATTGATTCTACTTTGGAATGAAATCCTAGGATGCCTTTTTCCAAAATACTGGATGGTCTATTTATCCATCTTGAATGATGGATGAATAGATGAGGTAAATATATAATTACCTCCCAATTTCAGCTCTAAAATGTTACATATCTTATATTTAATAAAACTTAAACCATCCCATCTTCTCTGTCCTCCAACTTTCCCTCTCTGTGATCTGGGTGCTGGATTTGCAGCATGTCATTAATATTTAGGAGGCTGGAAAAAATAAGAAATCCATAAAATAATAAAATAAAATTAAAATTATATTTTATTTACTTCTAAAATTAGGATTAGTTCCCAAATTCCATAAAAATGTCAGCAAATCGGTAAAAGTTATAATTTGATGCTTCATAGTATAATAAACTTCTAAATATTTCAATAAATAAAAATATATTCTGCCTAGCTTCGAGCACTAGTTTATTTATGAATTTACTGTTGTAGAAATAACCCAAATTCGGCAATATTAAAATCTACTGCAATAAAACCCTAAAACTATTTTTATAAAGCATAAAAATATTTTATGTAATATCACAATTTTATTTATTAATTAATTTTTAAAAAATATATTCAAATATCCTGAAATTGGGAAAAATCTGAATTTGATTCTAAAAATATACAAAATTATTCTAATCCTTAATAACTTGTATTTTTCCTCATTTGAATAAAAGCAAAGACAAAAACTTACTATGAACATTACCATGGTTTTGGGTTCTCATTGAACGCAAAAGTGTAATTTGCTTTGGTGGTTAAATCACTCTTCAATGGTATTATATTTATATTCCATTTCATTTAGCCGATGTCTATGTTTGGAAGAAATTTATTTCTATTCCAGGGAAAGAACTCTAGAGAATTCTTAGATACCTGGAAACGTATGTGACAAAGTCTTTGGTTATGTTGAAATTGACAATTAAAGAAACATCCAAAAACATAGGTCACTAATGGAGTATTAAAAAAAATTAAAATGGATTTCACCTTAAGTCTCAGTGGGTGTGCACTTTCTTACAACTGGACAGATTATTATCAAACTACTGACTATTAAAGCTACATATATGGACATTATAAAAATATTAAAAGAGGTGTATTTTTCCAAGAGAATTATTTGATGAAACATTCAACATGTGATCTCCAACTTTTTTTTCTTATGGTATACCATGTGAACCATGTATCCAAATATCAAGTCCTCCATAAGAGAAAGTATCTAAATGATCATCTCACGTATGGTAGATTTATGATTATATATTTCTAAATGATGAATGTAACTATGACAACCCGCCAGACCGTGCCAAAGCCACTTCCCCAAGAAAAAAAAAGTCACTATCAGAGTTTTGTCTAGGTTTTTACTACATGAGATGAAGACTCATTGATGTTGAATATGCAGAACCCAAATGTTCTCCTTGCTTTAGTAAGCCATTAGAGACTGTAAATATTAAATGAAAATTTTATTGAATTACTTTACTATTTTTTACTTCTACATTTACATGAAGCGTTTATGTCTGTTTATGTTTCCCTTTCCTTTAATGGCCATTACTGACCGCTCACACAATAAATCATGTGTATTAAATTATAACCTATATGTATGTTTCCTTATTCTTTATAAAGTATAACCTTAATTTTTGTTTTATACAAGGTTTATATTCTCATGATAAGCCTTTATTCTCTTTCTTTTTACCCTTTAACATTTCGTGCTTTTGGTCATTTAACCTTATGTTCATAGATTCATCATGATTAAAAATATTAATCAACACATGTTTAATGATAGAGATTATGTAGATGTTTTGAAAAGGTTATATTTAAATTATTAAATCAAAGAGACAAGGTAAAAGGATAAGAAATTGAAGTAGATAAAATTTTTATTGAGGACATAAATTTTGATGATCCAAGAATCAAGTTGAAGGCTCTGCATTTTACCTTATAGTAAATATGTCTAGATAAATACAATACAACTTTCTCATGAATTGATCTCATTTAATTGATTATCTGTAGGCTTGACAACTTTGTTGTGTTCATTATGTTTGGAAACATGATAACACACTAATTACTACATCAATCTCATGAACTTACATGTTTACTTCAGGAAAAATAATTTCACATTTATGCTTTATAACCTACAAATTTTGATTTTTAAATTTTTTTTACTACTGTTATGGATTTTTAAATTTTTATTCAATTTTATGACATCCATTTCATAAAAAATATTTTTTGAATTCAAAATGCATTTTAAAATTTGATTAAAGCTTTTAATAATAAATTTTATTTATATTCATGACATTGTGTCATGTTTTATAATCTTATTTATTTGGATAATGGCCAAGTATCTCGTTCTGCTGATGATAACGTACTCTAACAAATGCAAATAATGTGATATCATGCTTATTTAGGACCATGCAATTCTTTCCCCGTAATTATATCATCATTGTTATCATCTGAACAATAATTAGAGCTTTTAGATGTTTTATCTACTTACAAATCTGCTATAGGATGGACAATTGATGACATTAAGGGCATTAGTCCAAACATTTGTGAGCATAGAATTTTCTTAGACGAAAATTCTAAAGCAACAAGACAACCTCAAAGGTGACTCAATCCGCACATGTTGGAGGTTGTTAAGAAAGAAATCATGAAATGACTAAAAGCTGATTTTATATATGCCATTTCAGATAGCCCATGGGTAAGTCCTATTCACGTAGTACCTAAGAAAACATGAATAACAGTGACGAAGGATGAGAATGGTAATGAAGTTCAAACTCGAGTAGCTTCTAGTTGGAGAGTATGCATAGATTATAGGAAGCTTAACTCCATGACAAAGAAAGATCATTATCCATTACCATTTATTGATCAAATTCTTGAAAGACTTACAGGTCAAAACTTTTATTATTTTCTAGATGGATATTCAGGATATAACCAAATTGAGATTGACAAAAGTGATCAAGAGAAAACAACATTTACATGTCCAGTAGGTACTTTTGCATTTAAAAGGATGTCTTTTGGGTTATGCAATGCACCAGCTACTTTTGAAAGATGTATGACTGCTATGTTTTCTGATTTAGTAGGGGATTGTTTAGAAATTTTTATGAATGATTTTTCAGTGTTTGGTTCATCATTTGATATTTGTCTATCAAATTTAACTAAGGTGTTGCAGATATGTGTACAGAGCAATCTGGTTCTAAGTTGGGAGAAGTCCCACTTCATGGTGGAGGAGGGAATTGTCCTAGGGCACCATATCAGCGATGATGGGCTAAGGGTGGACAAGGCCAAGCTCGAGGTTATCAAGAACCTCCCCCTGCCCACAACCCTAAAGCAACTTAGGGGATTTCTACGGCATGCTGGCTTCTACAGAAGATTTATTAAAGATTTTGCTAAAATTTCTAAACCCTTAACTAATTTACTTTCTAAAGATACATTGTTTGTTTTTGATGAAAATGCTAAAGCATCCTTCTTGCAGATCAAAGAGGCTTTAATTCAAGGACCAATTTTACAAGCTCCACATTGGAGTAAGCCTTTTGAGATTATGTGTGATGCCTCTGACAGTGCAGTGGGAGCTATTTTAGGACAAAGAATTGACAAGAAGCCAGTTGCCATCTACTATGCAAGCAAAACTTTAGGAGGAGCACAGGTAAACTACTCAACAACTGAAAAAGAATTGCTTGCTATTATTTTTGCCTTAGAAAAATTCCGTTCTTATTTGTTAGGTAGTAAAATAATTGTCTTTTCAGATCATGCAGCTTTAAAGTTTTTATTAAATAAAAAAGAAACCAAACCTAGATTAATGCGGTGGATTTTACTTTTACAAGAATTTGATTTAGAAATCAAGGACAAACGACGTATAGATAATACTGTTGCAGATCATCTTTCTAGATTATCTACAGAATTATCTATTCCTATCCATGATGATTTTCCTGATGAATATATTTTAGAAATTCAATGTAAAAAGCTTCCATGGTATGCTCATATTGTAAATTTTCTTGTCACAGGATTAGTACCTAATGATTGGGATGTTAATGATAGAAAGAAGTTTTACAAAGATATTAACTACTACTATTATGATGAACTTGAACTTTTTAAATTGGTTGTTGATCATGTGTTTAGAAGGTGTGTACCCGAGGAAGAACAATGGAGCATATTAGATGCTTGCCATTCTTCTTTATCTGCTGGACATTATGCTCCAAAATTAACTGCATTTAAAGTTTTAAATTGTGGATTCTTTTGGCCAACCTTATTTTCAGATGCTTTTAATTTCTGCTCTAGTTGTTTAAAATGTCAAGCTGTGGTAAATATCAAAAAGAATGATAGAATGTCACTACAGCCCATCATTGAAGTATAAATATTTGACCTATGGGGGATTGATTTTATGGTACCATTCCCAAATTCAGATGGACATGAGTATATTTTGATGGGAGTTGATTATCTTTCTAGATAGATTCAAGCAATCCCCACTAGGTCAAAGGATCATAAAGTAGTGCTTAAATTCATTCAACAACATATATTTTGCAGGTTTGGTTGTCCTAGAGAAATTATTAATGATGGAGGAAGTCATTTCAACAATTCTCAATTCAGGACCATTGCTTAAAAAATATGGGGTTCAACATATAATAACTACCCCATATCATCCACAAGCCAATGGTCAAATTGAGAATTCAAATAGAGAGATTAAGAAGATTATTAAAAAGATTATTAGGCCTGATGGGAAAGATTGGTCAAGTAGGTCATATGATGCTATTTGGGCATATAGAACTGCTTACAAAACTCCCTTAGGGATGTCTCATTATATGGTTGTTTTCGGTAAAGCATGTCATCTTCCGGTGGAAATAGAACATAGAGCTTATTGGGCTATTAAGAAACTTAATCTCTCTTTAGATGCAGTAGGAAAACAGCGTTTATTGCAGATGCATGAACGCCAGGAGTTGATGAATGAAGCCTATGAAAATTCGTGAATTTATAAAGCCAGAATGAAGCATTTTCACGACAAGAACATTAACCATAAGCACTTTCGAAAACATCAAAAGGTATGGCTTTATAATTCAAGGTTGAAACTTTTCCCTGGGAAGTTAAAATCAAGATGGGATGGACCATTTATAATTACTGACATATATGATAATGGAGCAGTTTTGATTTTTGATCCTAAGACAGGGAAGGAGTTCATAGTAAATGGCATGCGATTAAAACTGAAGATTTTAGATTATGTGTTTTTATGAATTTCAAAATAAACTGAGAAGAGATAACAAAATGTATGTTTTTATTTTGTTATGATGAAAGTTACAAGGACATTTTGGTAAAATGAAAAATGCCTTTGAACGTGAGCATAGAAAAGAGGTGAAATAAAAAGGGAGAAGAGGGGATGAAAGAGGCATCGGGTTGGAAAGAAAATTGCAGGCTGAACGCAAGAAAGAAGAGTCCAGAAATAGAGAAAGTCTGTTGGTGAAGAAAAAGGTTTACAAGAAATCGACAAGGAAGATAGATCAATCTCTAGTACAGCTCCAAAGATCAGATTTCTCAAGCTGATAATCAGGCTCGTTTTTCTTTTCTTTCTTCTGTTATTGATCTTTCAAAATCGTTCATCTCTCTCTCTGTGTTTTTGAAAATCGAAACTGCTCTATTATTGATCTTTCAAAATCGTTCATCTCTCTTTCTGTGTTTTTGAAAATCGAAATTTCTTCTGTCGTTATCTTTCAAAATCGTTCATCTCTCTCTGTGTTTTTGAAAATCGAAACTGCTTTGTTATTGATTTTCAAAATCGTTCATCTCATCTCTCTGTCTTTTTGAAAATCGAAATTGTTCTGTTATTGTTTTTCAAAATCGCTCATCTCTCCATCTGTGGAAAATCGAGATTCATTTGTCTGCTGAAAAACGAAATTCATTTTTTGTTTATTCTTTTCTAAATCATTTGATTCATCAGTCTGTTGAAAAATCGAAATTCATCTCTTGTTATTCTTTTCTAAATCATTTGATTCATCAGTCTGTTGAAAAATCGAAATTCATCTCCTGATATTGTTTTCTAAATCATTTGATTCATCAGTCTGTTGAAAAATCGAAATTCATCTGTTGTTATTCTTTTATAAATCATTCGATTCATCAGTCTGTTGAAAAATCGAAATTCATCTCTTGTTATTCTTTTCTGAATCATTTGATTCATCAGTCTATTGAAAAATTGAAATTCAAGACACTATTTCTAAAATCGAAATCTCCGAACATCGTTTTTAAAATAAAATTTCAGAACATTGTTTCTAAAAACAAAATCTCAGAACATTGTTTTTAAAATTGGATTTTAGGACACTGTTTCTAAAATCGAAATCTCTGAACCTCGTTTTTAAAATAAAATTTCAGAACATTGTTTCTAAAATCAAAATCTCTTAACATCGTTTTTAAATCATTTTTCAAGAGAACAAAAATTCAGATCGACAATTCAGAGATTGAATTTTAAATTGAATATTAAATTCTTTAAACTGAGAATCAAATCTTATAGTGAGATCTGTTGAAATTTTTGTTATCTCTCTGAAGTGTGATTTTATATCCTACATTGATAACTGTTAAAATTTCATCTTAAATTTCTGAAGTGGGAATCAAATACTATCTTCATAACTGTTTAAAATTTCAGTTTTAAATCTCTGAATTGCAAAGAAAATCCTACAGTCATAACTGTTAAACTTTCTCTTTAAAATCTCTGAATCTCAAAATTGACTTCTAAAATAACTGTTGATTCTGCAGATTTTAACATCCTTGTATTTGAAATCAAAAGATAAAATTGTTACTTTGAAATTTTACAATTTCAATTTTCAGAAATTTGAACTGAGTATTAAAACTCTTGACTGTTAAATCTGTGTCTTACAACTCCTTTATCTCATATTGAACTTTAAGACAGTGATTGTTGAATATTTCAACTGTTGTGAATTTCAATATCCTTACCTTGAAAATTTTATTGTCCTAAAGCTAATCCTAAATTCTGGGTTAACTTGATCCGAATTTAGAGAATATAATTCTGGTGCAGAAGTGAAAATTTCTTGTTGAGATTGGTATTGTTTCTTAGCTAACTTCTCAGGAACGTGGAAGACATTTTGTTTGAATCATTTCAAGAGTTCTTACAGCATTTGTGAGACTAGAACTACTACCTCAACTAAAGGCGATTTTTGGAAGCTGGGAAGGACTTGAGTGGTCCAGTGGAGAAGAAGTGAAAGCAAGGATTCCTTAAGAGGAGCTAAGGGGGTTCAAGGACATTCTTGTTTTTCAATTTTCTAGATAGAAGGTATCCATGTATCCCTATTACCAGGCGGTTTTAGCTTGGGGGGCTATAAACTTGGTTAGGGACATATTATAACTCCGGTTGGATACCCCGGGACAGGAGTAAGGGATTAGCCCTAACCTATATAAAAATTCTGGGTGTCCACCTCTTCCCTCTAGATAATTAGATATTAAAAAAATAATAGTACAATAAGTAAATTAGGAAAGAGGGATTGGTCTAATTCACCCCCCCTCTTAGACCATTCGTAGGATATAAATCCAACAAAAACCATATGTGGAAGCAGAAGATTTATCGCAACCCACAGCAACAGTATTGCTAAATCCGATCGAACCCACCACACAGGAAGCATTAACCTAGGATTTAGGTTCTAGAACTTTTCTTTTTTTATTGCATTTTGATTTTCCAAATAATGGGAATTAACCTAATTCCCTAGCTCTCAATTTTTCTTGTTTATTTTGTTTTCAGTTTATAGCTTTTCCAGGAATTCAGACACAACATGAGATGTCGGCTCATCATTAGTAAGTTCTCAAAGATCACGCCTAAACAGGTCTGCAATTCTGAACTTCTGAATTACAATTATGATCCATTCCCATGCATTGAGGACATTGCATGATTTAGTGGGGGGGGAGAACATTTCATGTGTTTAGGAGTGCAAACCTTGTTTTTTATGTCATATAAATTCCATGTATAGTTGAAAACCCACCTTTAGGAGACCTTCACCCATGAATTCGAATTACATGTAGGGAAGTTTGGCTTTTTATAGCGGATCATGATCATGCAAATATTAAACAAACCTTGATTTTGGATAATATGGGAGTCAATTTCCAAATGGCTAGGGTATCTAGTGGGTGTGTAGTGGATAGGAAAATCAAAGGATTGAAGCACTATGATTCAAAATGCTAGAGAGTTAAGTGAATTGAGAACCCCCACCGCACCACCATTCACTGAGCCGATCCTACTTGAATGTTTTTATTCTTTCATTAAGTCAATCTCACTCTAGGGTGGAAGATAGGCATTTCTCCAAGTCTTTAAGCACAGAATATCCTTTTCTTGATTCTCCATCTACCTTGCCATGCCATTCCACTATGTCATTCCATTTGTTATACCATATGTCATTCCATGTGTTCAACCATGAGCCATATACCTATCCACTTTCTTGAACTTTTCTCTAACCAAACAGCCTTTCATGGATGGTAGCCATCTCCCAAGCCATTCTAACTCCTTTCCATGGGATCACCTTTATCCCATCTCTATCACCATTTCTGTCTAATTTTGCTCTTCAACTTCTTATTGCCTCTTCTTCTCTTCAATGATTTTACATAATGCCCTTATTAGAGTCAATGATAACTCTATTCTGTTTTTCTTTTTCACAATGTTTAGTATTTTCTTTACCCCTCACTTGAAAACATAAAAAAAATAAAAAAAATAAAAAAAATAAAAAAGAAGAAGTCCTCAAGTTCAAGCAAAATATGAGGAAAATTAAGAAAAAAAGGGGATTTTTGTGATAGGAATTGTTAGTTCATTAATTTTGTTTCAAGTTATTGAATCTAGTAAGGGCATTAATCATGCTTTCTTTCTTTCTATTTCTTTCTTATTCGTCTAAGTCTTGGGAGAAGGCAACCTGAAATGGTATATCCTCGATACACCTTTCATTCAAAATCCATCTCTTCCCCTTTGAGCATGCTATCTTTCGTTCATTCTTATTCTCTTACCAATGCCATCACACTATTTGATATTCTGTGCTAACTGGGAGGCGGAGAATGTCTAGATTTCATTTTATAGTTGGAGGAAACTTAGTGGAGAATTTTAACACAAGTAGCCGCTACCCGGAAGAGAGTGATCTTGATTTGAGAGGCGAGAGGTCCACCATTTGAAGAGTGCAGTGAGAAGCATTCTGGATCATAGTGTAATATTTGGAGAGAAGTACATCTTTCTATTCATTTCATTAGCTCTACCCAAAACCAAGAGGATGGCACCTATATCCCTTACAAGGTGGAATCCAAACTGTCAAGGAGAGTTTTGTTTGAGCATGGTATTGATAATTCTAACACTTCATGCAGATGAATGCGGATTGATGGATGAACAAGTCATCTAAAGAAATAATGGTACATTGCTAAGGGACTAGCAATGTTCTAAGTGGGGGGTATGATAACTTGCAAATTAATATGATTAATTAATGAATATAACATTATATTTATGTGTTTTAATGACTATATTTGCAAGTTATCATATTCAAAGAAAGATAAATACTTACACTTTCATGTTACTATTATTTCTGATTTCTTATCATTTTTTACATGGAATTTAACCCCATTTCAGTGAAGAAATATTTTTTTGCAGGGCCTTAAATGTTTGGCTAAAGGTTGGTAAGGGCTATTCAAAATTTTCTGGATTTTTTTCATATTTTTATGTAATTTTTTGACCTCTATATAGCCAAGAAATGATTTTTATATATTTAAGTAATACATATTGGGCATTTATATATATACTTAAGGGCATCCACGTCATTCGCCCAAAATTTGGGCGAATGATTGGATAATTATTGATAAATAATAAGGAGAGAGAGAGATTATTTATTTTAACGCCACCGACATGCACGCGCGCAGCGCGTGCATGCGACATCGAGTTGCCGCGTGCATTTAACGCACGCGGCAACCGACAAGCACGTTTAATCATTTTTATTATTATTTATGCGGCGTCAATTCGCCGCGTGCATTAAAATGCATGCGGAAATCAACGCCGCATTTTAAGAAAAAAAACGGCGCCGCAATTGTTTTTTTGAAAAAAAGAAATGGCACCAGTAAGCTCACCACCCTTCTTTGAAATAACAGTCAAAATTTGCGGCTATCACCAACACATGTGCGTTAAAAAATATTTTATTGTTTTTTTAGGCCCTAACGAGGTACGTGGTCAAATATTGCGGCTGGCCTTGTTTGTTTTTTATTTTTTTTATAGATACAGGGCAACGTGGCTTCTCTATAGCCATTGAAAAAGGCTAATCAATCTCAAATCATTACGGCTGGCGCGAACAACGATGTGTCGACATGTGATACGATAAAGCGAAAACGAGAAAGAATGTGTCAGCCAATCAGGAAATTAATTTTTTTTAAATATAACAAGATGATCCAATGGTCTAGATTTATCCTCACTAAAACCTTGATATCTTGAGATCTAGACGTGCGATCGGGCTGAAATTTTGACGGTAGGTTCGTCTTTTCTCCCTCTACAATCTAGACGGTTGGATGTTTAAATGGAGGTCTGGAAATGGGCGAAAAGGACTTTTGGAGGCTCTCCCGAAGCAATTGGCCAGGAAGGACACAGGAGGGATTCTTGAAGTCAACAGATCTTGCTTATGAACTCAAATTTTTAAGTCTCTGATCTGGATTCCAATCATCTTCTTGAACGATTCTAAAACGCCAAGGCATGGGCGAAATGTACATGCCCTAGAAGTTTGTTTTGAATGAAATTAGCACTTCATTTTGATTCTGATTCAAGATCTGATTTTTGATACTTAATTCTAAATCAATTTAGAACATTTCTGCATCATTAGATTTTTTATTTATGGTCAGATTTAATCTTTTCCCCAAATTCTTCAGTTTCTCTCTCTAGGTTAATTTGTTTAGTTTCTCTCTCTAGATTTCAATGTTTATTGTTTAGGAATTTAATTTAATATATTAAAAACCTAAAAATAAAATTTGAATTGAAAATTCATCTATCTTGAAGTCCAAATTAAAAATCCCTTTCTTGATTATTTTATTCCCAATTTTAATTCATAAAAATTGTTTTGAAATTTTTTAATAATTGGGAAATTAATAATCTGAATTAATCTGAGATTAAAATTAAAATATCCATATCTTGAATTTTCTGACAGAAATATTAAAAATCAAAATTAAGTTTTACTTAATTTTGATTAATTAAAGAATATTATTAAGGATAATTAAGATTTATTAATTGTAAAATTAAATCATCTTTGAACTAATTCATTGAAATTGGATAAAAATTCTCATTTTTTTCCTCCCTGTGGTTCGACCCCTTACTTGCTCTATATTCTATATTTAGTGATTAAGAGAAGTTATAAATTGTATTGTACAAGTCTAAATCCAAAATCAACGACATCTTTACGTGCGTTTTTAGGCTTATCAGTTCTCAGGAAAGAAGATTGCAATAATAAATTCAGAACTGTGTTGTTAAATCGTCATCAATCCCAGGCATGTGGTATGATCTGATTGGCTGAAATGGAACCCTCGTGGACAATCAGGTGCAAGTTTTATATAGTCGGAGAACTCACTTTCTAGTAGTGGGACTTGAATTAGGCTGGTTATTAACATGACAATTTATGGTGAAATCTTTGGCAAATCAAATATATTACAAACGTGCTGGGAATCCAAAAAATAGACCACGGATGTGAGAAATCAAATAAATGGCTAATGATAGTTCAACTTCATGATGTGATATCTAACAATATAGGAGTTGAATGCTGAATGTTTGAGGACAGCTTTGTCTTTCTCCTATAGCCGTCCATTGACTTGGATCTATTAGAAGATATTATGTCCATATAGAACTTATCTTAAAGTTGAACAAACATTTTAGGCCCCATTAAATAAAGTGAGTTTAATATTCATCAAGTTTCTTGATGCAAACCAAAGATAAAAAATGAAATCCAAGAAGGAAGTGGTGGTGCTCTCCAGCAGTCATAAATAACCTTGATCCTAGTGGAATATAAGGATCAACTTTGAGTCAGCTGCACTTACATTTTATATTATTATGACAACACCTCCACCCACATGTTATATCTCTATCGTTTCACTAGAACACCCTTTATCCTCACTACCTCCACCACCTATACATCCCCCATATTTACACGCATAAAATCCAGTATTATCTCAACATCGGATCTATCCTTTTTTATCCTTTTAACCCCTAATCATCATTTAGCATTCATTATTTATGTAATAAATGCTCCCTTGGGAAATGACCATTGATCATCACTATTTAATTGTAATTTTAGGAATTAATGCCGTATCTAAAATTTAATGATTACCTCAGTTATTGATGACAAATTAAACATCTAAATCTGACTTCATCAAGAGACAATACATTGACTCCTGCCATACCTATGATGACTTGGGTCATTTTTATGACAGCATAGAATTTCGTTGAGTAACTCTATACCTATCAAGGATGCCGCAGGGTTAAACAAAAAGGTATGCCACTCAGTAAAAGAATAAATCATAAAATAGCAAACTGACGAATTCGTTTTAAATCTATATGTTATGGTAGTTCAGGGGTCAGACCCATCAACATATTCCAAAAAAATCCATAACTATTGTCCAAATGAATGAGACATACGAGATACAAATTAATCTGACAAAAAAATTACTCGTTGAAGATATATGATTGGAAATTCAATGATTTAAACAATAAGGATAACTTTTCTTTTAGTTTCATACAGATCTAAAAGCGATCATCAAAAACATTATGTTTCATAGATGGGTACTCTTTGTAAGATAAGATTAAGGTACATTTCAAGGACCAGGAGAATTAAACTTGTTATTAGATTTTTATAATGACACTTCACAAATCCAAAGTCCCAAAAATATTTCAAAACTTTCATGACTTACATCTTATATGTTCATTATTAATATTTTTTAGGGGTCTTCATGGATAGATAATATTTTTAGGACTTTCTATTTCCCTCTGATAAAGTCTTAGAAATATGGAAAAATACGGAATAAGACATTGAATTAGATAAAGTTAATGATTTAAGGTACATAATGAAGGTGTGCTCATACACTTTGTCACAACCAATCCCCTTGAATAAGAAAATTGATAAACTTGATGTCATTAAAAACCTCATTATAACCAATAATGTAATCAAGACCAAGACATTCCCAAACACATTAGATTTAATAGACTCTTCATTGTATTTTTTTGTCAAACCTCTAAGTTTTTTTACTTTCCTACTAAGGGAATAGATCATTGATGATGAAAAATATAACGTACTGCATTAAAGAAATACTAGCCTGATGATCTAATCTGGACATTGATTTTTGTCTGTGTCGCATGTGGGACTTCATAGTTCTAGGAAATCTTTTGTGAACAGCTAGTGAAAATTTTGATATTTACATATTACACATCAATAGCTTAGATTATTCATGTTTAGTAACTTTGAACAGTAGAAAAAAAATTCAATATTGTGCCCATCATTTAATTATTAGAAAATGTGCTCACAGCAGTTTTGAATCTTGTGTCAAAAGCTATAGAGAACTTTGACATTGATATCTTAGTTATCAATATCTTAGATGATTCATGTTCAATAACTTACAGATACAAAACAAATCAAATCTTGTGTCCATCACTGTATTTTCAATCTAATTACACAATTATGGAGAATATACTCATTGAAATAGTAATCATATTAGACAAATTATGAGCTTATCTCTTATGCATTAAGATCATTATTATTACTAATAATCCAGTAATAAAATTCATTTTTAATGACTGAAGGAAGATATCTATTTATTCATCTTTTGGTCTATGCTCATTCACAAATTTGACTTAGAAATTCAAGTAAACAAGGGTAGAGCTAACTTTTTCAGTGAACTATATCACATTTAAAGTATAAATGGAGAAATCTTGGACATGCTCCTTTGAAAAGAACTCTTTGACATCATGAACCAATCTATGGTTCAAACACATTCTGAGCAAATTGATTTTAGGAATGATACCAAACCAGTACACTCCAAAACAAGGATATGTTTTTTTTGAAATTGAGATACTACTGTAAACGGACAAAAAACTGTGCTAAGAACCACATGGGACCTTTTGAAGCACGATGTCTAACGATAGGCATTCTAGAATTTTCGACATGTGATATTCAGTTGGGTGGGGATAATTTTTCTTCAAAAAATGTGACATAAAATAATATTCAAAGTGTATTCTTCTGGCTGACCATCCTCAAGGACGCACATATCTCTTGCAAGGAATGTCTAGAATGAAAAATCATGCTAGAAATCTCAAAAAGAAACAAATTCCTTGAACCTTACCATTGATATGCAAATCTATAACTTTTTGCGGCATAAAGGTCGTGAGATATTTTACCCCATCAAAAAGACATGACGACATACTCATCATTGATTATGCCTTTGGATGGTGGGTGATATACCTTCTCAACTGGCTAACCACAAGGGAATGATTTACAACAACCTAAGTTTCATTAATATTTCCTCTGAAAATAATTAAGAATTTATAACTCACTAGAAATGTAGAAAAATAATTTAATAGTCATATTCACAACAATCCATGACCCAATAGTGAATAGACAAGTAGAAGTCAAGTTGCTCAATCAAGAGCATCCTTCCTCCTAAGTTGTTTGATAAGATGGAAAATAGTAGGATCCTAAGTGTTGGGTTCTAACGCATGTACATCTTTATGCATGTATTGGTGTTGGGTTCTAATGCTTTGAATGAAGGCTAAAAAATATTTTCCTACACAGCGAAACTTCTAATCAATAACAAATCAATCTTTAAAAGAGTTCCAAGTTTCTGTACACTTGTAAGGTAAAAATTAAAGGAACTTACTCCACCCTTCTCTTTCACTGTTAAAGATTTTTCTGAAGCCATTCACATGTACTAACTCTAGAAGTATCTATGTGATCAAGGTGCTCTTCGATCTCTGCTTCGTCTTCTCCATGAAGACACCCTTCTTCGTTGGTGGAGAATATGAGGAAGAAAGGGGGAGCACACAACCTTGGCTTGCTTGGGTGCCTGTAATGGGTACCCCTCCCTTATTTATACTTTACTAAAGATTCCACACAAATCTATTAAGTAAAAATATATCTGATGAATCAAATAGTAGGTGCTAAATGACAGGCTTGCATGAACTGTTTAATCACTATAAATATTTAAATTTATCATTTAAACATCATTTAGTACTTAATTCATGAAGTTGGCCTAAATTAGTAATTGGGTATTTATAAGTATTCTTTTAGACTAACCCCACTTGACTCATAGAGTCAAGTGGAACAAATCTCACTTCTCTTTTAGAATTTTTGACATTTTTAGTTTTAGGTCTCATTTGAAGGTTATTGAGCTAAGGAAAGGAGGTTCGAGAAGACCAAACCACATTCAAAGCTCTCAGAGTAGCCCAGAGTTACAGCTTGGCATGACATTGATGAGCTCTTAATCTCATTAAGGCCAAATCTTCAAAAAAAGGCAAGCTAAGTGAGCGACCATAATGAGGAGCAATCAGAGGATGCAAACCTGATAGGAGGACACCCCTTCACCAGGATTGAGGCTGTCGAAAGGATCTGGGCCATTCAAGGCCTTGTGAGATCCAAGGGTCATCATTTCTATCTATTACCTAGATAAACCCCTCACAATCCAATGTAATACTGACTCTTGTTTCAATCTAAATCCAAGATTTAGTGGCCTGTGTGCAATTGTTCTTGAGCCCTCCTACCTTTAGTGAGAGTTGGGTAGAGCAGGGGTGTTCCAGAGTAAGAGCTGCTGGCGAAGTGGAAGAGTCTTTGATCACCTTAGGCCTTGGCTGGTGTGACAAAGAGATTCGATCACTATTTTTTTCCCTCATCTCTATCTGTTCCCCTTTGTCTCTAGGTTTGTCTTGAAGCATCTAGCCTATATCCAGATGGTTCCAACGCCTCCAACATCTAGAAAGTTAAATTTATTTTATTTATTTTTATTTATTTTAAATTTAAAATTATTTCCAAAAAATCTTTAAAATGTCCAAAAATCATATTTTTTCTAATATTTCCTTCTAGCATTAATTTTCACATGGATAAAACTTCTTAATTATAATTCTAGTAAATTTAGTTACTTTGCTTTATAGGTGATAAATTATAAGTATGAAACAGACTAATACAAACCTACCAAAAGAAATATTTTAAATTGAAAATTCACTAACTATTACTTTGTTCTCTGAGGATCCACACTTACTCTCCCTAGGCTAGTAAGGTTTATAAATATTGTTGTTTTAATCCAAATTATCAAAACGACTATACTTAGTGATTACTTTATCACTAATACACCCAGATTTTGAGTGATCAATATCCACCGCTGCTCATATTATCGTATGCTTGGGACCCTATAGGCCCGAGTATCATTATATTTAAAAATATTATTGGCCCAATAACAATTATTAATAAAACTTATTAATTAACTAAATCAACATATAAATTTATTAAGAAAAAAATAACCTAGTTCATGGATTAAGGTTCCAGCTTGTGGGGTGCCAAACTACACTTGATGGTCTAGACGACACAGAGTAGTGTTTGAACTTTCTAATGGAACATTTACCATCGCAAGTTACCTTATATATATATAATCCTTCATCCCTCAAAAATTCCTGAATGACTTAGGGTATGGTTAACTGTCAAACCAAATTCATCCTGCGATCAGTATTTCATTAATAATGAGGATCATTGTATAATTCATTCTTTGGTATCCTTGGTAGCCTTGCCATGCATTTAGCTGCATCATCTTAGTTGAGCCAATATCCTCTTCTACCAAGGTCAGATGATCTCATCTTGATCACTCAATCACCTCCGCATGTTTTTTACTATATCTCAATTAAGATTTATTTGAGTCCTATGAACAAAGACTTACAAGCCGTCGTCAAAATATAGTCGTACATCCATGAGATATCCTTGGTGTCTCGGGTAAATGGATCACTTATGCAATCGTGAAATGAATCTCTTGATTAGTGTTTAGGTATAATACCATCAAGGAATTCATGCATATTAATTCAGTAAACTCTATCTCCAAAGAGCACACACTTTATGTCTTTCATTTTTCCACACTAATGGCCGTAGGTTCAACCATATTAATCATATGATTAGGATTAAATAGTTCTATTCTATCCTGATAATTAAGTTTTCATCTCGACTATCCATAGAAAAGGAATATTTAAAATACATGTCAAAAGACTGGTGATCACTTCTTTGTGATCTCATGACACTTCTCTAGGCCATTCACGTATTCATGAAGCCATTATAAACATCACACATAAATAATTATGAGTAAATATTTTATTCACTAAACTTAAATAAAATTATGGAGGTGTGATTGGCTTGACAACCACATAATAATTATCTTGTTGGAACATAGAGCTAATTGGGCTACATTGAAGGCCAACCTTTCTATTAGTAAATCACTTGCATCCTTCAAATGTTTTACTTGAATGGTGAACTTCAATTCCATATTTATAATTTATGTATTAAGTTCAATATCCTCATGCCAAGAGGGAAAATTTTCCCTGAGTCTTTTCAATTTATGTTGTTTGTTTGTGAAAGTAATAAAGCCAAATTTATGAGTAATAGAACAATCAGAGACTACATTCAATCTCAAAACAATATAATTTTCTGAGTTTTCACCTTATTTCCTTCCTCTCTCATGCATCAAGTTTCTGGTTTCATGGTCAAAATAGACTATCTGAAGAAAATTTCTGCAAGTAAATCACCAAAAATGGTTATCAACACCTTGCATGGAAAACATGATCTAGCCTTTTGGATTATCAAATCATTTATTTAACGAGACAAATGTGTCTGGTGATAGATGTTGTCATGCGGTCCTTTCCACATTATATATCATCATCATCTACTCTATAATTAGCACCATCAATATGGGATGATCTTTCTTACTTATTCGGTCATCTCTTGGGGGTTGGATACCCATGCAGAAAGGAAGGAGGATGCGGGTTCCAGGAAATACAAGCACATGCATATTCTCCTTATGGATTAATTAATATTATAATTGTAATAACTCTTTCATAAAAATTTGGAAATATATCCCCAAACATCCATAAAACAAGGTATGTGTGGCCCTCATGTCCCATGTATCCATCTAGCTAATGACCCCATGAGCCTAATAGCTCCATATTGGCTAACCTAATTAAGAAAATAAAAATTTTTTTAATTAATGTTGGATTGATTTACCTCAATTAATAGGTTAAGTCACCAGCACAAGAGGTGGCAAGCTACACAACATGGTCTACAGAGTACGTGTGATTCAACAGCCATTTTATGAAACCTTTATACCCTCCGTTGCTTTGTTTGTATAGTCCCCCAACCTTCTGAAACTCCTAGAATGACTTAGAGTGTGGTCAACTGACAATCCCTAATGGGTCATTTTAATTAGTAATTGATACATTTGGAATCACTAGAGAACTCAATCTCTGATATTTTCACTACCTTGGTTGTGGGCTTCATTGGAATGTCTTTCTTGAATCATTCTCTTATTATATTGAGGTGGAGAATCTCATCTAATTACTCAATCACCCTCTTTCTATTGTGTATGTGTCTCAGTTAATATTGTTAAATCTCATGACCAGGAACTCATAGGTCTATTCAAACAACAATCACCTATCCATAGGATGTCATTTGTGTCTTGAGTCTAAGGACCACTTAAGCAGCTGTAACATGAATTCAATGAAATTGTTGATGGCTAGTAATAACACCATACTCGGATTCATATATAAAAATTCAATAAAATATTTCCCTAAAAGAGCTACCACTAGATATCAATGTTGTCTTTACACTATTTTCCGCACAATCAATAATACCTTACAGATGAGAGAAAGCAGCTACTGCCTTTATCAATTATATTATTCAGATAAGTATTTTTATAATATATATTTAAAGATAAGAAACCACAGCATTATAATCTCATCATAATTATCAAATCAGTGCATATATTTGTGGACCTCAAAATATTTTTTTCATGTCCATAAATATGAATATAAATTTACCACTGTAATATTAAAAACATATGGAATGTGTAATTGGCTTGTAGGCGAAATATAATTCCAACATTAGGAAAAATGAACCTACTTCTTAAAGGAGACAATGAATTCTCTGGTATGGATTTTATGATGTAGGGATATTCACTAATCAAATAGAGATGTTCCAAATGAATTTAATTGGTATTCAGAAGAAACCTACAATGTCTTCATGCTTTAATCAGAGGATCATACTTACTACGGTAGGCTATATGAGGGGATAGTTTTCCATCAACCATGCCTAGGGTTTATTTGGAGTTATGTATAGTGGAGTATGCTGCTGATGTGTTTATACAGGATATATTGAATATGATCTACATAAAATGACCGACTATTCTTATAATTTCCTTGAAACCATCTCTCTCATAAAGGTGTTCACCAATATTTACTAGAGTTTGGTTGAGTACTGGTCTGCACTTTTTTTTATTTTACCATCATAATAAGTGTAATGTAAATGTTCACCTGTCATTGATTTTTCTTGAATTATCCTTTATGAGTTTAATATATTAGTATATAAAGCATCAAAAATTATGTTTTGATTATGAAGTAACCAAAATATATACTTAAGGGAATCTATTAATACTGCAAACTCCAACTTCACTAGCCTGCTTTTCCTATAGACCTTGGGAAACATTAAGGTAAGATATTCCAATCATCTTTCATAAATAGTCAAAGCATGATGCTTGAATCATTTGTACAGATCACATGATCTATATGGTGCTGTGATATCATGGTTAAATCATACATGATTACACATCATTTTTAGTATTAAAATATAAGAGAGATTTCAATCAAAAATCATATAGTTCCAAAAAGATATGCATATCGTTGATACATCAACATATTTCTCCCTTTTAATTTTTAGAATTCAATCTTAATGTTCTGCATAAAATTTAGAAAATATTAGTCAACTTTTTCCCCTAACTCACTACATTATTTATATTTAATATTGGAATTTATTTGGAATAAAATAATTTATTAATTCATAATATATTTTAAGATTTATATTTTTATTGTTATGGATAATATTTCAGCTTATCTTAATTGGGATGAAGGATAATTAGGTTACGAATTCTAAGACTCAGCCAACAAATTGCAGCAGCAAGATAGTAGGTTGAGATTCTAGAGTGAGTCTTCAAAAAACTGTATTCCACTTATGACATGGGTAACAACATGATAAATGCATATGTATTTACACACATTTTAGATGATTTTGGTATTATTAATCTGGAATTTATCATGTTATTATTTGAATTAACTAAAATTTTATGCATTAGCTATAAATTCCAATTTTTCACATCATGGTTATTTTCAACTAACTGCTTGATTTCTCTTCAGTCAAGAAGTTTGATTACTGATGAGTATTTTATACTTCCGCATATTCAGAAATGTATAGGAATGAGAAGATATAATTCTTAAGGAGTTGGAGACTTTTTGAGATCTTCATGATTCTCAAAAGGGGATGGATAGGACCAAATGGAGATGTGGGCTTTCAAAAGAGAAATCAGATGGAGATGGGTCACGACCTGACCTGCCCGTTGGGCTCTCAAAAGCCTTGCAAAGGAAGAAGCGGAAGATTTCAATGGAAAGCTCTCAACCCATGGAGAAAAAGAGGCAAAAATGGCAAGAAAATAGAATATAAAATGCACAAAGGGGTGTTTTAGTAATTCTTCCAATGTATGAATACTCTTTTTCTCCCTCAATTACCCTCATTCTATATGTGCTCTAGCAAGGGGCTGGCCAGCAGGACAATGCATTTTTTAGAATCCAGGTTGTTCAACCTGCTTGATGTAAGTTTATTGAAATTTTCTCTCAATCTCATCTCCTGTTTGCATTGAAAAACTTCTGATCCTGGGAAAATATAAGGTTCCAGACTTAAGAGGAAGCATTGAGGGCTCATTAAGCTTTCATTGAGGTTTTAGAAACTTTGATTTCCATTGTCCCATCACTATCTATCCATTTTCCCTTTAAATCCATCACTTTCTCAATCTAAACACTTATTTTACTTACTTTATCTTTTAAAATAGATGTTTTTTCTCTTGACCATCATCCATATTCCTATTTTATTCCCTTGAAATTTAAAAAAAAATCTCAACCAATTGCACCTTCAAGTTCCCTCTCAAACTTCTTCTACACCCCCTTCTTCATATTCTCTCTCTATCTCTTCATTTTAACATTTTCTCTCTCGAGATCAATTATCTTATCTCTCTAAAATATACCCCTATCTCTCTTCTAGATCCTCCATCACTCATCACTTCAAATCCCAAAAAACTTGCATTAAATATCAATTTTTACCCTTTCCAAATCCGAGTTTCCCCCTCACTAGCATTTCCAAGCAATGGTGTGCGCTACACAGCAGCGCTTGGGGCAGCAGACATGCCTTCCATCCGCCGGTGGCACGTGTGCACGGCCGCGTGACCCCTGGGTAGAAGGGCCGCCTCTTCAGGACTTAGCCAAATTTTCAGTTGTCCTGAACAGGCCTGAACCGGGACGAACCTGGTTGAATTTCCTTAAATTAATTTAAATATTTTTTGAGTGTGTTCAAAATTGTTAAAAAATGAGAAATTTATTTTTAAATTAAAACAATTAATTTCTCATAATTCTAGCATTTAAAAAAATTATAAAAGATCTCAAAGTTTCGTTTTAATATATCTAATGGATTTTTGTGTAAATTTAATTTTAGAAAAATTTACAAAAATATGTTTTACTTTTGGCGATTAATTGAAATAGGAAAAATTAGTATAAAATAATTTTTAGTGTTTTCTTTGTATTTATGCTTCAATATAAATCAAATATTTTTAAAATTAATTAAAATCCCAGAAATTATATTTCTCACTTTTAAACTCAATTCCTTCATTCCAAGATTGAGAAAAATCTTGAAATTAAATTTCTGTCTCTCTGTGGATTGACCCCTCGCCTTTTATTAGTTATAGAGTATTTAATTGGAAAATGTTCATAAATATTGTTTTGAGTCTGAATTGAAACAATGACAATAAACCCCTAAATTTGGACTTATCAATGGGAGTTACCTGGTGCACGCATAGAGGACCAGTAAGAACCACACCCCCATATGAAGAAGAACAAATAATGACATCAGATTCTATTAAAACAATGTATCCATATCTTTTTTTCTTTCCGAGGGGTAGTCTTTGACAGTTTGCACATGTTCTCTTGCTGATTCAAATTCTGAGACCCATTAAAAAAAATTATTGAATCCAATAGTATAATAATTATTAATATGGGATAAAGAAAATTGTCATTCCACCTTAGGATATGTTGCAAAGAAGATATTTTCAAGCTATTGAAAAATTGTGATCAAGGTTAACCTTAGCTATACAAAGTAAATAAGATTATAACAGAACACTATGTAATCTCCTCATATATGTAGCATTCTTCTATCATTAAGACATTATAGTTGATGTTTCAGAATTTCTATATCGGTAATAAAGTAAATAGTGTGGACAGAGAAAAAATTAGAAGAATAAAATATGTAAGAACTCTTATTTATTACAAACACCATTACATAACTGAACAAGAATTGTCACATTTATTCTCTAATGTTACTCTATGTAATAAATGTAAATTGTACGTGAAATACTGAATCGCAGGAATTCCAATTGACATTTATATTTTATCTTGAAGGATAAAAAACCTAATATCCTTCTAAATAAGTGAGGGGTGTAGTAGATGGTGGCGGCATGTTCCCAAAACTATAAAGAAAGGATGAAACTTAATGACATACATTCATTATTGCATATATGCCTATACATTATTTCATATTTTTTAAGATAAAACAAAAACATTTTAATACTCTATTATCCATTATCATACTTCATCTATGTATCTAGATTCTCATCATGCACATTTTTAATTTAATTTTATTTTTTTATTGGATAACCCTTGCTGTTAAATACTTAGTCAAATAAATATCTATCAAGAAAAATGATCGCCTGTCTAGTGAATGTAGTTTACAATTATTGTCCAAGAAAATAAAAATGTAGAGGTGCATCTGGGGAATGAACACTTTTTCTAAAGCCTATTTTGTGAGTGATTATTCTAGTGATAACCCAGGAGGATAGGGATTATTCTTGTCCTGAGAACTTTTATTTGTCGTTGATATTTTAATGATAACTTATTATTAGTACATCCTCTTCAGTTATTCAAAGAAGTTTTAAGAAACTAAAAAGGAGAAAATAATTTGAGGTAGACTGTCCTTTAAACTGAACTTTACTATGGTATTGGGATGAGGGAGATAGTCCTAATGGTAGGGAGGATTTCCCTTAGGTACACCTACCCATGGTTTAAAAAATTATTCTGGTGGTCATCCTTTAGTAATTAGTGTTTGTTATTTAGGTATATCCAGCATCCAAATATATACACATTCCATCCTCTGCCTCATTATTAAACTCCGTTCGGTTTGGATTTACAATTTATTCCTCTCTATCAATCTGATCTTCTACATCAAGTGTCTTCACTAATTTCATGTAAATGTAAATTGTACCTCAAACTGAGAATCACTAGATAACTACTCAATTACATGAGGACCAATCATAAATGATCATATGTACTAATTACTACATATTCATACTCAAATTTATAAATAATTTTGATTGGCTACCTAATTTTGATTTAGTGTAATGAGCAACGAATACATCTAGAATGTAGCCCAAATAAATAGAAAAATAAACGTGTTTCACTTTCTTTTCAACTAGTATTTTAGATTAACTATAAATAATCATTCTTAATAAAAAATTAAATAAAAATTGAACCATTGAAAATCAAAATAATTGTTTTGGATAATCCAGCTGATTCCAATGATATGAGCTCATAACTCCAGGATATTCCAATTTCAGGAAAAAATGTTATACTAGTTCTTTAATTCTAGGTCGTAACGGTATCTTGGACTAAGAAGTGGACCCTAGAAGCTAAATGATGGAGTCCTTAGAGTAAGGTTCTTTGATATTCCTTGCATGGTAGATGCTTTCACACACAGAGGCATATTCTGATTTCATGGATATGTTTGATCTCAAAGGGGTTTTCTATGTTTCACACATGAGGTGTTATTTCTTGCTTATCCACTCAAATCCTAATGGCCACAACTTTCATTTTTAAAAAATATTACCCCATAAATTCTTTAACTGTCACACAATCTGTATCTCTACTCTCTGCCTATATTGCAAAACTATTGAGGAAGCAAGGAAAATGCCATTCTAAAGACAAATCTCACTCTACATGTAAATAAATGAAGCATCTTCCTCTGGTCTGAGCTCGTCACACCTCAATTATCACTGTTTTGGAGGCATCAATCATGTTAATATCTTGTGATATGAAAATTTATGGCTGGTTCACATAATCATTTCCAGCGTTGTGATATGGCATCACTGAAGCCCCATCATGAATAGATATCGCAAGTATCCTCTTTGTATGAACCCATAGATTAAAGAAAGCACTAACATCAAGTAGGCAGATCCAGGGAGTTCTACTCAAGGTCTGTTATTATGTCTACAGAGATCCTCTCTAGATACCCAAATAAGAACCTTCAAAATGGAATTGCGTTTATTAAGCTATTCAACCAAGCCATGTAATGTATACTAGAGAGACCAAAAAACCTATACAAAAATGGACATCTTAATCCCAAGGTGATGCCTCAGAGCTTCCTTCACGTTGCCGGAAACTAGATCATATGGAGTAACCTGTCAATAGTTCGAATTTTAACTAAGTCAGCATGCTGAATGTCCCCAAGCACAACAGACATGGATACTTCCAAATAAATGACATAAACATACTCTTGATGGATTATACTGCAAGGATGTTAGAAGAGGGAGGGAGGGAACAGAAAACAGCAACTAGCTTTAAAAGAAATAAAACTAAGCAGTTTAATTTGTTCTTTGTTAAACTGTTAAGGTATTAGGAGATATCTGCAAAGACAGACAGAGAGAGAGCGAGAGAGAGAGATTACTTATTCAGCTGCGACGACCCCCGTTAAGGATTCCTGCACTCTGAATCCTCCTCAGTGGGTTGATAGACTGAGACCCACTGAGAAGCCTCCCTCCAATCAAACTCGCACCAGGATTCTTAGATCCTCCAGCTGGTGGAAGAAGCTTTAAACCTGTGGCTGGAGGCAGCGGTGAGAGACGAGAGCCCCGCCTGCCAACACTGCGCTCAGCGCCGCTCCTCCTGACAACATGACGGTGGTGGTGGCGTTCTGACCTTGCTGCAGTGGCAGCAGCATGGCTTGCAATGTCCTTTGCAGAGACAGGTTTCAGAGCATGCTTATTAAAGTAGATGAGACGAGGGAGGAGGCCAGTGAGATGTCGTCGGAGCTGCTCCTCGCCTACATTCCTAAGTATGGGGTTGCCATCAAGATTGAGGGCTTGCAGGGAGGCATAGTTGGCTGCAAGCTGGCCAAGAGACTTGGTTGTGGCGATCCTGTTCTTCTGAAGGTCAAGAATGCTCAACTTCAGCAATCTGTGAAGGCCCTCCACCTCTCCAATCTTGTTTCCTCCCAGATAAAGCTCCTTCAGCGCAGTGCATCCGCCAAGACCTGCCAGGGATATTTCATTCCATAAATCCTCCGTAAAGAGACGTAAAAGTTTAAAAGAGGGAGAATCAACAAAAAATTATACAGCTATTTTTTAGGAAAAAAAATTAAGAGGCTTGAAAATGCTATTTTCCGGAAACATGAAGATATTTTGAAAAACCAAGTCTTGGGACCTTTGGATGGAAATTGAATTGGATCTCACCATGTCCGATTCTCAATATACGATTATAACTGAGGTCGAGAACTCGGAGGCGGATCAACTCCCGGACACCCTCTATAGCAGCAATGCTGTTCCTGGAGAGATTGAGCACATGGAGGCCCCTCGGAAAAGCCCCAGTTGACATCCTCACTTGAGAAATGAGGATTATCACAGATGGAAAAGGCGTAAGATAAAGTAAATAAGGTCGTAAATGGTAAGTCAAGTGCCAAACTTACTAATATTATTGCCAGCGAGGTCAAGAACTCTTAAGTTAGCAAAAGATCCAAGAAGTGGGATCGCCACCAGCCCAAGATTCATCATGTGAGCTGTTGTGGAAGACAGTGCCAGAGCAGATAAGTATCGTTGACCCGCGTCTGCACTGACGGTTCCGGCACTTCTTGGTTCCAACCGAGGTTGTTCCTTGCTCTCCTCTTGCACAGAAGAGCTTCCCTCTTCAAATCCATTGAGAAAGTCTCCATCTTGGACGTCAATCTGGCGGACCCACTCTTCAATCCTTCGCATACTCTGGAAATGATCATCATCATTGATCACATCAGCACAATGGTCAGGTCCACCTGCTTCTACGAACCTTTCGCCAGAGTCTCTGAAACGGTCTTGCAAGTCCAAGGCGAATGGATTAACTGCAATTCCGACTTCGGTCCTTTCCACTAGGGAGCACAGGTTGTCTAGAGACCGAGACCTCGGAGTACGGGAGAGACTTCCACAGGCTGCCAAATTGGGCAAAGATCGAAGCTTTGTGAGGACAAAAGATGCACTCTTGCCTTGATTTTCAACCTTCTTCCAATCAGTTGGGCAAGATTCGTCCCCAATCTCAAGAGATTCCTCTTCTGGGGTCAGTTGTTGATCGTCTCCTTCATCTGGGTCGGCGACAGATGATGACCCTTTTTGACAAAGCCCAATTCCAACAGACCAACTTTTCTGAAGGCTGGAACTGAGAGGAAGCTCAACAGGGAAGAACTCCTCAGACTCATGAGAGAAATCAAGGGAAGAAGGCTTCATTTTATTGCTTCTCCTTTTAGCCGGATATCTGACACAAGTGAGAAAGAGAAAGAATCCAGGTAGCTGTCTACCACAAGCTAACGGCAAGTTTTCAGCAGTAGAAAGAGGAGATATAAATAGAGAAGGAGAAGCCTGGATCAAGATTTCTGAACACCCACTTTAATCCCCTTGAAGGAGCCAGATTCTGAATTCTGGGCCTTGCCCAATGTGGAGCACCAAGTAAAGCTGCAGAGATTATACAATATCAAAGAGGGGGAAATGCAATAGTTCAATATCAGAGATTGAGAAATTCTGCAAGTGTAATCCGATACAGGAATTTGAAACGGAACCGTTGTTGATATCAAAATGGTATAAATACGGAATTGACTTGCTATGTTTCGATGGCAAAGGTGACACAGATAACATAAGATTTTTTAGCCGAGATGGGAGAAAATTTTAGTTGTAATAGTTTCAGGGAGACGTCCCGAAACTGCTATCATCCATGCAATCTGCCAACTTTGCGATTTCTGAAGAACAAAAATCAGGGCATCCTGCTTTATGAACCGAAACGTGGATTGAGAGGCAGAACCGCAGATCTAAGAAACCCATGTCTCAGGAAGCTAAATAGATCCAGCAATCACTCCAAATCAGATTACTTGAGCTCGCAGTCCATTTTTTACAGCAATAAAACCAATCGGGGAAACACAGCAGGTTGAAATCAGAAAAACGTGCGGATCAGTAGAGAGAAATAATCCCCGTGAAGAAATCCGATGGCAGATATGACAAAAACGTCTGTTGGAGAGGCGAGAAAACAAGAAGAACCCACATGGAATAGCGGTAAATTAACAGCGAGAAATTAAATTCTGACCGGTTGTTGAGCGCCTGTGGATTGAATCTCGGCAAAATTCCTGTCGCACGTCCAATTGGGTACTGCCTTAGTCGAACCCAGATGCTTGTTTTTGTCGCCGATGGCATCCGGCTACTTTCCTCAATGACTCATCAAGGCACTCGACTACAAGAGAGAGGGGTGGAGAGAGAAAGAGAGAAAGATAGCTAGAGAGAGGGGTAGAGAGAGAAAGAGAGAAAGATAGCTAGAGACTAGAGAGAGGGGAAGAGAGAGAAAGAGAGAAAGATAGGCAGAGAGAGGGGTAGAGGGAGAAAGAGAGAAAGAGAGATAGAGAGGAAGAGAGAGGGGTAGAGAGAGAGAGATAGGTAGAGAGAGGGGTAGAGAGAGAGAGATAGGTAGAGAGAGGGGTAGAGAGAGGAGTAGAGAGAGAGATAGGTAGAGAGAGGAGGAGAGAGAGAAAGATAGGTAGAGAGAGGAGTAGAGAGAGAAAGATAGGTAGAGAGAGGAGTAGAGAGAGAAAGAGAGAGAAAGATAGGGAGAGAGAGAAAGAGAGATAGGTAGAGAGAGAAGAGAGATAGGTAGAGAGAGAAAGAGAGATAGGTAGAGAGAGAAAGAGAGATAGGTAGAGAGAGAAAGAGAGATAGGTAGAGAGAGAAAGAGATATAGGTAGAGATAGAAAAAGAGAGATAGGTAGAGATAGAAAGAGAGAGATAGGTAGAGATAGAAAGAGAGAGATAGGTAGAGACAGAAAGATAGAGAGATAGAAAGAGAGAGAGATGGGTAGAGAGAAAGATGTCTGGTGATCACTTGTGCCGTGAAAGTCTTAATGTGTGGGCTTATTGGACGAATGACGGGTGACCTTTTTGGACCAACATGATGGAACTAGTATTTTCCATTATCTGTTTGACATCGAAAAGCAAACAACCGATATCCAAATTAAGTTGGGGCGGTTTCTGATATCGGATATGGGATAACGGGCGGACATCAAATATCCATCCGATACCTGATATCGGGACCTATATCGTAGTTCTCCAAATATGGGGGATGCCAGTAGTGGATAATGAATCCGATGTTTGGTAGTGAAATATGATATCTAGTTATCAGATTTCAAAATCCATATCCAAAATCGGTATTCAGATAATGATATCCAATTTCTGGTTATCAGTTTGAAAATGAGCACCCATTGTCCCATATGGAAAAACCAAAAGGTTTAAAACAGTACGAATACTTTTTAACGAATCATAATTTTAAAAAGTTATGCACTCTACCCGTCCTAATTCATAAATGTTTGGCAAACATATATTGGGCCCCACTGTCCATGTTATAGGGCTCATATTGGACCAGGACAGATTAAGTACGAAATATTACCTCAATGATGATGAAAATATTTAAGAAATATAATAAATCCTCAAAAACATACTACATGCTACATACGTAGTTTTGAATATGTCAGATATACATTTAAAAATTATTTAAAATATATTTCATTTATAAGTTTGAAATTGAAAAAACTGATACCTGACACCGATATCCGATATCGCCATCCAATCCCAGAGATGAAAATGAATGTCAATATCATGACAGATATCTGTGCCAGATATCAATGTCATAGCAACCGATATCCAATACCATCATCTCTTATCTAGAAATCAGTAAAGATGGATATCGGATAGTCAAACTTCAATATCCGGTTCAGCATATGTTGCAATATGGTCCTCCAATATTTGGCTTGGGAAAGGTGAACACTAGATGGGACTGAATAGCAGTTTGTTTAGTCATCTATTCATAAAGTTTGATTTCATCTAGGCTGCCATCCATCCAAAATAGTCATCCTCCCCCTAATATCATTAGTACCATAATGTTTTGCCATTTTTCATCTAGAAAAAAGGAATGGATGACATAATAGGGATGACGGAATGCAAAAAATAGATAGGGAAAGCGAGTGAAATAAATAGGGAGACAGAGAGAGTGTGAACGAGCAAGAAAAGCAGAGAGACAATGAGAGACTGTGCATGTACAAGTGAAAGAGAAAAAGAAAGAATTATTAATAACCATGTCTCATTTATGTTTGTCGAGGAAAATCATCATTGTTAATCAAAGTCCCAGCCCTCATCAATGTCAAATGTTGGCTTCATCCAGAAAAGTGCTCATCCTCATCAATGATAGTGGTTGTCCATGTTGATGACACTTTGTTTCAATGTCAACTATCATTCTTGTAAAAATGATTGTCATCATCATCGAGGAAAGAGTCATCATCTATGATAGTTATCATTCTTGCCAATGATACTCGTCATCCTTGTCAACGATAGTCATTCTCCTAATCGATCACGATAATAGCAGTTCCCAATGACACTCATAGCTGTCATTGACAATCGTCTGCCTTATCAACAAAAGTCATAGTTATTGGAAATTTCCATCCTTTTTAACAATATTTATCATCCTCATCAATGACAGTTGTCATCTACATCGACAACCATTCCACCAAGATTGTCGACCACCATTGTAAAAATAATCATCACCATCACCATTAACAAACAATAAAAGAGTCAACAAAATCTGGCATCCTTATTAACGCCAGTCATCAGCCTAATCAAACATTCTATGACCCAATCAGCAACAATCATCATTAGGGATGGTCCTTGATATCTTTCTAATTGACAATTGGTGTGGCCATCATTCCCATCGAACATAGTAATCATCATAGTAGCCATTCTCCTTATTAGCAATCATCCTCCGGGACTACAGTCACTGCATCATCATCATTGTCCATGAAAACTTGTGAAAAAAATGATCTACATCTGTTACTATAATTATCATCCTCGTAAAAAGCAATGATTCCCATTCCTCTCTCTCCATCTTCCTTTCTTTCTCCCCCTTCCTCTCTTTCCTGCACCCTTCCTCTCAACCCCTCCCGTCCTCTCTTGCTACCACTTTCTTTCTCCCTCTCCCTCTCTCTCACTCTCCATTTTCCTCCTCCCCCTCTTTCCCTTTTACTTCCACTCGCAGAATGAATTTCTTGAGTCCTAGAATCTTTAAAGTATAATCTTTTGATAAAGCATTTATAATTTTTAAGAAATTTATAGCATTTAGGTCTGGGCTATGACTAGATCTTGACTATATTGTAAAGACATAATAAATTGTTCTTTTTTCATATTTCCAGATCACTTGAAGTTGATATTCCCTTAGATTAACAAGAACTGACCATTGGAAACATTGTTGTTGTAAAAATATAATCTGAGAGGGCATGTACTTCCTCAACATGAGAAAATTAGTAAACATTATGAATTCTACTAAAAATGTTGCTGGTATAAAAGTTTGATCTGTTTTGACATAGCAGGATAAGTTATTTAAATATAGATCAAGCTAGAAATGTATGGAATGTGTTGGATAAATACATTTCAGAAATATGACTTTGTAAAAATACATTATGGAAAATTCACGTGGTAGACTAGTAGTCTTATTAGTAACTAGTATCTTAAATAATACAGAAATTTAGGATTAATTATAATTTTTTAGAAAAAAACTTTATAAATATTAATATTAGTTCGGGAGGACAAAAAAATTTACGTTTTGATTTGGTATGACTAGTTGATTTTTCATATTATCATATTGTTTTCAAAATTTTAAGTGGTTTTAATAAAGACTATTTAAAATTCATTGTGATTCATAATCTGAACTAATCTTTTAGAAACTATTATGATGAATTTCTTGTGCAAAAAATGACATACCAGATAAATTTTCGATGAAATGGGGTGTTGGAAAGAATGAACCATGCGTTAATCTCATTGGAGTATACGCTTTCACATATTCCTACAAAAGTTTCAGCAGAATTAATGATGTATCTTAAGTAATACTATAATTAATGCTGAAAGCAGAAGATCAGTTAATTTAATCATAGAAATTAAACCACTACACATATGAACTAATTAGATGTGGATGTATGGTTTAAATTGTACAATTTATAAGATGGCATTTATTTTTCAAAGGATAGAATCCATGTAGAATATGCGTATATGAAAATCCTTGGAATTATAAAGTGACATAATTTGAGAGATAACTTTTCCATTAAATAGGAAATATTAATGGAGTATATCAAATAGTACCTCATGGATGAAATCATTCCATTAAAAATATATTTTAGATATTGGTTAAGTCTAGATATTGTTTTAGAGGATATGGTGAAAAATTACGTCCAAAACGACTCTGGTACAATGCAAGAGTAGGTGACTGAATCCAAAAAAGGAAGCCTTCAGAATTAATAGATATAAGCAATAGCTTAAATATATAAGGTACCAAGTGAGATTCAGTAATGAATGAAATGATAAATCTGAAAATTATATAATCGAACATACTTTAATCAAACTTGATAAGACATTCTTAGGTGAGAGCCCAAAAATCATTTAGACCCCCCCGCTTGGAGTTTTTAGGAAATTAATTTATTTAATTGAATTTATATTTTAATGGGATTAGGTATATTACCTTTGGGTTTTTATAATATTTCTGTCTTATTTGGTATAAAATGTAAGGTGAATAAATCTCATGAACTATGATTAAAATTATAAACTGAAAAATGAAGTCCTTTATTGTACGAAAACAATAATCAAAAGGGTACTATGGATGATACCTTTCCGAAGAAATATGAAATACTTATATCACCAATCTCCAAGTTTATGATAATTTTGAAGGCTTTGCTTCATCAGAAATTAGTAAGTGAATAATATTTTTCCAAATTATTAGACAAATGAAAATCATATTTATATCTAAATGATTATTCATTCATTTTCATATAATATGCACTAATATTAACCTAATTCATGGTGGGATATTTACCTTTGGGTTAATTTTAAATATGTAATTCTGAATTATTAATTGTTTTGACATTTAAAGCAGCTGAAATAACAAAAACAGTTGTGTAGGTATGATAAGATAACTCGTAAACTTTTGGGTCCATTTATGTTTGACTATTTTTTTGAAAAATTCAAGTGAATAAAATTTAATTTAATAGAAAAGTTATAAAATACTTGAGAAGAACCTTGTTTTAGCATTTTATACTTAATTGCATAAAAACCTTAGTTGTATCCATTGTTCTATTCACACTAAAGCCGAAATGAGTGCTGCTTTCAATAATATAAATAGTTTAAAATATACAATATTTTATAAAGTAATACTTCTTTAAAATGTGAGCATTTTCATTTTGAACATGTTTTTAAGTCACTTTTATTTGGTGAGAAATATGATGTGACAATGTAACAGTGACATCATTCGAAAGTCTTCACAACTGATAGTTAAAGAGACACTCCACGCTACTTCTAATGAATTTTAAATAGTACTTTATAAATACACTATACTAATTTTTTTTTTCAAAATCCCAGTTACCTATACATCATTTAAATTGGAGAGCTTGCATGATTTGGCATCCATCTCAAAGGGTTATTGCAAAATTTGAGTTCAATCGTATATAGTTAACTTCGAGTTCAAACATGTATCATAAAATACATCTTCAACCTTACATTAACTCCCTTTGAACAATGTCATCAATTATAACAGGGCAATAATAGATATTCTATTCTATTAAAAATTAATACAACATTTTTTATGAAATTATAAGTAAATGTGATTTTATTCAGTGACACTGTTTATACATTCTTATAATAATGTGAAAAAATGATACACATACATGGTTATTTTCATATTATATATATAACATATTATTTTCCTATTATATTAAAGTTTACGAATTAACATAGGTTAGCACACTATAAGTTAGATAACCCCCATATTTTGAATAATGTTTATGATCAATGGATAAACTTTCGGAAGGTGTGACCTGTTTACGTTTGTATTAGTTGGATAGTGTAAATATTAAATGAGCCCTTCATCTCCCAACTCAGTAATTTGTAATGGATTGAAAAAATCACTTACCTGTAATATAAATTTGAATGAAAAATCAAGCCCAAATGAAAAGTAAACAAATTGCCTAAGAATTCTTCTTGATTTATGATTTTCTACTCACTAATGACTGGCTAATTATAGCTTCTATAAGCTACACAGCAATTTTCCTTTATCCAAACTCATTCTAACCACCAACAATCTTATATGGGCTGTAATGTCTCTCTCTCTTAGTATCCTTCAGGGTATGGCACTTGGAGTAAAAAAAAAAACTCATTCTAACCACATCATCCCTGCAAGTTCATGATCTATTTATATTCATGATCAATGACATCAATAAATTATTCCAAAGTGATTATATCTTTCAACAATTATCATATAGATAATACTTTAAAAATAGAGATAAAATATGTTTCAAAATGAAAATATTAGAAACCTAGAATACTTCAAATTAATTTGATTGCACATACTCTGATATTTAAATATGGGTAGTATTCATGTTAAAATAAGTCTGGACATTCATTGCACACAAACAACATGGATAGTATGGATGTCCTTGTCATGGTAGAATTTTATACTTCTGATATCCGACTATGGAGAAGAAAAAGACAGAGGTTGAATGAGAAATAGATGCATACCAATTTTTGTTAAGGTCAAGAATATTTATAAGGTTTACTGGGACAAGGTACATGTAGCCCAATATAAATATATAATAGATATCCTAATAGCTTATTTCTTTAACACCTCCCCGAAAGCTTAGGAGTGAATTTCTTGCATTCCCATCTTGGAAACCAGAAATTCATGTTGGTCTGAAAAGAGAACCTTTTTCATGACGTCAATTTAGACATGGTCGTTCTGTTCGCTTTGTGCGAATTGGAGCAAATTGTGCGTTCTGTTCCGATTTCCGAACAGAACAAAGTTGAAAACGAACAGAACTGCACAGACCCCTGTGCGGTTCGTTTGTGCGAATTGTGCAAATATTTTAAAAATAAATAAATAAATACATCCCTCCACACTCCCAGTCTCCCCCCCCCCTGCACCGTACTCCCTCATCGCTCTCCCCGTCTCCCGTCATCTCTACTCTCTCATCCCCCTTCTGGAATCTCAATTTTTAGGTATTTTTCAGCCCCACCTTCTCTCTCCGTCCCTCGTCGGTCATCGCTCTCCCAGCCCCCCCTGCTCCCTCCGTCCCTCGTCGGCCATCACTCTCCCAGTCTCCCTGCTCGGCTGCTCCCTCCGTTCCTCATCAGCCGTTGCTCTCCCAATCCCCCCCCGCGCTCGTTCTTCCGGCCGTCAGATGAGGAGCGCACAGGAGATTTTTCCGGTGTTGAACCTTCTCGGATCACCAGCTGCCTAATCTCTTGAGAGGTACGAACTTGCCCACTCTCCCTCTCCCTCTCCCTCTTCTTCTCTCTTCCATTGACTCTTCCTGTCACTCTTTCTCTCCCTCTCCCTCTTCTTCTCCATTTTTCAATCTCGCACACTCACTGTCACTCTGATTCTCTGTCTCCCGCTCTATCACTCTCTCTTCCTCTCGCTCTCGTCGCTCTCCCAGTCTCCATTTCTCTGTCTCTCACTTTCACTGTCACTCCCATTCTCTCCCTCTCCCTCCCCCTCTCCCTATTCTTCTATATTCTGCTCACTCTCTCCCTCTCCCTCTCCTCTTCTTCTCCAATTCTCTGTCTCCCTCTCTCTCAATCCCTCTTCCTCTCCCTCTCCATTTCTCTGTCTCTCACTCTTATGTCACTCCCATTCTCTCCCTCTCCCTCCCCCTCTCCCTATTCTTCTCTATTCCACTCACTCTCTCCCTCTCCCTCTCCCTCTTCTTCTCCAATTCTCTCTCTCCCTCTCTCTCAATCACTCTTCCTCTTCCTCTCCCTCTCCATTTCTATGTCTCTCACTCTCACTGTCACTCCCATTCTCTCCCTCTCCCTCCCCCTCTCCCTATTCTTCTCTATTCCGCTCACTCTCTCCCTCCCCCTCTCCCTCTTCTTCTCCAATTCTCTGTCTCCCTCTCTCTCAATTACTCTTCCTCTCCCTCTCCCTCTCCATTTCTCTGTCTCTCACTCTCATTGTCACTCCCATTCTCTCCCTCTTCCTCCCCCTCTCCCTCTTCTTCTCTATTCTGCTCACTCTCTCCCTCCCCCTCTCCCTCTTCTTCTCCAATTCTCTGTCTCCCTCTCTCTCAATTAGTCTTCCTCTCCCTATCCCTCTCCATTTCTCTGTCTCTCACTCTCATTGTCACTCCCATTCTCTCCCTCTCCCTCACCCTCTCCCTCTTATTCTCTCTCTCGCTCACTCTCTCCCTCTGCCTTTCCCTCTTCTTCTCCAATTCTCTCTCTCTCGCTCTCAGTCTTACTCTCATTCTCTCTGTCTTCCTCTCTCTCACTCACCCTCACCCTCTCCCTCTTATTCTCTCTCTCGATCACTCTCTCCCTCTGCCTCTCCCTCTTCTTCTCCAATTCTTTGTCTCTCACTCTCAGCCTCACTCTCACTCACTCTCACCCTCTCCCTCTTCTTCTCTCTTTCGCTCACTCTCTCCCTCTCCCTCTCCCTCTCCTTCTCTCTTACTTTCTGTCTCCCACTTGCACTGGCACTCTCATTGTCTCCCTCTCCCTCTCCCTATTTTTCTTTCTTCACACACTTCCTCACGCTCTTCCTCTCCCTCTTCTTCTTTCTTCCACTCACTCTCTCTCCTCCCTATCCCTCTTCTTCTCCAATTCTATATCTCTCACTCTCAGCATCATTCTAATTCTCTGTCTTTCTCTCTCTCACTCACCCTCACCCACTCCCTCTTCTTCTCTCTTTCGCTCACTCTCTCCCTCTCCCTCTCACTCTCCTTCTCTCTTACACTCTGTCTCTCACTCTCAGTGACACTGTCATTGTCTCCCTCTCCCTCTCCCTCTCCCTATTTTTCTTTCCTTCACACACTTCCTCTCACTCTCCCTCTCCCTCGTCTTCTTTCTTCCACACACTCTCTCCCTCTCCCTCTCCCTATCCCTCATCTTATCCAATTCTCTGTCTCTCACTCTCAGCATCACTCTCATTCTCTCTCTCTTCCTCTCTCTCACTCTCAGCATCACTCTCATTCCCTCTCTCTTCCTCTCTCTCACTCACCCTCACCCTCTTCCTCTTCTTCTCTCTTTCACTCACTCTCTCCCTCTCCCTCTCCCTCTTACTGTCTGTCTCTCACTTTCACTGTCACCCTCACCCTCTCCCTCTTATTCTCTCTTTCACTCACGCTCACCCTCTCTCTCTTCTTCTCTCTCTCACTCACTCTCTCCCTATCCCTCTCCCTCTCCTTCTCCCTTACTATCTGTCTCTCACTCTCACTGTCGTTCTCATTCTCTACCTCTCCCTCTCCCTATTCTTCTTTCCTTCACACACGTCCATTCACTCTCTCCCTCTCCCTCTCCCTCTTGTTCTTCAATGCCCTGTCTATACACTTGGTCGTTCGGTTATCCAAACTCTCATTCTCTATGTATGGTTTCCATTGGCACCCGACAGACTCGCTGTTCTGGTGGAGGTTTGGCTGAGGAGCATAGGGAGCATTTCTGAAGTCTTTTAGAATTCAGATTGCTTAGTTTTTGGTAAGTTTTCCTTTTTGATTTTGATTTCGGTACGTGTTGATTTGGCTTGCTTTTTTCAAATAATTTCCTCTTCTCTATGTTGATTTCACTCTCTCTCTATGTCCGCGTAAATTTTTGGATGTATTGATCATCGCTTAATAACAAATTTTCTTTTGAAAAGGATATTCTGTCACCAAAAATGCTGGAAGTAAGTTATTTGTTCTTGAATCTATTTTACTGTTGTTCTGAAGTCATTCAGTACTGATGTCTTCATCGTATTCCAAAGGAATGGTTGGCATACCCTTGATTAAAATTTTAAAACCATGGTATTTATGTTTGAACCATGAAACATTGTTTTCTTGGATAAACCATGGTATTTGTGCTGTATTGCGTAAAATTGGATCAGCTAATATTTGGAGATGTTTCTGTTGATTTCTCTCTATCTTTGTCTCCCAATTCATCTATCTATCTTTCTCGTAATTTAGGATAAACTTGTAATTTAAGATGCCTAGAAAACCTCAATTGCATACTTCTGCTTCCTCCGAGAGCTCTGTATCGACAGAGGGGAGTGTTGGCAACAACGAAAAGAAGAGAAAGAGAAAGAACGAATGCGCTGCACGGATACACTTCACAGAGGTGGCACCTAAGGTTTTCACATGCAATTTATGTGCGACTCATACTAGGGGTCGTGCAGTGACAGTAGAGCAGAACAAGTATAGTTGCAGTACGGTCCATGGCGACATTTGCTAAATGTGCACTGTAAAGAGTATAACAAATTGAAGGGTCAAGAAGGAACTCCTCCATGCTTCTTGTTGGACAGCTATGTCTGCTAGAGTGGGAGTAATGAACTCCTCCATGCTTCTTGTTGAACACGCTATGTCTGCTAGGCAAAGGAACGCCTTATCTAATGTATGTTCCGCTATGCGGGCGAAGTTAGAAAAAATGTGTCTGTATTGACACAAAATGAGGCTTTCACTATCGTCTCTCTACTCGACCCATCCATGAAGCTTCGCTTGATTGATCCACCGGCTAAGAATGATGTTCTATCTACCGTTCGCAATATCGTGGAGTCCCATTCAGTATCCAGGAGTGTTGGGAGTCAACCCACCAAACCATTTGCTTTGTCAACGACGAGTGATTTCATACAAATGGAGCTAGAAGAACTACTAGATCCGTTTGAACTACCACAAAGAGTTGATCCGATTAAAGAGCTCGACATTTATGCGATGCCCCCCTCCAACTTTTGGTACAGAGGTGTTGCGTTGGTGGAAGATGACAGGTATCATGAAATTTGCATTTTTTATATTCCTAATCTCGTGCTTTCCTGATCGAATATCTGATTAATTTTACAATGATAACAGGTCAGCTTTCTTACCCCAGGTTAGCACTGTTTGCGAAGGAATTGCTAGTTGTTCAAGCAATGAGTGCGGCGTGTGAGCGTCTATTCTCAGAAGGTCGCCGTGTAATCAACTACGGGCGATTGAGGCTCACGGCAGAGAGCGTTGGAGTCCTAATGATGTTGAAGTCATGGTACAGCAACGATGACTTGGGAGCAGATGAGGACGAAGATGGTGATGAAGAATATGGGCCATTTGACATTCGTGTGAACACACCCTAAAACTACAACGTGAGTATTTCTATCTCAAGAGTACCCTTTCTCAAAAAGTCTGCCCGTGAGAGTCTCTCTCTCTCTGTTTGCATTTCTCTATCTTCTAACCATTACCATCTATGTACATCAATGCTTGATCTCTCTCTCTCTTTCTTTGTTTTTATATCCTCATTTATTAATCTTTTAAATGCTCCTCGACAGTTATGTTTGTCTATTAAGGTTTGGTCCTCTCTCTTTTACTCTCTCCTCCCAATCTGTCAATTTTGTCTATCTTCCTGTCTTCCCAAACAGTTGGATGCCATTGGTTTAAAAAAAAATTCTTTCTGAACATTTTTTGAATGACTTGGAACATCATTCATCACAGAAATATTATAAAAACTCTCACAAAGTACAGGTACATCCACAGCCACAAGGAGGCAATGGAGGGCGTAGGAGCCGGAAATAGGTGCACACCACGAAGGAGTGTGCGACTTCTCTAACAAAGACTGCTAAAACTACCCCAAGACCAGACTACAATTGTCATCAGGTCAGACTCTGAACCAGACGGTGATGACAACGTGTTACACACAAACTGATGTAGGACAACTATGCAGGACAACAGGAGATAATGGATGTAGGACGACTTTGGTGACGGAAAAGGGACAACGGGTAAGGCCAAATATTGGGCTGGTTTGGAGAGGGGATGGATAAAACTGACCACAATTCACACGATCGATTTTGAAAAATTTAAATTCGATGAATTAGTAGTGGTGCAACCCCTTTCCTCGTCGAGGGTGGGAGTACTGTCTTCAACCACTGCGATGATGCCAAGCGTCCAAATCAATACTATCGAATTCACGCTCACTGGAAAACTCAAGAAATACCTAATCCACTAGTCGTTGAAAATTCCAAAAAACCTAAAACAAATTTGACGGCGGTGGAAGAACTTCTCGTGGAACACTAGACGAAGAACACAGACACCAAAGAGTTTGAGGGGTACCTCTGCACCATGAGTGCGCGATGAGGATGCGAGGAATTCTGATCGTATCATTGGCGGGACGATTGACGTGCGCTTTGACACGGTGTCGCGGATCCAACTGGGTGGCCAGGCGCTGGGCGGTCGGTGCTAGGCACTCAATGGCCTAGGCGCCAGGTGGCCATGACGGGGGAGGCCTGGGCGGCCCTGATGGGGCGGCCTGGCGCTTGGATGGTGGAGCTCTGGGTGGCCCTAGCGTGGGCGACCGGGCACTCGAGCGGTTCTGGTGGGCGGCCTAGCGCTTAGATGGCCAGGCGGCCTGAGCGTGGGGCGGCCCTGGCGAAGGCGGCCTGACGATGTGGCGGCCAGGCGCTAGGCGTTCGGCGGCCTGGGCGCTGGGTGGCCCTAGCAGGGGCGGCATGGCGCTTGGGCGGCCGGGCACTAGGCGGCCCTGATGGGGCGGCCTGGCGCTGGGCGGCCCTAGCATGGGCGGCCGGGCGCTCGGGTGGGCCTAGCGGGCAGCCTGGCACTTGGATGGCGGGGTGACTTGAGCGCTAGGCGGCCCTGGAGTGGGCAGCCTGGTGCTTGGGCGATCCTGATGACAGATTGTAGGACACGAACGGGCATGGAGAAGGAGCGGTGGTCGACGGCTCAGGGCGATGGCGAGGACGGCGACGGCGACGGTCTGATGGGAAGAGGGCTAGGGCAAGTCCTCCAAGAAGCAAATTCAATTCTTGAAATAAAACCTGCCAAATGTTTCTTGCATCATTGGCCCATATATATAGGCCTTGTAGGAAAGAGAAAATGTGAGAGATAAAAATAAAAGTAAAGGTAGGTGACGTGATATCATGTCATGATAGAGGGCAGTTCTTGATCTGGCGTTGACGACGTGTCATGACGCATGACGGTGCGTGCGTAGATGGAGACGTTTGATGTCGGTGCGTTGACATGGTCGGTTAACAGCGGTGGCGTGTCTGCAGAAGTCGTGTTGATGTCGTCGCCATTACAAACGATACAAATGGAGGCAACACAGAGCAATTTTGCCCAGTTCAAGATATACTTATTGGGGTAAGTACCAAGTGCATCATTACAGAAATTCTTACCATCCCGTCAAAAGACTTCAACCCTGCAACACATGGAGGAGAAGTGGTGAGTACTCAATGGAATGACAGCACATTTTGGGAGCATCACAATTTCACTCCAGCAATGCTTGTTGTTGTCCAAAAAAAAGTCAGTCGTTTTGCCTCTCAGCTCCTTTGATGTTTATGAAACTAAGTTGGCAGAACATCTTTTATGTTTTCAAAATGCACTTGCACTTTTCCATCTATAAATGCTTGTATTAAGATTTACAGAATATTGAATTGTTAGGTATCTATCAGTGTTTATGTATACATTACGTATATATTTGGTCATCCATAGTTTAAGTCATATTACTACTTGTTGTTTGGAATGGACTCATTAATTTTGTCAATTAAACTTCTCTAGTGAGTACTGCCAAGCTTAAAAGTGAACATCTTTAAGCTTAAAAACATAAACTTAAAAATGCCAAGTTTAATTTTGTCAATTAAAAAATTATGGTATATTTGCAGATACTAGAATTGTATAAATAGTACTTTTCTGATGAGCTCTTTCAACAAAATAAATTTTCAACAGTTTGTGAGTTTTCATAAAAGAATGTTAATACAAATAAATCTACAAAATTCATAAAAATGATTATGAATTTAGGTTAGATAGCTTTATTGTAACTTATAAACCCTACTCAATTTTTATAGAATTTTAATCTATTTTTCATAATTTATTTTAAAAAATGAGGTTTAAGAACATATTTAAATAAATATATCACCATTTTTGGATTCCCTATGGTTTTACTTAGAGAAATATGGAAGAGAGATAGGCGGAGGGGCATATCTCTAAATAAAAAGAAACACATGCCAAGTTTTTGTTCATTTCTCCGATTTTGTGTGATGTGCAATCAGATTTCGTTGCACAAAATCTGTCCGCACATCGGACATATTTCTCACGCCGCCGTGAAAAATTCGAACGCTGGCTGAAAACATCGGACCGGACCACACGACCTACTCTAAATATAAATAAATTATTATGCCCGTTTATTTATCATTTCAGTCATTTCAACTCTAAATTTATATTTTTTAATTAAATTATCTCTTATTTAAAATTTTATAATATCTTCCCTACTAAAATCTCTATTCATCGTATAATAATATTAATTAAAATCTTTCCTCACACTTATCATCTTCTGGAATTTGCAAACATCTTAATAAACTATTTCATCATGATAACAAACACACTGTAATAAACTCTCCATTTATATTATTATCCCCCCCTTTTTATATATTAGTATAATATATAATAAATTAGAATATTTTTAGTATATTATACTTTGCTAGATGCAAAAAAAAAATTCAATTTTGTGCAATTTACGAGCAATTATATGCAATTTTTTACTCTACGTGAGAATTATGTTCTCTTCATGCGAATTTTGTTCGTTTTATGCGAATTTGTTCGTTTGTGCGAATTTGTTCGGTTTTGTAAATTTGCTCAGTTTGTGCGAATTTGTGCGATTTGTGCGAATTTTTTCATTTGTGCAAATTTGTTTGGTTTGTGCGAATTTGTTCGGTTTGTGCGAATTGTGCGAATTTGTGCAATTTGTGCGAATTGTTCGAACATCTGTTCCAATTTTTGCACATAAAAAGAACAGCACAACGAACAGACCCCTGTGAGGTTCGTTTGTGCAAATTTTAAAAAAAAAAAAACGAACAGAACAGAATGACCATGTCTAGAGGTCATCAAGTTGCTTTTAGGTACATAAATGTTGCACAAATGAAATGGTAGTCAATTTCCATTTCTTTGGTCCAGTCATGTAGAACTGGGTCATAGCCCAGACTATTGGCAATTTTTTTTGTTTCATAACTAGGTAGTTGGTTGGGCAAAAATAAAACCCAATTCACCAAGAATGCCATAATTCACAAGACTTCGCAGATGCCCTTAGTTAGAGCACCAAATTTTGCCCAACCAACTACCTAGTTATGAAACAAAAAAATTGCCAATAGTCTGGGCTATGACCTAATGGACTATGTCCTAAATTTATTAGATTGTTTATTAGATTAGATTTTCTTATTTATTAGATTGTTCCATAATACTTCTCTAACTTTTAAGAGATATGAGGCATAGATGAATCTAAACATCACGGCATGTGTCCTAAATTTAGATGAATGAGTCATTCATTTAACTTAAAGATTTAACTAAACAACCTAATGGACGATTAAGAAGGAAATCGTCCATTAGGTTGCCCTCATATAGCAAAGATGTTCTGTCTTGGGCATAATCACCTTTTATGACATACAAATGAAAAGAAGTATTTTTTGTACGACAAAAATGAAAAATTGATGAGATGTTTCTACTTGTTTCCTAACTTATATGAGCATCTTAAATTGCATCTGGCCAGGAAATGGACAATGAGAGCATGGTGTCCGCTCAACATGATGCATCACTATTGGGGCCTATAAATATACGTCTGATTATACTTATAGTAAGTAGGTAGGCTCGTAAGATTATATTGACCTGTTTTCCAGCATTAAATTGAGTACATGTATGTGTTCTCAAGCATGTTGTGGACAATTGTCTATACTCACGGATATTTAGAATGACAAATTTAAGAAGTAAACAACTTTTGATATAGAATACATCTTAGTTACAGTAAATATATTCATATAATTCATAAGCCTATATTTAATTGTGAGTGGACTAGCTAAGGCTTATTGATCAAACACTGTTGTGCCATTTGAGCCGACAATGAGCTGGAAAGGGTTTCCTAATAATTTACAAATCTTGCAATGAATTGTATGATTTCTCAATAATTGGTAAATCTTACAATTTCAGATAGCATCACCTTTGGAAGTAAATATTTCTAGTACCATGCAGGCAAACGATGATTGATATAGCTTTACTTTTCAAACGCAAGGGCTAACATGGATAAATGAAAAAAATGGTGGTTTAAAATAATGAGAAATGTAATGAAAAAGTAAAGGAAGGGAGGTGAAGAAATTTAGTTATGTAAAGTTTGAATAGTTAAATAGTCAGGCATAGTGATTTGACAGAAAATCATAGAAGTCAAACCTGGCGTGCAAAAAGGCATAACTAGCTTATGTATTCTGTACTTAAATAATTTATCTTTTTTTCTTCATATTTGGACATACAGATGGTATCCCATGACTGTACTGCATGAAATATTGTACAACATTGTATGCAGATATTCCTTGTTGTATCCTGCATGCACTAATAATATAATTTAGTCGTTCAAAATGTGCATCATTTTCTGAGGCATAATATACTTACAAAGTCTTGATCAATCACTTGGAGAATTCCAGAGACACTAATGAATGAACTCTAGATGCAACATGAGGACGGTGACAACAGTGAGGAAAGATAAATCTTTAAGTTAAATGAATGACTCATTCATCTAAATTTAGGACATATGCCGTGATGTTTAGATTCATCTATGCCTCATATCTCTTAAAAGTTAGAGAAGTATTATGGAACAATAAAAATTATTCCTGTGAGATAGGTGACTTGTTGCTTTGTATTGTCCCAAGTGATCAGGTTCTCATTGAGGAAGGAACAGTACCCGATGGTAGTCTTGCGATTGATCCATGAGCCATCAGAGTTAGAGTTTGTATAATTCCCAATAAATGATGACTTGCCCTGATAATGTGTGGCTAAGGCCCATAGTCCCTTTTAATTACAGACATAAGTTGTAGGCAACCTGCATTGAGGAACTTTAGCGTGATGTATAAACTGATTCACGAATAATTGTAATAGATCTTTTTTAAAAACCCATCACACATTCCATATCTTTTCCCATGATGAATAATACTCTATGTTCACTATAATCCACACAAGATCCTTATAATGAAGTCCATGATTACATGATCTGACTTAGCAAATTATGATGATATCATGATATAGATATCCCTAGTCTTCATGCATGTGTTCTAAGTATTCTTATGTGTATGAAACTCCAAAAGGACATCATAGTATGTGGATAAAAGAACACTATATAGTTTCACTCATACGATGAGTATGACTGATCCCTTAGCCATTTGTGTGGAGAAACTAGGAATAGATAGTAGCTGCTCTTTAACAAAAATACTTCTCCGCATTGATCCATATGAATCCCTGCATAGTATTATACCAGACCGCCAACTAAGTTAATTCACATCAGGAATGTGTAAGTGGTCCTTAGACTTTAGACACTAAAGACATGCCGTGGAAGGATGGTTGTACTTTAAGTATAACATAGGAGTGCCTATTCATGGAAATCTGAACTATCTTAGCTCGGGTGAACAAGAAGTTCGCAAAAATAGTTTAGTGGTCAAGATGGGATTAGAGGAGACAACTCAAACAAGACGATTTGATAAAGTCTTTTTCCATGGCACTGAAATATCATGGAAGAGTTTTCTTTTGAATGCTTTGGTACTAACTCAGATGACTGATTAGATTTTGAAAATTGAGTATACCCTATGTCATTCAAGGAGTGACAAGAAAATGAGAAATTCTTTGTACATGGTAACCAATGATAGGAAGTTTTAATGAGTGAATGAACACCTTTGTATATTCTAGGCCATGAGGTGTAGCTCGGCCTCCCAAGGGATTCAGATTCTACCTATTGATTTGGTCAAATATATCTGTCATCAAATAATTTATATGATAATACACCTATATAAATTGAAAGGCCACGAATAGTTATTGGGCCATTGGAGTTATTAATTAGAATCTTACATGGGCCCTGAGGGTCACACACAAATAGTCTTTTAGACATAACAAGATACCGTTATAGTGTGGATATTTTGACAAAAAACTACCCACTTAGTATAAAAATTTCAATGAAGTATTTTGGGGTTTCTAAGGAAGCTATAAAAGTAAGCGAAGGCCCTAAGAAAATTATCCTCGCCCAATTTTTTTAGGGCCCTTCTCCTTCTTCGTTCTCCCCTTATCTTGTCTCCAATCTCGATAGGATGAGGATGGTGTAACAACTATGGCGGAGAAAGAAGTAGGATCATTAGGATGAATGAGGAGATTTGACATGGCATGGATCACACGGATACCTCCAGATGCTGCACACTTGAGAAGCTCAATATATCTCATTCAAGGATGAAATAAATCATGGCTCCTATTTGTGCCCAAGTGATTCGATTATTAGGTTTTAAATAAAATTTTGATTCCATTCACAGTTGTCCATAGTGCGAATCACTTTTATTTCATCCAAATCAAAGCCATAATACCCAACAAAGACATTTAGAGAATACAAGATGTTAGGGCTCATATAGCCTAGATCTATAACTAAGAGCTAATTGGAAAATAGCTCTATGACGGGTTAATTATTATCTAAACTTTAAGTTACAGATTTAGTTCTATGCAAGTCAAAACACATTGGCATTGGAGATTACCCAGTTTCATATAGCAGATCATATTTATTGTGTTGAGGGACAGTAATACATCTAGCAGAATGATCTACTATAATCCCCAAGAAGTGTGTGAGTTCTCCCAAGCTATTAATGTCAAATCGAGAACCTAGTTGCTGGCCTATGTTTTAAATACCTATGGTACCAGTTCCTATAATAATTACAACATCAAAAAATACACAATAAGAATAAAGATAATACAGGGATTGGAGCGAAAATAAAATAGTGCATGATAAACATTAGCTTATTGGTGATCCATTGACTCATGGCATTAGTAAACCATTCAAACAACGCCCATGGATGCTCTTTTAGAGCACACGGGGCCTTTCAAAGACAACGTACTAGTCCATGGGAAATGTTTTAGCCTGGTGGTTTTTTCATGTATACTTCTTCATTCAAGTGTCCATGAAGGTAAGCATTTTTTAAAGTCAAATTGCAGAAGGTACTATCGTGAATCACAGTCAAGTATATGAGAATTCATGTAGTATTCAATTTTTTCCACGAGAACAAACATTTCCATGTACTCAACCTCATTTTTTTACATACACCCCTGAGCAACAAGCCATGCTTTATCACAGTCCAATTGGCCAACAGTATGATATTGTATAGTGTAGACCCATTAGTAGCCAATAGGAAAGTTACTAGGTGATACATGGTTCAACTCCCAAGTTTGATTAGAATGAAATGCTTTCAGTTCAGTACACATTTCTTCTTTCCGCTGAAGTTGTGTTGGTGCCTCCTGGAATGATCAGGGGATTCGAATTTGTTGGAGGTGTATTAAGAACTGTTAGTATGTAGGAAGTATGTTGTGATAGTTTACAATTTTACCCAGTGGAAATGGTACTTTACTGATTTGCGCAATTATGCTGGCATTTGAGTTTCCCATCAAATCAGACAAAAGATGATGAAAATGAATTTGGCCAGAGGACTCTGTTTTTTGCAACAATAGAGGGCAGAGCTATTGGATCATCATGAATTCAAAATCCAGATGAGGAGTCTTGGATATGGAGAGAGAAGATAGTACGAGGGTCCTTTAGGATTGCTCTCCGTACTCTCCATACTTCCCTAAGGTTCATGTCAATTCCAAGTTTTTTAAAATACAAGGGTGACCTGACATCTGAAATCAGAGTTTGACTAATGGTGAGAGGTATAGGTAATGGTACTGAAAAGCTTAGAGAATAATATATATCATTTTAAGAAACCTTCAATTAAAGGTAACATCTTTAGAGAGTAAACAGTACTGTGCAGGAGGATGATAACACTTACAGACTTTTTGAGTGTTTGAGTATTCAAAAAAGACATGTAGGGGTACTCATGGGGTAACTTACATGTTTGATGATAATCTAAATCCACATAACATTCACATACCAAAAAATGTAGTTCCAATTCATGATGGCTTAGAAGTGGGAGAGGACTTTGATACCACTTTGATAGGGGGTTCCCCTTTCAAGGATGGACTGGGAAGACAATTTATCAAGTGGAAAAGATAGAAGCTTCTCCCCATAATGTATTGGAACTATTAATTTGTATAAGTAGAGCTCAGTTTTTTTTCCACAATGTGTATAATTTTTTTTATCCATTACATTATACTGAGGTATAAGTGGACAGGAAGGCTCATGGATAATGAACTTGTGTTTAAACAAGGTAGTAATTTCAAGGTTCATAAACTCTCTTCCATTATCTTTTTGAAATTGCTTGAGAAGGGTTCAAAAACTAGATAATGAACTTGTTTTTCATTGTTTTACAAATATTTTAATAATAAGGAATACATCTGATCTAGTTTTCATTGAGTAGATTTGAAGAAACAACTAAGATCACTCCTAAAATGATGAACCAATGAGATCCATAACGATCATTAAAAGGAGGAATGAGATGAAGGGTAAGTCGTTTTTTGTGTTTTGAAAGATGACATACCTCACACCGAATTATCGACAAATTTCAGGAAAATAACTTTTTTAAGAGATGGAAAGATTTGTGACCCAGCTGTTGCTGTAGTGGACATAATTGGTTTCTTCAGTACTAACTTATGATTCAGTTATGGATGCAAGAGTTTTCCCTGCATCTGACACCGATCACAGGTTAGCCTGGTTTGAAGAGTGCAAGTAGTTCAAGTGATCCTTAATTCTAGCTTTTCCATGCTTCAGGCCCCTGACTTTGTCACATAGGAAATGTATTAAGTCTATCAAAAATAAACTTATAAGATGAACTTTAGGCTGATCTTTGAAAGTAGATTAAACTAACACAAAGTTGTGGTGCTTGTAAGAAATGGTTGAGAGTAAAAATTGGATCAAGGTTTTTACTATCTATGCCAGAAACTGTAATCGATATACCATCCATAGTTTGTACGTGGTTAGAGTTCTGACAATATTCATACTGTTTGAAAGCAAATTTCAGGTGGGTCATATGATCAGTTGTAATTTAGCCTAAAATCCAAAAAATCTAAGTTGTGAGATAATTTACTTATATTTGAGAGGCATAATGACTAATCTAACCAAAACACCGATGAAAATCCAACGTTAGTACCCTGAGGTTTGCTCTAAAGCTGATGCAGTTCATCGTTTAAGTCATTTGATATCTTTAATTAAGGGATGTTTCTCAGCATCCATCCTGTCTTCTGTTCTTTGTAACATTCTCTCACTCTTACCCATGATCATCTCAGCCCATGCAGGTGGTCCATGAAGTTTCTAGCAAGTCTATTTAGTGTGCCTTGACTGTCAACAAGGCTGGTTTCTATTGTTGTCAGTAGATTGAGGTTCATGAATGGTTGAGCTTTAGGTGTAAACTGTTGAGATACATTTCTAGGTTATGAGTGCTTCATGCTGCAAGTTGAACTTCAAATCAAAGGTGTAGTAGAGTTGTGATAAGATACCAGGCCAAGTCAACATTCCTCCTTTCAAATTTATTGAACAGTATCTTCAAATTTGATTTTATGCTCATGGTTGAACAGTAGTGCTCGAACAGGTTCAAATTTAGACCTTAGTCCCTTTAGGTACCAAAAACCCTGTCTCATGAGACATGTTGATGATCTACAGAATTGGACGTACGCGAACGATAAAAATTGAATTCGTTCCATAAAGCTTGAAGTTTTTTTGCATGTTCCAAAGAAGTATGATTTTTCTAAAATATTTTCATAGAGTTATCTACAAGATCTGCTATGCATGATTCATCATCTCTTATGGAATGTTGTTTCTGAGTGATATCCCAGATTTCCTTGATGTCATAATTTGCACAGGATTCACTGATCTCTGTCACCATGGATTTTAAAGTCCAGGAGAAGAGAATGTTCATCTCACAATGTCATTTTAAATAGTTTGGATTACTTTCCTGGGTTGACTCATCGGTCATGTGGTATAGTTGACCTTTGGGTCAAAGTGTATGATCGATGTATTTCATCCCTGCTAAAAAATATTACCTTAGAACAGGTTCCTGGGAGTAATGTGGGGAAATTTTGTGTACCATTGGTGTCCTACAGCAATGGTACCCAGATCTACTTTAGAGATAATTAAGGATGTAATGAGGCACACGGCAGAATAACAAGTATCAAGAGCTAATCAGTGAGGATAATAGAAAATTTTCAGCTAATTTTCAGAGGATTAGAAAAATTCTGAGTTAACATTCCAGACATGACGTAGACAGTTGCAGTAGCAGCAGTACATCGCTTTAATGTTGACAAGGCATCAGGAATAGAATGATCCCCACAAATTATATTATCTGGTTAAAGAGACAAAGAGAAATAGACATGAAACTATTTTTATTTAGGTCAAAGAGTATGTAATGGATTTATTGGGCCAAGGTACACATGCCCAATATAATGATATAACAGCTAGCCTACAACTTATTTCATCAACAGTATCAATTATATTTAAGTTACCTATGAATATGTCTCTTTATCAATTTGGGTTTTTCCCTTGTTAATCTAATTCTTGAAAAATTATGAGCTGAAAGAAATTATTTCAGCTCCATAAAATTGCTTCAGTAACTCTGGAAAGTTCAGTTCATGGAACATTTTCCTCGTCCTCTCCCGATATTATGAATGAGTTTTTGATTGGATATATTTCATTATCTAGCCAAAACCTTCTTACCATGATGACTAATTTCGTCCCTGTGTGAGTTGTTTCCATGAGTTTGTAGTCAGCGACACATTCTTTGACATGGTGTATACTAAAGAGATACCATACATCAATGTGCTGAATTCGATTATGTGAATTTTTTTTCCAATTCTAATAATCAATTTAGGATCCTGCAGTGCTTATTCAAACCAAATATGTGTCTTCATTAAATTTAGTCCATGCTTAGATAACTTCTACATCTACAAATTTTTACAATGTCGAGTGTCACTTATTTTATTAGGTCCAGGTGTACTTAAAGCATTGGAACTATATTCCTTATGATTTCCAAGTACGAGGGATCCTCCTAGAATTTTTTATTTATGAATGTTTCAGGCCTAACTCTTACGAGATGGAACTAATGCCCATTGAATTTATAGAAATCAAGTCTCCCTCCCTAAGCTATTAAACAAACATTCCACCAAAAACACATTAAATATTTGTCAAAGCCCACTCCCTCGGAAACCTCTTTATATTTATTCATCTCTAGAACTCAATAAGCATATCTTATTTATCAGATATTTCTTCTCAAACAATAGAAATATTTCTTTTATTAAACTTAAGCTCATGAAACATTTTCCAGCCAACGAAGGGGTAAAAAAGTCAATTAACTTCTAAAATATCAGATTCAGCAGCCCCCTCCCATAGCAGGAAAAAAGGAAGTCCTAATCATAACATCTACCTCAGGACCACTATGCCTAATTTATCAACAGTTTAAATTAAACTCAACAACATATGTTCATCTCTCTAGCTCCATATCTTTCTCTCTCGTCCGCCGCCCTGCTTCCGGCCGAAAAGCTTGGTTACAGAGGGGGGCTTGCGGCTCAATCCGCCATCCCTGGGAACAATCCTTAGCGGGTGGGCCTCCGTGTTGAAGACCCACTCGTCCAGGGAGATCACAGAGGGTGGGGAGAAGAGCAGGTACAGGTACTTAAGCGTCTCTGCCAGGAAGAAGGTTTGCATCTTGTTGTCTTTTGACCCTGTGTTGACCTGTAAATTGGGTCAACGGTGGCCGTGTCAGGAAGAGAGACATGGATTTCTCTCTCTAGAATTGCAAAAGTACAAACTCAACATGGAAAAATAGAAGAGAGAGAGATGCTCCTCACTGCATCACTACTCTCTCTCGAACCACCATTTCTGTATTTCTATTATCACTTTTACATACGACTTTCTCTCTATCCCTCTTATTTCTATTATCCCTCCCTGTATCTGTCACTATGTATCTATATCTCTCTCTATCCCTCTTATTCCGATCCTGTCTCATCTATCTCTCTCCCTATATCGATGTACATCTCTCTCTTATCCTCACACTTTCATCCTACTCCATAATTCTACCCATCTCTACCCTTCATGCTATCACTTTTACATACGACTTTCTCTTTCTAACCCTTTCATTCAATTCTCTCTCTCGACCTAAATCTTTCTGTTACCCCTCCCTTTCCCTATAGCTTCGTGATTTTCCTCACCTTTCCCACTTGCCTCAATCCCATCCTGCTTCATAGTTTCTTCCTATCTCTCTCCTTTTTCATCAATCTACAGAACTCTCTCTCTAAAAATCCAATTCCCATATCTCTCTATTAATATGTGCATAATTCTCTCCATCTCCCTCACTTAAGAGAAATGACACTAAAGTGCAAGACAACCCTTCCCAAGAGGAGAAGAGGTTTTTCCATATTCTTTCAACAAATCAACTAAAAGACAGAAAACACATAACGGTGAATGGAAAAAATGAAAAAAATGGAAGTGGATTTATCAGTTTTAAGAAATACGACTTACGTCTCTCAAGCCAACATAGCCGGAATCGATACGGGAATTCTTCTCAAAAGCCTTGAATATATTCCATCCCCAATCTTGATACGTTTTGTTCCCAGTAAACCTCCACAGATACATGAGAGACTCCACCGTCTCAGGCCTCAGAATATTCCACGACGTTCCCACACTCAAATCCTATAGTGAAATGATTTTGTAAAAAATAACAGTTATCAAACTAAATTAATTAATTATTCATAAGAAAAAGATGCACCTCCCCAGCTCGGAAGAAGTAATTCTCCCCAGCTAATTTTGTGGGGGTTGACTCGTAAAATTTGTAGCACGTCAAAGCAAGCTGTGCAGAAAAATATCCCTTTTTAAGAACATAAATAATATGGTACATATCTATGTATGTGACGTTGGAAATCATAGAAAAGTCAAAGGTAAAATCCTAAACAGGAAGATAAAGCTTACTCAAGATATTGTCAGGGAAACAGGAAGGGAGGACCCATCAAAAAAGACTTTACTCCCATTGTTTTGAAAAGTATTAAATAAAATATCCACTTTATTCCTCCAAGAGGTGGGCATCTGGAATTTTAACACAGGCAACAATCTAGCCCAATGAGGAGTCTTTTTACCTCATCAGCTACAGTGGAGAGATCGGGAGACCTTTTCCAGACAAAATAAGTTTGAATTGGAGTGCTTAATCATGAGATGCATAAAGATAATCAGTTCGTTTTATCATAATATTTCTCAAATTAAGTTCGAATCTTCGTCAACAGAGACAGAATGTATTGGCCACCAAGATAATGAAGGCATCATGAGGCAAGACATTCAGAAAATAATTATTAAGTGATACCAAAATTTTAAAAACAAAGATTGATTGTCAACAAATTTTATAAAAATTAAACAGGAACTGACAAGGATACGTCACAGAAGGTGGTATTACTATTTTGAATGTTAATAACTCTAATGCTATCTTTCAAGAAGCGAGAGTCAGGAATTATAGAAAAGTGTGGTCATTTTACCTCTTCAGCTAGAGAGAGAATTTTGGCACCCTTTTCAGGGCCGTAGCCAGAGGATCCGAGCGCCAGCATCCCCGGAACAAAACATGCCAACTCGTCCATCTGCCATTTTGTAGTCAGATAGATACCTAAAAATTCAAACTCCAAGACAGGGTTCATCACTCCTCAGCATCATCATCAGCATTATCAACCCTCTTTGATGTCAATAGTGACGTTGACAAGTTTTAGGTCAGTTGGCAATATCACTGACATCAATGAGGTTACCGTATACAGTTGGCATTTACAATGATGGGGTATCATGGATAGTTGATATGATCCGTCAATGTCAGCGGTCAACTTAGTAAATTTCTTGTTAAAAAGCTGTCAACCCCGTCAACATCAGTGTCAACCTCAATGACAAAGGCCTAGTTGACAAGGTTGTATGGATAACTGACAGCGACAATGGCATTGGCGCCTATTGAGGTTAACAAAGTTATTAAAATTCAAAAAATTCATAGGGTTAAAAAATTGTATGGGTTAAAAAAGAACGTCTGTTAAAACATTGTATGGATAAAAATAGTCATTGCTAAACCATCAAATAACTTCATTGGGTTGTACTGAATCCTACTTAATTCGAGAGGGTTAGAAGGAAAAACCACACCTTGTCTGAGAGAGAATCCCCATTTTTCTCGCAGATGTAGGAGAAAGAAGATGGTGAGGTTTTACGGACCAAGCTTTGAAGGCCATCCATTGAAGTCTCCCACATTTCTCTGTTTTTTGCATGTAACGAACTGTTAGGAACTACTCAATGAAGTTTCTTGAAAAAATGAAAAGCCAATGAAAGGTTATCCAACGGATGGGAGTTCTGACCTGTAACGCTTTACGGTGTCTGTTTTATTTCCCTGTATCCACACTTTGAGCAAATACTCATAAAAACTGCAAACGTTTCACATTGGATACGTTTATTTTTTATTCTTACTTCAATTTGATCAACTTATCAGTCGAGTGGTGAAAAATAACGATTGAGAATTATTATCTCAAAGAGAAAAGACATCGTGAAATTTAGATTTACAGATTTTTATAAAAATATTAACTCATGAAAAATTCAATACTTTGGATGTTGGTTCTCCAAAAGAGTTAATTCCTCACAGGAATTTTTAAAAATGAAAAGTATCAAGGGTGACCAGTATAAATCGAGAGAGCATTAAAAAGAAGCACACCTGTCACCCATTGCGCCAAATGTGATTGTAGAGTGATAGGAGGGTTTTCCAGTATTGGGATTTAAATATATTGGGAGCAGACCGTCACTGGGGTAATCTTTCCGAAGCTCATCGATTACCCTTTCAACCTACGCAAAGCAAGGAGATATTATAGCCGAGTTATAAATATATGAACAAATCTAAAGCTATAAGTGATTCTTCAATAATCCTTGGGTTATAAACACGCCCTTATAATGTCATGAGAGTACCATTTTTTGATGAATGATCATTTTTGTGGTTTCTTGTCACAAGTAGCTGTATCTGGCAGTCATGAGGACAACAATTCAGAAGTTATTGAGGGTCAGCTCACCTATCGTTCTCCCTTCTTCTCTCTTACCTCTTCAACCTCTCCCATTCTCCTTCTTCCTCTTGTCCCATTTCTTGATTTTTTAGATCTACATGCAGATCTTACCATGCAGCTTAAATGGTCTGACTATACCTTTGGAGTGGAACCTTCTTTCAGAGCCTCCACAAAAGTAAATGAATGCCCATCATATACACATGTCCTAGGAATGTTTCAGCATCTAATGCTTTCGTGAGAGGTTCTGAAAGAACTCATCTATTAGCATATGACGCTCGTAAACTCACGCCTTCGCTCCGCTCCTAAAGTCACGCCTTCGGATAACATTTTCATTCTTCTGATTTTCTTCATTCGCTGTTCATTTACTTCGTAGCATGACCACAGAATCTTTCTGTGTTTTCGGAAGCATTAGCTGTAGGCGCGACTTTAAGAGCGATTTATGAGCAGAAGTGACTTTAGGAGCGACTTTAGGAGAGAAATAAAAGAACAGCATCTTCAATCATCTTCAAGAAACTTACAAAGTCAATTGTGACATGCAATCAAATGGATAAAGCTAGATGTAGATCTCACTTGGCCTGGAATAGACATGCTAGAGTTTGGTCGCCATACCTTGTGACAATGACAAGGATGACAAAATCTTCCTCATCATTGTCACTGGTCTGCTTCATGGAGGACAATGATGAAATCGCCGTTGTCATCTTAGAGGTAGATGATAACAAGGACAATGATGATGATGATGGAACAATGAATCTACTCTGTCCGCTGCTGCGTCTGTCTCCCATTGCTGTTAGTGGTCCCCGCCACACTGAGCTTCCTGATCCTGCTGCCACTTCCAACTACTGCAGCCACCAGCCATCTTGTTGATTTCAGGGGACATGGCTATATTGCCAACCTTCTTACCAGGCTCCACCCCTAGGATGAGCTCCTCATAGTTCCTGCTTAAGCAAGCTTCTCATCCTTGTTAAGGATGACAAAAGGACAATGATGAGTCATCATTGTCCTCATGATTTGTCTGCTCCATGATGACGATGACACAATCATCATTGTCATCATCATCGATCCATGACTAAAAGGACAATCACTAAACTGTCAGTGTCATCACCCCGCACACTTGTGACGATGATGTAAAAAGTTTATCCCAGGACAGCAAACCAAACAAATTATAAAATAAGCATCATGTTTGCACAGCCAGCGGAGGGAAGGCAACCTTCTTTTGGTACTTTGGATCACCTGTCCTCTGGGAGAGAGCAATAAATTCGAGCTGCTCAGTGCCTGAATCCGCTAAGATACTATCACCCTGAAATAATATGTAGAATTCTGGTGAATTTTACTCGTAAATAGAACATGGCAGTCATTTCAATTATTTCATAAATGGTGAATAAAGCATCCAGCGTCAGATCGATACATGAACACCAAAGAGATAAGAAAAAAATTAAAGTTGGCCAAAATAGGAAAATTTGAGAGCCTGGATTGTTGAACCCAACCCTGATGGAGATAGAGTGCATTAGAGAGCAATAGAGACCATAAGAGAGGAAATAGAAGACAGACAGAAATAGGAAGAGAGAAAGGGATAATCCAAACTGAATCAAAACAAGAAGTTTCCTAGCTTTTATAGGGACAGGAAAATTATACAAAAGAGCCAACTCTCAACAAGGATAATCAATTTTTTTCCTGGATTTATTTACAGAACCCAACAAGGATAACCATCTATTATAACTGCACAAGGGTTGATGACCCTCAGAGTCATCACTAACCATTTTTTAATATAAATTTTATCCAAAAAGAATACAACTGCTGAAGCAAAACCATAAAGCTACAATTATTGATATCCTTAGGCATCAGCTTTCTGTAAATTTTTAAGTAGTATTATAACAAGTAACTGAGGAGATGATAAATAGCCAGTGAAAGAGAAAGTTAATCAAGATTGGTTGCAAGACAAAAATACCCCTGTCCATCCAAAATTGTGTGGATTTCCATGCGCCAAATTAATGCTATTGTAAGGGATGCCAGAAGGTGAATCCCATGCAGGCAGCAGTCTGTTGGCAATATCTTGAGCTTTTTGAAGAAACATATTGTCTCCGGAAAGATCATACGCACTCAAGAGACCACCAACAACCCTACAGCCAAAGTTCAGAACAGCAATGAAATAGACATTTTGATTCATTTAAATTTTCCATGAATATAAATAAAAGATATGAGCGGGCTGATCAAAATTTAGAAGGCTCTTCACCAAGAAAAAAGACAGTTTAACACCAAAGTCTTCCCATTCAACATCTTTCACATATTTAGAATGAAACAACATCGTCAACTATAATTTATGCAGAGAACTTATTTCATGATCATCACCCAATTAGAAATTTAATAAATATCGAGCCACTTGCATGCTTTAGGCAAAGCCAGAGCAACGTAATGGGGTGATGTTTAAGGGGAGGGATGCCTCGACAGACAGCATCCTTCATGATGTGGATGGTTTTGCTTCCCACTGGTTCAAAAGAGTGGGAGGGCAAGTACAGTAATACTTGTGTTAAGAGTTCATATATACTAAGAGACTCAGGTTGACCACGGATCTTGGGCAATCTTCATTATTTTCTTTAAAAAAAAGTATCTGGCTACATGAGGACAAGGTTAAAAAGAAAAGAGAAAAATAATGAGAAAGAGAAGCCCCAAATGTAAGTATGATTACTACCTTATGGTTGTCTCAAAGACACTGGCTTCGTAATCCTTGTTGAAATTCAAGGAATCTGCAACCCAACTGCACTAGCACCATAATATAACAGGATGTTAAATAAAGAACAAGAAAGTTAGAGTTTTTAATAATTCATTAAGATACTTTTTTCTCTCTAAATAGTACTGCGGACCTCAAAAAATAACACAGATCCAGAGAGACCTAAGGGATATTGGCTTCTGACACTCAAGATCAGAATGGAGGTGTATGCACAAAGTTAAACCAAAGGACTTAAAAAGAACACGTTTAGCAGAGAGCCATCCCATTTTCCAAAAAAAAAAAAAAGCAGAGAGCCATCCCAACTAATGTACTAGCTTTTCTCTCTAAATAGTACTGTGGACCACAGGGAATGTTACTACAATACAGTTAAATCTAAAGCAACAGCAACATTTGGTGGCTCATGCTCAATGATTATACCTTCAAAAACAAAGGATTTTCATGGACATTGAACCTGGACCGGACATTTCCCGTACCCAGGTATTTATTCAAAACCATTGCCATCATCATCATCAAGCGCAGCTTAAGTGATGCAGATGATTTCATCTTTGTCATTATCATCCTGGTTGCAGAAGAATTACAATGATGATTTTGCCATCAGCGCTCATCATCTGGGTGAGGTTATGATACGATTCCCCTGGGAGAGATATTGCAGCAGTGTCGAGGGAATCTGAAACAACGTGGATCGATCTCTTGAATTCAAGAAATGCCAAGAATACTAATATTCCAAGATAACGCCAGAAGATTCAAGAGTCAGATAGAGAGATCAACTAGTGTGGTATGAGAACGAAACACAGGAAGGGAGAAGAAACAGAAGAAGTAGGAAGGACAAGCCGGATGGGCCTTGCCCCTCTGGTGGGGAGAGGATCTCCCAGCAAGCAGCCCAAACTCTGACGTGAGCTCCAGGAAAAGACTCCTGCCTTTCTGTTACGGGGTCCCCTTTTATTTTTAGGTAGATTGTTGCCCAGGAATCTCCTCGCACATAGCCTGAGGAGCTGGGAATGGGGACTCCTTTCTGCTTCTTTCTCCTCTCCACTTATGTTCAAGGTAGTCCCGTATCAGGTTAAGAGGGAGAATTACAAGAGGTAATGGCAAGACAATTGTCACCCCCATGACGAAAGGCAATTTAGTCATCGTAATGGCAAGAGGTGATTTTGTCAACTGACAATTCCGTCATCGTCAAAGGAGACATCGAACATTAAAACCGACTGGAAACATTAATACGCATAGCGACTGAAGGCATAGCATTGCTGTCATGACATTAGAAGAAGAAAGTACTATTTTGGGGGAAGACAAGGGCACCGGGAAATCAAAAAGGAAATGGGAAGGACTTGGGTGCAATAAGAGAAAAACTAGGCCAGGAACTCTGCTAATTTTCACTCAAACATGTCATTTTTAAATGGGTTGACCACTACCCATTGTCCCTCTTGCATAAAACCGTCTAACTATCTCATATATGGAAAACCCTTGTCAGTCCTCATGAAGAGTCTCGAGAGTTTTAATGTTCAATGAGTAACATATGTTTTAGCTCGCAGAGAAAAGAAAGTAAACCAGGTCTGCTAAGGATCCCTGAAACCAGTTTTGTGAAAGTTATATTTCACTGTCTTTTTGTCACCAACGCTCTAAGAATTCTGCTTCTGATCAAATTCTAATTTTTTGCAGTTAATAAGCCAGATTTAGCCTTCAAACCAAAATCAATCTATGTTCTTCCCACAGTACGTGCCATGAGCTAGTTGCTTTAAAATTCTCCATAAGCTACTTAATTCATTAAATATGGATCCATATAATAGACATACTATAAAAGGTAGAAGATTTGTTTAAACGAATGGACAAAAGAACAGAGCTGCGAACACCTTAGATTTGTGTCAAAAAATCCTGGTACAAAACATCTTTTCAAGGTAGCTGAACTCAGAGGTTTCACTTAGTTCAAATATTCATAACGAGAATGTAGACTAGTTTGGTTCGTTCAAGAGCCGTATCTGAATCAGAAATTTAAAACAACGGATCGAAAGAATAAAATCGTGCACAACCAACAAACATAAGATAGTTGCTTTACAACTCAGTTAATTTTTTTCTTTTTGAAGAAATTTAAAACTCAAGTAATATATGTCCCTTCCTGGCAAAGATACTAAAGCTCACAAACAAAAGGATAAATTGTAAGCATTATTCAAGGGGATTCCTGGGGGCCTTCAAACACTCATTATAAAAGAAAAAGAATAGTAAAAATAATGACCACAATCATAGCTTTAGATGGCGTACTCTCTGGCCTTCTTAAACTGGTCATGAAGACCCATTATGTACAATGTATCAAGGGAGTCCACCACAGTTGCGCCAAGACCACCAAAGCTGTCTACACCGTTCCTGGTTTGCGGCTGTCCAGAATAGCAAGATTTATCTAAATTAAGCAATCATAGGGTGACACGTGTACAACAAAAGCATTGTCCCTGACTCGCAGCTAACCTGAAGTTCATCTTGGCCCCAGGCATACTTAACATAAGAATTCCATGCGTGAAGCATTGCTTCTTTCACCTTCTCTCTACGTTCTGCATCAACAGGACTGTCTTTGAAGGCAATTTTCTTGGGGGGCTCATCTGATTTCTCTGTGACTTCCCAACTCTCATCAATCAGCATGTCCTTGGATCCTCGCATCTGTACAAATTTGGAAAATATCAAAGACGTTCTAACTCATTATTCCCTTAAATGATCTTGCAGCTATTTGTTTGGGGGGAAATCAGTACCCGACTGCGTAGAAGTGACAGTTCTTCATTCAATTTTGAGATTTCTTCCTGCCAAGGAAAAGAAAATTGATGACGATCGAAACTTAACTAGCAAGATGATATAACTTTCACAAAACTCATCTGAGAACTCATTATAAGAGCCCATGATTTAGAGATGGATCCAAGTAAGAAGGCAAGTTATAATGACGAGCAAGACAATATAACTTATTCAAAATTCATCTGCCAACTCATTATAAGAGCCCATGATTTAACAATGCAGCAAGTAAAAAAGGCAAGTTATAATGACGAGAAGAAGACGATATAAATTACTCAAAACCCATCTGAGAGATCACTATAAGAGCCCATGATTTAGCAATGGAGCAAGTAAAAAGGCAAGTGATAATGACGAGAAAGACGATATGACTTGGTCAAAATTCATCTGACAACTCATTATAAGAGCCCATGATTTAGCAATGCAGCAAGTAAAAAAGGCAAGTTATAATGACGAGCAAGACGATATAATTTACTCAAATCTCATCGGAGAATTTCGTCAAAAAACAAAACTCAGTAAACAATACACCGCAAAAAAACCATGCCCGAGATTTCAAAATGGAGCATGTAAAAAGGCAAGTGGCAATGGAGAGAAAGAAGATGTAAATTGTCCAAATCTCATCCGAGAATTCACTGAAAGAGCCCACAATTCTTCAATGGAGCACGTAAAAAGGCAAAATTCTTAATTTATAGAAACATAATTCATCGAAAATCCCACAAATCGGCCCTGGCGGGCGTCCCCAAACGATCATTTAAAACTCCCCGAAGCATAAAAAACCGAACCTTGTGCTCGCGGACGAGAGTCTGCCGATCCCATACGGCGAACGACACGACCACGAAGCCGATGAAGAGGAGAGCCAACCGCTTCGGCCGCCTCAGATAATACGACGGATTAATCCACCGAAACCAGCCCGAGGATCTGCTCCGAGCCATCGGATCTGCCCTCTTCGGCGTCCCCAGACCTTGAATCTCAAAAATTTCACACCATTTCCGAAAAATGAACTCACTTTACCATCCAAAAACCGATTCTCGATCTTCTCTACTATCTTGAACGCTTAATTCTCCCCCGGAGCTCGATCTTGCCGTCTCGCCGACAGCCCAGAGCGCAAGTTTTCGACGCTTTCAGACTTGATAGTATAGAAAAGAGACGCAACTCTGAAGGAAATTATATATATCTTTGACCAGATCAAATCTATAAAAATCAAATCTTTAGAATATATTTTTCAGTAGAAGACAATAATCAATAAAATGGCCAAAATAGTGATCAAAAGTGTTGGAACTTCGAGGGGAATTATATACAGCTTTGACAAGGTCAAATCCCATGACAGGAATTTTACGAATATATCCTCCTTTTTGGTAATAATCAATACTGACTGCCTACATGACAAGTATCAAATGTATAAAAATCAATTCTTTAGAATACATTTTTCGATAGAAAGCAATATTCAATATAAAGGCCAAAATAGTTATCAAAAGTGCTGGAAATTTTGAAGGAAATTATATACATCTTTGATCAGCTCAAATCCCATAACAGGAATTTTATCAATATACCCTCCTTTTTGGTAATACTTAATAATCACTGCCTACATGACAAATATCAAATCTATAAAAATCAAATCTTTGAAATGGATTTTTATATAGAAGCAAATAATGAATAAAATGGCCAAAATAGTGATGACAAGTGTTGGAACTTTGAAGGAAGATATATATATATATATCTTCGACTGTATCAAATCCTGTAATAGGAATTTTAACAAAATATCCTTCTTTTTTCAGATTATTAATACTCACTGCCTAAATGACAAAGATTAAATCTTCATAATGTATTTTTGATAAAAGCAAACAACCAATAAAAATGCTAAAATATTGAACAAAGAGTTGGAATTTTGAAGAAAATTATAAACATCTTTGTATAGATCGAATCCGATAACATGAATTTTATCAAAATATCATTCTTTCCGCAAATAATTAATACACTCTGCCTAAATGGCAAAGATCAAATATTTATAATAGATTTTAGTAGAAGCAAATAATTGCCTGAATAGTGAAGAAAAGAGTTGGAGCTTTGAAGGAAATTATATATATTTGACCAGATCAAATCCCATTGCAGAAATTTTATCAAAATATCATCCTTTTTGCTAATACTTAATACTCACTACCTACATGAAAATGACCAAATCTTTAAAAATTTATTATTCATAATTGTTTTTAGTGAAAGCAAATGATCAATCAAATTGCTAAAATAGTGAAGAAAGAGTTGGAACTTTGAAGGAAATTATATCTCTTTGACCTGATCAAATCCCTTGTCAGGAATTTTATCAAAATATCCTCCTTTTTCTAGTACTTAATGCATTTTTTTAATGAAAGAGATTTTAATATTTTAATAATTTTAACAATTTGAAATAATCTTTAAAAATATTTTAATAATTTTTTTAATAAACTAATAATCAAAACTATTTTACGCACTTTGTGATAATTTGATACTTAATAAGAAATGTAAGATTTTGTTTTGAACACATCATCATTCTTTACTATTAATTTATTATTGTCTTTTTGAGAATTTATTGACTAGTCTCCATCTGACTAGTATTGTTTTTCTTGATATTTTGATAACAGTAGTGATTATCTATAATTATTTAATGATTCAAACAAGTTTAATTAGATAAAACCATTATTCTACTTATAAATATTTATTGATTAAAATAAATACAGAAAACTATTTTTGGAAAATTTACTAAGTAGATTAATCATTATTTGATTACACCGTTTGTAGTAAATTTAAACAAGTATTTTAAATTTACTAAGTAGATAATTTAGATGTTTTATTATTGCATTGCTTATATTGGGAAATTATTTATTTAAAATACTTGTTTAAAGATACATATACCTTATTTGAGAGCAGACCATAGAAAGCTATTTTTATTGAAACATTCATAACTGATTTTATATTTTTTGTTAGAATGTGGAACTCCCAAAAATCTCCATCCTAGTCTATTTTGTAATTGATAAAAATCAAATTATATTTTTGCTAAATAAAAAATAGCTTGAAAATTTGCATTGTATTTAACATTTGATGACAATTGATTTCTTGATGCTTCAAACTAAATAGCATTAACTAAGATACAATCACTGGATATAGCCTTTGCTTAGAAGAAAAAATAGTTGAATTTATACTTTCAACAAATAAATTATAAGAGCATAGAATTGTATTCATTCAGCCCTGATCATTCATAATATAGCTTTTATCACTAACTCAGAAGCGTATGTCACTAATGCAGTTTGTGAAGTTCATCATTTCAGCCATTTCAGAGAAAATATTATTATTAGATTGTTTTTTAACAGATACTTATAATAAGAAATAATATCTCGCCTAGAATGACCATCATTCAACATTTGAACTCTGGCCGTATTAAATCAGAAGCTCAAATCAGCTATTTTACTGAAAATTTAATCTGATCAATTTTAGTATTTAATAAATGAACTTCATTTTATGTTCTCAGAAAAGTTTTAATTTTAATGAAAACCATTATGGTTAGGCTGGAAGCCCCATCAATGTTATGTGAAAGAATATTAATTAATGATAAATAACGGAAGGGGGTTAATTCAAAGGCTATTATTATCAGCAATTTAGTAATCTCATCATCATCAGTGCGGTTAATATTGGTTTTAGACCAAAAGGGGAAAATAGGAAAATAGGAATTTTTTTCATAATGAGCAAAAGTTTGTCTGAATTTGATCAATCTCATTGACTAAATGTTCAAAGGTCAGCTATATTCATATCCATGAACATACTCATTCTAAAATTCATTCATTGTATGACATAATTCAACCTTTATGACATTATGCAAACTTTCTAATAACGACTCACCGCAGTGATCTAATGTCAAGCCTGCTGATTGAAGGTTGACTTGGCTTAATCTGCTCCAGACATTCATGAAAACATGTAGTGACATTTTTCATAAAATATGCAAATACTTTGATCCTTGATAACCAAAACTGGTAATTTTATTTTTTATGTTAATAAAAAGGAGAGGTTAACAAGACGAGATTATTTCAATATAATTTTTAGTTTGGTGAACATTCGGTTGTTTGCATTAAATGATGCAGAGTTCTGCTCAAAATACCAATTGTTCTCTGTAATTTTATTAATAAGTGAAAGATAGATTAAGAGGGGAAGGCAAGAGGTTTGTAGTAAATGTAGACCTCAATGGGAGAGATAGAGAGAAAACTATAGAGAGAGAGAGAGGATATTTGAATAAATCAACGTTGCCTCGATGGAGAGAGATGGATTGAAATACTTCGAGAAAGAGTAGGCAGAGAGAGATAGAGACTTATAGAGAGAGAATATATAGAGAGAGACGCATAGACAGATAGATATAGATAGACACAGAGGTTACTAGATATAGAAATGAAAGGAGATAGAGATAGAGATAGAGATAGAGGGGGAGAGAAATAGGGAGAAAATTAGAGAGAGAAAGAGACAAGATGTTTGAAGTAATCAATGTAGACCTCAAAAGGAGAGGTATAAAGAGAATATTATACAGAGAGGAAATGAAGTAACTAATGTAGACCTCAATATGAGAGAGAGAGAGAGACAAGATGTTTGAAGTAATCAATGTAGACCTCAAAAGGAGAGGTATAAAGAGAATATTATACAGAGAGGAAAGATGTTTAAAGTAACTAATGTAGACCTCAATATATGAGAGAGAGAGAGAGACAAGATGTTTGAAGTAATCAATTTAGACCTCAATAGGGGAAATAGAATATTTTAGACACAAAGATTAAAGACAGAGTGCTTGAAGTAATAAATGTAGACCTCAATAGGGGAGGTAGACAGAGAATAGTTTAGAAGGAGAGATTGGAGAGAAAGACAAGATGTTTGAACTAATCAATGAAGACATCAATAGGGGAGATAGAATATTATAGAGGAGAGATTAGAGCGAGAGAGACAAGGTGTTTGAAGTTGTAATTGTAGACCCCAATAAGAGGTAAAGAGAGAATATTATAGAAAGAGACCATTATAGAGAGAGTCCCCAAATGTTTGAAGTAATAAATGTAGACCTAAATAGGAAAGGTAGATAAACAATAATTTAGAGAGAGAAAATTATAGAGAGAGTCACAAGATGTTTGAAGTAATAAGTGTAGACCTCAATAGAAAAGGTACAGAGACAATATTTTAGAGAGAGAACATTATAGAGAGAGAGTCACAAGATGTTTGAAGCAATACGTGTAGAGCTCAATTGGAGAGGTAGATAGAAAATAATTTAGAGAGAGAACATTATAGCGAGAGTCACAAGATATTTGAAGTAATAAGTGTAGACCTCAATTGAAGAGGTAGATAGAAAATATTTTAGAGAGAGAATATTATAGAGAGAGAGTCAAAAGATGTTTTAAGTAATAAGTGTGAACCTCAATTGGAGAGGTAGATAGAAAATATTTTAGAGAGAGAATATTATAGAGAGAGAGTCCCAAGATGTTTGAAGTACTAAATGTAGACCTCAATAGGAAAGATCCAGAAGATTTTGGAGAGAGAGTCACAAGATGTTCGAAGTACTAAATGTAGACCTCAATAGGATAGAGAGGAGTGTAGAGAGACAAGTGCTTGAAGTAATGTAGACCTCAATAGGGGAGAGAGAGGAGTGTAGAGAGTGATGGATATTAGGTGGCTGTCAAGCCAATCACACAACCATGTTTATTTAAGTTCATTGAATAAAATATTTATGTTCATTATTATATGTGTGATATTTATAATTTAGTCAATGAATACATGTGATGACTTAGTGAATTATGATGAGATCATAATACAATGATCACTAGTCTTTAAACATGTATTATAAATATTCCTATTCGATAGATATTCGAGATGGACATCGAATTATCCGGATAGAATAGCACTAGTTGATCTTACTTATACGATAAGTATAGCGGATCTTGTGGCTATTAGTGTGGTGACACTAAAGATAGATAGTGGATGCTCTTTAGAGAAAGAGTTCACTGAATTGATCCATACGAATCCCTAAATTGTATTACACCTAAACGTCAATCAGGTTAATACATGTCATGGTTATATAAGTGATCCACTAACCTGACACCAAGGACATCTTGTGAATGGACGACTACATTTTGACTACGACTTACGAGCCTCTAATCATGGCATTCAAACAAGTCATAGCTCGGATGTAGTAAGAAGCTCATGGAGATGATTGAGTGGTCAAGATGGGATCATCTGCCCTTGGTATAAGAGGATATCGACTCAAGGAAGACGATGCAGAAAAATCCCTAGCTAGGATAGTAAGGATATTGGAGAAGGTGTTCTCCAATGATCCCCGTTACGCATTAGTACTAATCGAATGACAGATTAGGGTTTAATGATAAACCATATCGTAAGTTATTCGAGAGTCCCCCACAGATGATGGATTATACATATATGGTAGCCAATGACACTAAAAGTTCCATGAGAGAGTTCGACACTACTTGGTATCTTCTCGTGAACGAGGTGTACCTTGGCACCCCATGGGCTGGAAACTTAACCTATCGATTGGGTTAAATCATTCCCTATTTAATTAATCTATATTTTGATATATTTAATTAATAAGGTTGGTCAATAAATGTTATTGGGCCACTAAAGTTATTAACTAGAATGATACATGGGCCTAGAGGGTCACACGCATAAGGTCATAAGGGCATTTGGTGGATATATTTACTTTTAGGGTTTTTGAGACAAACCTTAAGTGAAATATAAAGAGTTAAATGGCTCTCATTTTAACCACCCATGCAAGTCAGATTTGAAAGCCCCTTCCCTTCTTCATTCTCTACATTACTACTCAAGCAAGGAGAGAGTCTCCAAGGAGAGTTGAACAAGAAGAGGTGGAGATCCACGCATCGAGTGATCGCATGGATACTTCAAGAGCCCGGTCGCATGAACGGATTTGGAACAATCTCAAAGAGAGCATGTCAAGGGTGGAATAAGTTCTCCAAAAAGGTACATTCGATGTTTGATTTTAAAGATCGACACGCTTTCGCTTCCATGGGAACATGTTTTCCATGGACAAACCAAGGCACTGAACCCAACAAAGAGACAATATGTTTGAAGAAATAAATGTAGACCTCAATAGGAGAGATAGGGAAAGAATATTTTAGACAGAGATTATAGAGAACAATTCACTTAAAGTAAATGTATCCCCAAGAGGAGAGCGAGAGGATAATTTAGAGAGAGATTAGAGAGAGAGAAATGTATATATAGTAATAAATGTAACCTCAAAAGGAGAGCGAGAATATTTTAGAGAGAGATCAGATAGAACAATATATTTGAAGTAATAAATGTAGCCTCAAGAAGAGAGAGAGAATATTTTAGAGAGATATTAAAGAGAGAGTGCAATATTTTTGAAGTAATAAATGTAGCCTCTAGAAGAGAGAGAGAGAGAGAATATTTTAGAGAGAGAGCACTATATTTGAAGTAATAAATGTAGCCTCAAGAAGAGAGAGAGAGAATATTTTAGAGAGATATTAAAGAGAGAGTGCAATATTTTTGAAGTAATAAATGTAGCCTCTAGAAGAGAGAGAGAGAGAGAATATTTTAGAGAGAGATTGGAGAGAGAGCAATATATTTGAAGTAATAAATGTAGCCTCAAGAAGAGAGAGAGAGAATATTTTAGAGAGAGATTGGAGAGAGAGCAATTTATTTGAAGTAATAAATGTAGCCTCAAGAAGAGAGAGAGAGAGAGAATATTTTAGAGAGAGATTGGAGAGAGAGCAATATATTTGAAGCAATAAATGTAGCCTCAGGAGGAGGGAGAGAGATTAGGTGTTTGGAGGCATCAGGGATCGGGTCGGATCTTATCGTTCGAATCTCGATCGAAAGATTTGAACGAACAACTGCCAATTCGAACTGATCTCTTTGTATCTTTCGATTGAACACACCCTTTTTCGTATTTGATCGAAACTTTCAAACGAAAATTTTGTTTTGTTTGTGTTCGATCAGCCATTTGTTCTAGCGGCTCCTGCGACCGCCAGCGACTTTCTCTTTGGCAGTCATAGGCGCTGGTGATCGCCGGGCGGCGCTGGCCCGTGGCTGGCTGCTGGCCGGCGTTGGGCGGCCGTTGGCCGACACTGAGCGGCCGCTGGGTGCAACTGGGTGGCGATGGCCGCCGCTGGCGCCGATGGATTCAAACATTCGATCCGATCCAATTAGAACAATGTGTTCGAATCAGATCGTATTTGAACATTCGATCCGAACAGCCATATTGTTTGAACAATACGATCCGAACAGACGCGCAGATCGTGTTTGGATTGGATCTGAACTGGAGAGATCGGTGTTCGGATATGATCGTTCAAATGCCCGATCCGATCGAACATTCGAACGATCTGTCCGAATCCCCGGTCCCTAGGTGTTTGAAATAATAAATGTAGACCTCAATAGGGAAGGTAGAGAGAACGAATTTCAGAAAGAGATTAGAGAGAGACTAGGTGTTTGAAGTAATAAATGTAGACCTCAGTAGGGGAGGTAGATAGAAAATATTTTAGAGAGAGAACAATATATATTGAGAGAGAGAGTCACAAGATGTTTGAAGTACTAAATGTAAACCTCAGTAGGTAGAAAATACTTTAGAGAGAGAACAATATAGAGAGAGTCACAAGATGTTTGAAGAACTAAATGTAGACCTCAATAGGAGAGATAGAGAGAAGGTTACTAAATAGAAGAGATAGAGAGAGAACATTTTAGAGAGAACATTGTAGAGAGAACATTGTAGAGAGAGAACATTAGAGAGAGAGACAACTAGAGAGAGAGAGAGCTATGGGGAGTGGAGAGGATCAGCGGGAGGAGCAGCAGGAAAGGGACGGAGAAGAGACTGCGGTGGCACAAGGCCGCGAGGAAGAAGACAGACATCGATTCCCTGCGCACCCTTCAAAGGGTTCTTCCGCAGCGATTTTCGTGGCCGTGGATCATCTCTTCGTTGTTATTTTCTTCGGCTTCCTGGCGTTCTTCCTTCGCCAGATCTGGCGCTCTGTGATTGGTAGCTGAGATGACATCCACGGTTTTTTTTTTCTCAGTTTATATTGGTTGATGAATTTTATAATTGCTTGATTCCGTTCATTTCAATGCTTGATCGGCATCCGTGCTGCAAAGTTCTGGAAAAGAATCCGTCAAATTATGTCGCCATTTTCTCGTTTTTTTAATTTCTACCTGTTCATTTGTTTATTCTTTGCCAGATCTGGCGAGATGCGATTCTCGGCTGATGATTCGGACCATGTTTTGCCCTACTTTTTCTTGGTTTCAATGGATCATATTTATTCTGAGTGTGATTGTTACTTCATTCGATGGTTTATCATTGATCCATCATTCAGACTTGTGACTTTGCATAAATAATTAGTATCAAAAGGATACAAATTTCTATCCGTTCACTCCTGAAACTTTAAACTCCGGATTATCTGTTCAACAGATTTTTAAATATGTCTGTTGGGAGCTAAAGATTTGAATTGATACACATTTTTGTGTGTTCACTCCTGAAACTTTGAACCCCATTCCTGAGATTTTGAACTCCGGATTATCTGTAAACATATTTTTAAATCTGTAACTTACGAGATTTTCTTCAAAAAAAAAAATCTGTGACTTTAAAATGATACACATTTTTGTGTGTTCACTCCTGAAACTTTGAACTCCCCTCCCGAGACATTGAACTCCGGTTTATCTGTTAAACAGATTTTTAAATATCTGTTGGGAGCTAAAGATTTGAATCGATACACATTTTTGTCTGTTCACTCCTGAAACTTTGAACTCCACTCCTGAGATTTTGAACTCCGGATTATCTGTAAACATATTTTTAAATCTGTAACTTACGAGATTTTCCTCAAAAAAAAAAATCTGTAACTTTGGAGATAAAGATTGAAGCTTGATCTCGTTTCTGGGTCATCCTGGTTCAATAAATCTTGTTTACTCTTTAATGTTCAGGAAACTCAAGATCAATGCAGGGGAATCATAACTTTGTCACTGTGCGAACTACTGTTGATTTCTATTTAAAATTTGAACCTATTTTTATTGTTTTGAAATGGACCATTGATGGTTTATGACTCCAATAATGATTAAAGTAAATGGTTCTGTTCAAGGAAGGTTTGGTGAAATTCGTATAAGAATACATTTAATCGAAGTGTTGCGTTAAATATTTGGTTTCTTTCTCTTAATCTCTTGACTTGATGTTGTGATATCTTATTACTGACTCGTATTTTCACCTTTTTGTGGATTTAAACTTAGTGGGATTTGCATTGGCTTGGACATCATGATAAGACGAATGACGAGAAGGATAACAAGATACAGAAAAGAGAAATTAAAATAAATAATGCAATTTTATATACTTTCTTCTCCTTTAATATTCTTCTCCTTTGATCTCTAATCATTCTCAATTTGCAAGGCCTGAAATGGCCACTCCTAAGGGTATGTGCTCTTCTAACGGTTTTTTCTGTAGAAAGCTTGAGCTGTGATAAAAAGTGTTTGGCCAAACCCAAAAAGAGGTTGATCCACTTCATTAACGAAGCGAATGATCTACACATCACAGGAACAAGAAGAACAACTATCTCGCTCTTTCCTTTCTTCAGTGCTGACCTTTTCTTTACAAGGGATGGTTTTAGGGTGTATAATAGCCTTTTTTTAGGATGCCAAGGAACTATTTCTACATCGAATTAGTTATAGATGGGCCTGATTTATTTAATTGTTGAATCTCCTGATTCTTTGGTTGGACGGGCCCTCATGCCATATGTCACCATTAGGGATCGCCCGTCCCGATACCGGTATCGGATTACAGTATTGGGACGGATGCGGTACTGGATGTCGAAAATTAAATTTTTGGTATCTGTTTTTTCCGATATCCAGATATTGGACATCGGTTGCTACAATACTGATATCCGATATTGGTATTCGTCTCAATGTCGTCATCCGCCCCTCTGTCTCTCTGGGAGGATGACGATATCAGATATCGGACTTGAATATCGGATTTCAATATCCAACTTAGAAAGGTTGATATAAATATATTTTAATCATCATAGTGCATCAGTTTGGAGAGGATATACTTGGGCCAGCAGTTTAACAGTGGGCTTTCTAAATTTATGTTTACATAAAGTCAAAGTAAAGAAAGAAGAAGTTTGGAAAAAAGGATTAGCATCATCTTCGGAACTAGGTGCAGAATGAATTTTGTTTAGGAGCGGGATCTGCCCAAACCTGTGGTGGTACAGAAGGCACAGACTCTGCGACTTCCGTACCTCAGAGAAAGAAAGCCGCCAACCATCACTAACAATATGTATGTTAAATTAATAAAAGGCGGGACTTGAGGAGCGTTTAGGAGTTTAATATATACCTCTCAAACCTTTTGTTTTCTTCATATGGGATAACAGGATTTGGAATTTAACATTAAAATCTGAATCCTTTTGTCCCATATGGAAGAAAACAGAAATTTTGAGCAGTATGTATTGAACGTGATAGTAATATCTTAAATATATAATTATTACATCCTAAATTAGGTAATAATATAGTAATCATATGTTAAAATATTATTAAATTATTTAATGTATATCCTATCTCGTTCTACATCTAGAGCTCAAAATTTATTTTTTCTTCCATATGGGACAATAGGATTTGGTGTTTAATGTTAAACTCCGAATCCTGTTATCCCATAGGGAAGAAAATAAAAAGTTTGAAAGGTATAAATTGAACGAGTTAGAATATATACTAAAAACATGTTATTTAGAATATTATTTTTTTCGGTGGATACCGGTTCCGATATCCGGTTATCAAAATCTGATATCCGGATACTGGTTCCGATAGCCAGAGATCAAAATCCAATATCTGGTATTCAATATTTGTCTCGTCCTCACCCATATGATATCCGTCTTCGATATCTGTCTACTCCTAAAGGACAGATATCGTCTGATATCCAATATCCGTTATCAGACACCGTCCCATTTTTTTACGAATATCGGATATCATATGTTCGATACCATCTCATTTGCCCACTTGGTAGGCCTTGTTAGTGTACTTGGCATATGTCAGTAGCCTTCTCCTAGGTCCATGTAGTCTCCTGACATACTAGTCTATGTGGCAGAATCTCATTGGTCCACATGGCAACACTATTGTTCCATGCACTCAAGCTTCTTGAATATGTCAATCTCTTCGTTTGAATATATTTGGACCTATTACCTGAACATATTGACTCAAAACTAGTGATCCAATGGATAATTTTACATCAAGCCATTGTAATATGAAATAAATCAGGCCCACGTACAAAAAAATACTTGTAATATGCTAAAATACATATAATACTAGATATATAGAATGCAATGAACCCTAAATGATGCATCCAAGAATGTACCAAATACACATTAACATTGCTACTCTATGCAGTTCGTTTGGAGGCTTTAACTTTTTGCACTCTATCTAATTTATACTTATTGGAAACAATGCAATCCCTAGATATACTTAGGAAAGGATAAAGATGCTCAGAAGGTTATAGGCTTTGGAATGTGATTAAGATGACCTTGAGGAGAGCATTTGACATTTGCTCAGAAGGTATTTTGAACATGTGACAGTAACATCGATAAATTATGTATGTGGCCTGAGAGAGCATCATTGAGAACAATTTAAAGACAACAAAGTAAGTACAAAATTTTATTTGATGAAACAACTGCATATTTTGTATATTGCTACGTGTAAATGAGCTTAAGTGATTGTCATGTCGTACTGGTGTAATTGTTTTGTGGCATATAGTGACTATCACCCACCAGACTGTGACAATGAGACTTTAGATCATTATTTGATGACTCAAAGTCTCCGAAATCTGTCCTTTGTTAGTATCTGGCTGAAAGATCATTCCACCGGCCCCGGGTGGTCTTCATATTTTTTTTCAAAAAAATCTGGCTGAAAGATCATAACAAGAGGAATGAATCTGGTTGACGGTACTCCTAAAGCACTATAAAATAAGTTATCTATTTTTTTTCCTCTTTCACTTGTATAAATTATTTAGCTGTTTAAATTAGATTCAAGCATTGAAGTGAATAAATATCTCTAGAGTCACCTACTGCATACTCTCTTAGTTCTGTAGACGAAAAAACATTGAAAATAAAAGTAGCTCAATATTGGAGAATAATATAAATGAACTGATGGAACCAAAATTTACTCATTTTCTTAGTTTCAAAATATAATCCCAAGTGTTATTCCTCACCTTGGTACTTTTGAAAAATAATAATCGAAACACAGTTAAAAAAATCCACCTATTATATCACATAGCAATAAAAAAGGAAGTGGATACTTCAACCTGCCTCATTCTTCTCCCAAAGATCAAACAAAAGCATAAAAGAGAAATCATAAATTTTAGTCCATGCAAACCAAGGCTAGTCACAAGTAGAAATGTCATCACTACAATTTTTTAAAATGATTAAAGTTTGATAAATTGAAAGGATAAGGCATGATAATAAAATATTTGATATTTTAAGCTCATGCATCAATGTAATTAATTTATTTTTTAAATTATTTGATTTCTCTCTTCATCGAAATCATTATGTGTTATTAAAGTCTTTTATTTACCCTTGATGTTATCCATTTAAGAATATATAATTGTAAGAATCATATGTATCTTCATTCATATTGAGCTAACTTTACTCAACCAAAAGAATTAGGATAAAAGTACTAAATCCATTACATAATAAACTTTAACATTTTATTTTGACTTTTCCCTCAAAAACATTTAAATCAAATAGCCAACACATTTCAATTCAGTTCGATACCCTATTTGATTTTTTACGCTTATGAAACATGCACCCAAATTATATATAAGAAAAAAATAAAAAATAAAAACATTTTATTAACTAAAAATCATAACTTAATCAGACCCATTTAATATTAAGTCGAAAGATTCTAAACTAATCATAATATAGCTATTATTTTATTTGTTAAATATCTTGGTTTATTTATGTAAAAAATATCTAAAATAGATAAATAGGAAATTTTATTATATTTAATTGTGTTTTTGTAAAATTGAACTGAATTTATTGCCATTCTGAAATCAGTTCTTTAAAAAATTAGCTTTGGAATTTATAATATTAAACTTATCTGTGATTTAAAATTCAGCAATTTATTTTTGGGATGAATTCTAAACTTTCTGGAGGAGATTTTGGAAACTTAGAAATTTTTAATTTCATCCGAAATTATAGAATAAAGCATTCTTTCATAGCTATATATAATCCATTTAATCTCCAAAATAGCAGGAAAACTTTTATGGTCATTTAATTTCGTAGAAGAATACTTAAATTATTCCAGAAGTGTCTTTTCACTTATATAAGAAATTTTCAATTTTATAGTTTCTATTTTTCTTCACATGCAGTGAATTAGTTTTTTCCATGTTATTATTTTTCAATGAAAAAAATGTTATTAATGATGCATAAACCTTTGAACTAGAGTAGACAAAACCTCAAACCTGTTATGAAACTAGTATTTTACGTACTAACTACCCCATTCTCCCAGATTAGAATTTATCGATATATGAGACATCACTCTGTATTATCTAGAGACTAGTTTAATTTGTTTCAACTTAGAGTCCATTTAAAGATAAATAACTATGCCCTTTTAATATGATCTATACATAAAAGCAAATCTAGAATTTTGAAATTCATCTGATTTATCCCCTCTAAGATGAATTTAAAAACTTTGAGGTTATAAAGTTGATATTGATCAAATTTTATTTATAAGATAACATATTAGCTCTATTTTCGTACTGAATTTCTTCACGAATGTAATTCACCCCTTCATTAATTATTGAGTGATTTAGAATCCAGCTGTTGTGATGACATTTATTTTTTTCAGTAATTTAGCTGAGAAATATTGCTTGCTAAATGTTGTAGTTAATTAGACTAACTTGTGTCTATAGTTAACTCAAGTAAACTTTAAATATGAGTACAGTGGAACATTACATTCCCAAAATTTGGTGATAAATGATAACAATTAATTGAATGATGCATCTAAAGATGTCACATGATATTCATAGTTCTAAAAAATCACCAACTTCCACGTGTCTTGTCTCAATAAAGTGATATGTTTTTTGATGAATTGATTTCTTGTAACTTTACAATCAACGTGCCAGGCCAAAATTTGTCCCAAATTCTCATGTCTTCTGAAAAATTTTGGGTAACTTGGTAAATTACTTTTTCCCCTCTTGTTCACAAAAATACCATAAACTGATAAAATTAGTTAATTAAAACAAAATTAAATATCCCTCATTTGAAATTTTAGAACAAAAATTTCATCAAATATTATTCAGCTAATTATGTATTGGTCATGTCACATTATGGTCAATTAAATAGTAAAAATAGTATACTAAATTTTCTAGAGGTATATGTGAAGTGTGTGATAGAAATATATGTGGCCGGTAAGCCAATCACACATTCCACATCTCATTACATGTTCATAAATAGAACATAGTCATTATAAGGCATGTGTGATGCTTATAATGAAGTCCATGAATACATGATTGAACTTAGTGAATTATGATGAGATCATAATACGGAGATCATTAGTCTTTAAGCATGTGTTCTAAACATTCCTATTCAAAGGATAAACGAGAAGGACATCGAAGTATCCAGATAGAATAGCACTATCTAGCCTCACTCATATGATGAGTATGGCCATTCCCGTAGCCATTATTGTGGAGACACGAATGATAGATAGTGGGTGCTCTTTAGTGGAAAGAGTTCACTGAATTGTTCCGTACAAATCCCTGAATGGTATTATACCTAACTATCAATCAGGTTGATTCACATCATAATTGTGTAAGTGGTACTTAGACCTGATACACCAAAAACTTCTTATAGAAGGACAATTGTATTTTGGCTATGGCCAATGAATCTCTAATCATGGGATTCTAAACGGTCTTAGTTCGGGTACAACAAGAATTTCACGAAGATGATTGAGTGGTCAAGATGGGATCGTCCACCCTTAGTATAAGTGGTGACAGCTCAAGGAAGACGATGCAATGAAGTCCTTGGCCAAGGTAGTGAAATATCGGAGAAGAGTTCTCCGATGATTTTCGAATGCATCAGTACTAACTCAGATGACCGATTAGAGTTTGACAATTGACCATACCCCAAGTCATCCAAGGAGCGTCAAGTGGATGAGGGATTATACGTACACGGTAACCGATGATGAACAAGTTCCATGAGTGAGTCGATACACACTCCTTTGTATCTTCTAGAACATGAGGTGTAGCTTGGCACTCCACGTGCTGGAGTCTCGACCTATCGATTGGGTCAAATAGATCTGACATTAATTAATCTATATGATGATATATTTAATTAATTTATAAGGCCAATAAAGGTTATTGGGCCATTGGAGTCGTTAACTAGACTGATACATGGGCCTAGAGGGTCACACGCAAATGGTCTTTTGGACGTCGGAAGATATACTTACGTTATGGGGATTTTTATGAAAAATACCCACTTAGTATAAATAGGGAAAGGCCCTGAAAAAAATTCACCCAGGCCAAAATTCTTTAGGGACCTTACTCTTCTTCTCCATTCTCCTACACCTCTCTCCATGCCCGATGCGATCGAAACGGCATGACAACGACAGTGGAGGTAGAACAGGGATCGTCAAGGAGGAGGAGATTCAACGTGCTGAGGATTGCGTGGATACATCTAGAGGCTGCACACATGAGCAGCTTGACTCGTCTTACTCCGCGATCCAAGAAATCACGGATGCAAGCCATGGAAAGGTACTTCGTTTCAATGGTTCTGTTGATGTCCTTTGATTCGTTCAAGTCTTCCACTGCGAATCATTTTGATTTTTTCATCCAAATCTAGGCCTCTAGAACCCAAAGGTATGTTCATAGAGTGTTTGGTTTAAAATAAACATCTATATGATATAGATGTTGACATGACTACACACATTTATTATCATGAAATATGAAACATTTATCATTCGATAAAAATAACATTTAAGATTCATGAATCAGGCAAATGATGCACACTAAAATAATACATTAGCTTAATGTGACATTTGAATGAACCATATTGACTAATTTCCCAAAATATTGATTATTTATATTTAAGTAGGCACTAGAATAGCCACATTTTTTATAGCATACAATGTGAGTCCTATGGAATGTAAGAGTTTGGGAATCATGAATTATCGAACAATACTTAGTATTTCATAATACTATCGTTACAAATTAGACATAATAAGTACATGTAAGTGCTAGGTGTTGAAGCTAGATGAACATAAGGATTTCATGCAACGGAATACTTAAACAGAATCATAACAACATCAATAAAATATTGATGTTGTTAAATAACCCCGTCACATATCACATCCATGATTTATTGGATACTCGAGAGAGATGAGTAGAGCTGCTCATGCGTGCAACCTCTAGATGTATCCACATGGTCGATGTCACAAGTTCCGTTAACCCTCCATCGTCGTCGTTACAACATCCCGATCACATCAGGAGTGGAGTGGAGCGATTGGGAGAAGGGAGAAGAAGGGGAAGGACCCTGAATAATTCTGTCCTAGGTGAATTTCGTTTAGGGCCTTCACCTATTTATAATAATTGGATATTTTCTTAATACTCCCAAAACTTAAGTATATATTCCGACATCCAAAAGACCATTTGCATGTGACCCTCTAGGCCGATGTATCAATATAGTTAACGACTCTAGCAGCCTAATAACCTCTATGACATTAAAATTAATTAACTACATCATCATCTAGATTAATTAATGTCAGATCAATTGAAACCAATCGATAGGTTGAGTATCCAACTGTGTAGTGCCATGCTACACCTCGTGCTATATAAGATATAAATGAGTGTGTATCAATTCACTCATGGAACTTGTTTATCATCATTTACTATATACATATAGTCCCTTGTCCACTAGACACTTTTAAGATGACTTAGGGTACGGTCAATTGTGAAACCCTTATTGGTCATCCGAGTTAGTACTAATGCACTTGTAAATAGACAGAGAACTCATTTATGATATTCCATTGCCTTGACGAAGGACTTCATCACATCTTTTTCTGTTAGCTGTCTTCGCTTTTACCAAGGGTGGATGATCTCATCTTGACCACTCAATCATCTTCGTGAACTTTTTTATGCGCTTGAACTAATACTCTATAAAATCCTATGATTAGAGACTCGTAGTCATAGTCAAAATACAACTGTCCATCCACAATACATCTTTGGTCTCTCAAGTCTAAGAACCACTTACACGACCGTGACATGAATCAACCTGTTGACAATTTGGTATAACATCATTCAGAGATTCATACATATCAATTCAGTGAACTCTTTCTACTAAAGAGCACCCAATAAATATCGTTAGTGTCTCCACATTAATGGCTACGCCACCGACCATACTCATCATATGAGTGAGGATAGATAGTGTTATTCTACCCAGATACTTCCGTGTCCTTTTAAAGTTTCCTTTGGATATGAATATTTAGAATACATGCTTAAAGACTGGTAATATTGGTTTTAAGATCTCATCCTAATTCACTAAGTCTGATCATGCATTCATGGACTTCATTATAAGCATCAAATGTGCATTATAATGAATGTGTTCTATAAATAAATATGGAATGAGATATCGAATGTTTGATTGGCTTGTCCGCCACATATATTTCCATCAAAAAGTTCAAAAAGATAAACTCATTCAATATATCTCACAATTTGAATTTGATAGTTTATCAACATAGTATTCATAATACACTAGTACATAAAAAATGTCACTAGGAAACAGAGTCCAAATGACATTTTAATTAACAATAGTTTCTTGTACCTAAATTTGAAAATTCCAGAAAATCTCAACATACCAAAACACATTTACCAAAAATACAAGATGTCTGATGACCCTCGCATTTTAAGACGTAAACCAAATAACTGCAATGCTGAATACAATCCCCCCCAAAAAAAAATTCCTTACTGAGTAGCCATTTTTGAAGGTTTTAAAAAGCAACATCCTTATTGAAACTAAGAAGGCACACTCTTCACCGAGTTGAACGGGAGTTTGAGTGAGTCTTCAGTCTTTCTTACTTTTGCATATTTTTAGAGTAAGTAACTCAAAATGTGGTTTGGAAGAAATATTTTTATGTTATTTAATCATACTAAATGACTAATAAGTTAAAATATTGATATCCTATATTGTAAGCCTATCTAGAAAGTATAGATTTCTCACTCAGCTCTTTAGTAAACAATTTTACATTCTAATTTCTAAGTATTTTGACCTTTTAGGAAATAAGTACGAGATCTTGTTGGGTTTCAATTCCATTTTGAAAAACTGGAAGATAATTCATGGGGACAAAATTAAAAAATAATCGTTTTGAACCTTTAAAAAACTATAAATGCTGATTAAATCATAATGCATGCATCCAAATGACTTGTAACAATCTACATAAATCTCAACTCTATAAAGATGCACATGGCCCTTAAGCATCCTCGTATTCTAATCAATAAGGATTCTCATCACTTCATGATGACTTTTCTTATTTCTCTAGTTGCCCTAGGAGGGAATTCTGCCCAAAGGATACTGTCATGGAAATATTTTGTTTCGACTTCCTTCATTTTACACATAATAACAATTATTGATTAAAATCCTTTTTACTATATTATATCCTTTGGCATCCAAAAACCTTATGCATGTGACCCTTTATGCTCATGTAATAGTCTGATTAAGGATATCAATGAGCTCAAGAGCTCATTATAGGCTAACTCAATTAATTAACTTTGTAAGAAATATAGATTAATAAGTCAAGGATTGATTTATCCTAGTTCAGAGGTTGAGTTACTAAAACATGAGTTGTCAAGCTACATGACACATTCTAGATGGTAAAAAAGAGTTCGACAATACTTTCATGAGATATTATTTCATCAGATCCTCTGTATGTGTAATCCACCATTCATGTGACACTGCTTGCATGACACAAGTCATAGTCAACTGTGAAAACTTAATCATTCATCCTAGTAATGATCGATACGTTGACAAATCATTAGAAAACTCTTTTTTTGATAGTTCCAATACCTTGGCCAACAACTTCATCACATTGTCTTCCTTGAACTATCTCCTCTTAGTTTGATGGCCAATGGTACCATCTTGATCACACAATCACTTTCATGGTCTTATTTCTCAATCCAAGCTAATACTATTTAGAATTCTGTGATTATTGTCTCATAGGTCTTGGCCAATAAACACTCCCCCATCCAAAATAGGCTTTTGGTGTCTCAGGTCTAAGTAGAACTTAGACGACCGTGAGATGAAACAAACCTATTTGACATTTACGTATAAAAAATAGAAGGATTCATACATGTCAATTAAATGGACTCTTTCACGAAGAGTATCCTCTATATATCCTTACCGTCTTCCAAAAAATGGTTATATTTTGTTATTATTTGGTAGCTTATGAGTATGAAGGTTCAAGATACATGTTTAAAGTTGAACAATTACCGTATTGTGTTCTCATAAAAATTCATTTATGATTGTATATTAAAGATGAGATTGTCTCCCTCAATATTAAAGATGAGATTGTCTCCCTCAATATTAAATGAGATTGGCTCAAGGAAGAAGATGCCAATGAAATCCCTACCCATAGTAGTAGAAATATTGCAGAAATTATTCTCTAATGATTTCTCCACACATTAATACTAACACAAATGAATTATAAGGGTTCAATGGTGAACCATACCATAAGCTGTGTAGGAGTCTCGTGTGAATGAAGGATTATACATGCACAATAACAGATGAAAGTAAAGATTCCAAAAGAGAGTTGACATACTCCTTTGTATCTTGCCATGAGGTGTAACTTGGCAACCCACTAGTGACGAGTTAACTAATTGATTGGGTTGAATTGACCATCGATTAATCCACATATTGATGTAGTTAAACTAATAGTTTTTATTGGGCTATTGAAAATTTTAACTAGACTGATACATGGTCGATATGCTCTAAGTTTGGGGCCATTTGTTTAAGGTTACCAAGAACAGAAATTTATAAAAAATTTCCTAAGGACTTTTATGAAAATTTCTCAGATAAAATAAATAGAAAGGGCACCCTCATTGGATACCCAGGCAAGTCAATTTGACTGCCCTCCTCTTTACCCATGGGTTGCTTCCATGGCGACTAGATGGGGAGGGAATCAGAAATCAAATTCCCATAGCTCGAGGAAGGAAGATGAAAGCATGAACTCTGAATATTGTGTGGATAGGTTTTTACAGGATAGATATGCCCTCAATTTATAAACCAAGAAATAATGGATTTGATCTATTTAAAGGTGATGCTTTTGGTTCCATCTCTGCTTTATTTTTCATATCTATCTTCGATTCGATATTATACATTACAATCAAGTTCAAATGAAGTCAATTAAAAGCACAAAATCCTGAAATTGTTTGAGTGAGATCAAGTTCACAAAGGGATACCTTAATTGGGCAAACAATCCTATTTTTATAATGCTCAGTATCCTGCAAAGGGAGATATCAACAAATTCAAAATTAACAATAATTTAGGTATAAAAGATAATTAATATGACACATATTAGTAACATATTTGGGGGTACTAAATAACCTATATCATGATAAGAGCGTTCGCCTAGATAACACCTTATATCAAATACTTCTACATATACTTCTTCTAATAAAGCTTCTTGACTTTAATTCATAGCTCTCCAATACCCCGTTTAATGGTTAAAGTTCATTCTAGAACTTTTTTTACAAATTAGATCACATAAGCCATTTTAAGCCCACTGAAAAAACTACTCTATTGGTAACCTATCATCTTTTCTTGAGTCCAAGAGGTGGGATGATATCTTGTACATGTCAACATAAAGTGCATTTTGATAGGCTACAAGCTCCATAATGATCTATTCAACATGTGTACAATAAACTAAAGAAGATCATATGAGAAGGAATAATAAAATAGATGAAGGTAAACGTTTACATGAATTCCTCAGTACACTAAAGAGACCTAGATATTTCATTTATTTATATAATCATAGAATGAGATGTTTAAAATTGAATATGTATATCACAATATGACAAAGGGTCATTTTAAATGGAATGAATTTTCATATTATAATATGGTTTTAGATTCTTAAAGATTTCAACTTAGTACACAAAATTTGGAGTGAGCAAAACATAGTGAAAATAACTGAATGAACTCAATTAATATAGATACATAAATTTCTATTTATCTGATAAATTTTGTTCAAGTTATAAACATACCTATAGTGGAAAATATTTCTAGTGGTAATAATCGTTAACTGGGGAACAACATGTCCGGGACGTGACGGGACAGATGACGATGCGTGACGAATAATGACGTGATGAAATGTTCGTCACATCACTGTCTCATCATGCATCCGAGGGTTTCTAAAAATTCTGTCATGTTCCCATCACGTCACCGTTGATCCCCGTTCCGTCACGTCACTGCCACCGTGACACCGTCACCGTCACCGGTGATGGAAATAATGTAATTTATTTTAGTAACTGCATTGAATCCATCGATTGGTCGAAGTTCAATGGGATCTGTAGAAATAAAGAAATGAAAATAAAATAACGGAGAAATTTAGAGGAAAGGAAGACGGCCAGCACAAATTTCATCTGGCGCTCTCTTTAGCCTGCCGCGGCGAGATCTCCTTTCTTTCTGCTTTCCTCCCCCTCCATTCTTCATCTCCAGCACATCTCTGCGTGTTCTATTTCTCTCTTCATCGCGGCGGATTGTGCCAGATCTCCAGGTGGTGGGATGTTGGTTCCTCTCTAATTCTCTATATAGTCTATGGGTAACTTCTGATTCACAAAATCTCTTCTCTTTCTTAGAGGAGGAGGAGTTGTGCTCTTCTTGGTTTGTCGTTTCCTCTACTGCTTGGAAATACCCTGTCATATAATTGCTTTGTAGCTCTGCTCCTGCTTGGATCTCTTTCTGCGTCTGCCGTAGAACCGTCGAAGTCCCCTAATCCATAGTAAAATGCATTAAAATTCCATCACGGTCATCATCCGTGACAGAGCTTTTGTCACATCATGTGTTCGGAGTATCCCGTTACCATCACATCACCGTCACGTACAGCCCGTCATGCATCACCGTCACCATCACGCCCATGCATTTCGTCACCGTCAACGTCACGTCATCCGTCATGTGTCAGTCACGGTGACGTGTGATGTGACGGATGACGTTTGACGATCCCTATCTTTAACTAAATTTGGAGTTGAAAATTATCAAGACTAATGTTAATATACATCTGAATTCAATCCTCAATTGACAAATCTAATAAAAACTGACTTTTGCTTCGCAGATCCTGTTGGGTTCTAGGGCCTTGATTTGGAGGAAACAAAATGATTCCTTGTAGTGGAAGACTTTGCATGTAATCTAAAACTACACCTATAAAATGATGAATCAAATCACCTAGGCATGGATTGCATGTGTTTTGTAGGATTCTCGAGTGAGTCCTGTTGAGCTGGTCATGTGTGCAGCCTCTATATGTACTCACAAAGCTGATGTCACACCAAATATCCTCCTTTAGTGATGAGCTCCGTTCAGACTATGTAATTGCCATTATGTGATCCCGATTGCATTGGGAATGGAGAGAAGCTAAGAGGAGAAAGGAGAAAAGACCAATTGCGTTTCACCCTTTGGGCCCATGAATCAGTCTAGGTACTGATTATAGTGACCAAATTTTCTTTATTCGCCTTCCAAAGTAATTAACTATATCATCATATAGATTAACTAATGTTTGATTGATTTAACCCAATCAATATATCGAGTCTCTAGCCCTAAGGGCCAGTTATGCAACCGTGACATGAATCAACCTAATCAATAGTTTGGTATAATTTCATTCAGGTATTCATATAGATCAATTTAATGAACTCTTCTTGCTAAAGAGCAGCCATTATCTATCATTAGTATGTCTGCACTATTGGCTTGGGGACGAACCATACTCATCATATGAGTGAGGATTGATAGTGTTATTCTATGTGGATACCTCAATGTCCTTCTCAAGTACCCTTTGAGAAGGAATATTTAGAACACATGCTTGAACAGTAGTGATCTCCATATTATCAAGCCATCCTAATTCACTAAATCCAATCATGTATTTATAGACTTCATTTTAAGTATCATGAAACATGAAATCTGTGATTGGTTTGATGACCACACATATTTCGATCAGTTATTTGACTAAGTCAATAGGTTTTGAGCATCATAGTATAGTTACAGAACTTCTGAACTAGTAACATCATCGTAAAATATGAAACAAGAAAATTTGGTTTATAATATGTATTTTTAGCTTAATATTTAGGTAAGAGGTTATCCAACTAATAATGTCTTTTTTAAGCTATAAAAATAGAAACTATGAGCATAAAGATTTGAATAGCAAAAATTTATTTATATGAGAGTCTTTATCTATTAAGTGACTAATGGATGAATATTTTTAATGTTCCATACTAGGATCAAAGGTTTTTCGACAAGAAATAAATTATTACCATTATATCTCTTTTTTATCGGAAGGATTGGGAATGAAAAAGAAGGGATCCAAACCAAAAACAAACAAACCGGGTGAATAAAGGTCCTTTAATCACAAAACAACAGAGATGCAAAAATTTGGACTAATATTGGTTTGTGTAATATTTTAAGTACCTTTTAATCTAAAATCCAGTTAAAAATCAATGGTATGTGAGTCAAAGGACAGGAGCTACCATGGGTTCTCCTAAAAAAGTACTAGATCAACCTTGATGCCCCTTGCAGAGCACCTCACATCCAACTACATTTAGATGAAATGATAAGGTTTCTGTCAGCCAATCAACTAACACACACATATGAGGGTGAACTGATGTTTCATAAGGTCTGCAAAAAATGAAGTCTATTGCAATGCAATATGAAAGGGGATGCATGCATTCATATGGACTCCAATTAGTCGCTCTTCCAATTGGAATCAGATAACTCAAATTGTGTTATTTAAAGTTCATGATGATAGACCCTATAACAGTCAGCCACACAGCCCATGCCTAAATTAGAACATAATAAATTATTTGTGATTGAGCCAACGTTTCAAGGAAATTAAGGCCATATGACTTAGCCCACAAATGAAGTGTGACCTATAAAGCCCACTTGGTAACCCATTTTCAATACTCCCACCACCCCATTTTCAATGCAATACACAGGAATAGACCATAAATATGAATATAAAACAACTTTGGTATACATTCCAACTAAAATAAAACATTTATCTGAAAAATAATCTGAAAATTCTGGAAATATTCCTACTAAATCTAGAACCATCCAAAATGTTCTGGAAAAATATTGGTGATCATTCTCATGCATCATATTATATATTTGATTATATAAATAAGCAACAATATGCTTCCTTTTGAATGCTATAAAACTGTGTACTATAAATGATAACACGAATATTAGACCAATTCAATAACTAAATGATGATAAATGACATTTTAGTGAATATTATAAATGTATAGAATGGGTGATGTATGATCATCTCATGGTTTAGGTCACATGAAAATTCTGTGATATTTACATGGTTTGATTTTCGTGCTTTAGGTTTGATAACATGAATTGTTCGTAGCTTAATATAATCATATTCACATGTTTATTTGTATTAAATTAATTACATATGCATGATATTAAGCTTAAAATGATTAAATAATTTTTATAATGATATTATGAATTTTATATATTTTTATGTATTTTAATATAATTTAATATATTTTTATATATTTTTATATATTTTTATGTATTTTAATGTATTTTAATGTATTTTAGAGATTTGTCTAACAGCAGATTCCGAAACAATACAATTTTCTGAGCCAGAATATGATTTTTATGGAATGTGTTGACATTATATTCAGAAACATATGATTTTTTAAGTCAAAATATATATTTATTTATTTTTGATACTTTACTTTATTTTATCTTTTTAGACCCTTTATTTTGTGACACCACGTATTGGGGTTTGGTTCGTCAAATGACTATGAATCAGGATTAAGTATAATGATTGGTGACAGCCAATCATTAAGTTCAGTAAATGATTAGCTGAAGCTAATCATTTAACTAAGTTATCATGGCATCACGATTAACGATGCCATAATGACATGAAACACTAACAAAATCACTTTTTGACTTATGCCAACATTAGTGATGTCACCTATAAGCTCAAACCGCAACTAAATTCAAGCATTTATTCATTAAGATATCTAATCCAACAAAAAATAAAAAGCAAATCCAAGACTGTCATTCATTTATGTCTAACTGAGTTATCTATCCATAAACACCAAAAATATATCGATAGCAACCGCATCTCTCCGTAGAAAAAATTTAGATAGTAGTCAAAGACCATGTGATGGGGACCATCTCGCCGTCAACATGGAGCAACGTCAACAGCCTCATCGAGCCACTCGAGCTGATGCCCGTGACTCATCGTTCAAGTACTCTGCTTGACGACACAGCACCACATGTCGCATTTTATCATTATTTTATCCATTGCAATTTCCTTTCAGATTGTGTACAAGGCCTATCGTGTTTTGGGCCTCGTCCTTTTTGAACAGTTTTTTTGTTGTTTTGAGATGGCCGCTCATCAAATGACAGTTCCCTCTAGTTATGGCCAATTGGGCATGCCTTCGACCCTATATAAAGGCCGACATGCCCAGGAGGACTGCTTAGGTGAAATTGAATCTGAATTGGAAAGTTTGAGTTTCTTCTAGTTCCTTCTTTCCTGTCATAGATAGTCTTGTAGTTAGATCATGGGACAATCGTGGCCACCTTCTCCACATGGAAATTCCGTGGATGTCGCCATTTCCCCATTGTGTAGCTGCTTGATCGTCTTCTTCCCATCAAGAATCGCCATTTGTTGATTGGTTGTTGCTTGAAGAAGTCGACCAAGAAGTCTTCTTGGAGAAATCTTGAAGCCGGGGATTCACCATTGCCCTCGTCGCTTGCGTAGCCAACAGATCGTCGCCCCTCCCTAGATGCCGTCGGTCTGTCACCCCGCCATCACCCTCTTCAACGTTCTTGGAACATTACCGCGCTGCCTCACGCACGACGCGACTTGTCCGTGTGCCCACGCCTGGACCAGCCGATTGCTCGCCTCTCGCCGCGCGCCCTTGTCCCACCGCGTGCGCCAGCGCCCATTGTGTGCCACCATTCTGCCTACACTTGCTAGACCCGCGCGTGCCGCTCCACCGCGTACGCGCCTGCGATTGTGGCATGCCGGTGGCCTGCCACGCCCGTGCCCACCGGGTGCCCACCCCTCTTCAGCACATCTGCCACATGCCAACCTCAGCCATGCGCACCTGCAACTACCACGCGCCAGCGCCCTACCGTACTGCGACCCCTGCGCGCCTGCCCTGTCACGCGCATCTACCGCACGCCCAAATTCTGTTGTGCGCTCTGCGCCTGCTATCGTCGGCACCCGCTGCGCACAAGCTCTGCCGGTGCCCAATGCCCTGTCCTGCACTACGCCTCGCCGGTGCCCTGCTCTCTGCTCAAATCTGACTTTACAGTCCTGCTGCGACATCGGCAAATACCGCCATCAGATTCTATCGCGGTTCCCCTACGTTCACAGATCAGTTATTTCTTTCAGTGCTGTTGAATTGCATTCTGTCCCTTTGAGAGTTAGGAATGTCCTTGACAATTTGAACATAGCTCTAACTAGTGAGATAGGAACTTTTCTTGTGGTAAAACACAAGTAGTTTATTGATGAGGATTGGACGTCGACGGGTAATTGATTTTACCTCTCATCTTATTGCATCTAATTGGTCCAAAGGGACATTGGGAAGTTGGCTGTGACTCAATCGACCTTCATCAGTTTAAATGATTGCTTGACCTTAATAGTTCATCTCTCTGTGCTTGTCATTTGGACTTAAAATCTGCATCATATCATTTTGCATAGTCCGTATGCGCTGTCTTCCTGTGTTGTAATATGTGCCATCGATCCCGGCCGATTACGTATTACATCACCATGTAAACCATATGCCCAGCATTAAACGATGTCGACTATGAGCTCAAACCACAACTCAATTCATGGCATTATGAACTAAGATAAACAATCCAGTGACAAATAAACAACAAATCTAACCAGTTCATAAGCACCAAAAGTATCTTAATGCCAGACACCTCTCACTGAATAAAAAAATACTCTGATATCTGACTGAGTGCCCACGAAAATGGCAAGCCCATCATTAAATAATGTCACCTATAAGCTCAAATCGCACCTTTATTCAAGCATTTATTAAGTAATCTATCTAATCCAACAAAAAATAGGACAACAAATCCAAGACTGTCTTTCATTTATGTCTCACTGAGTTATCCATCCAAAAACATCAATGTGTAAACATTATTCTTGGATCAGGGTAAGTTGTGACTGCTAGATAGAGGGGCAGACAGAATCCTTTTTTTCCTTTTTGTATTCTTAATCCCATTTAATGATCATCATTGATATACCTATTGAAATATCTTTAGATGGACTGATCCAATAAAAAATCGGATGGACACCTGCACCTTAATCAGCTCTACATAGACAGGGGAAGCATCAGACATGTCTACAACTCAAGTCATAGGGAATAAGTTTCAGATTGGGCGTGGTAAAAGCGTAAAGAAGTCTAGGAGAGAGAGAGAAAGAGAGTTAATTGTTTCATAAAAGTAAAATCAATTAACCTTATGTCATGAAATATTATACACGGTTACACCAAAATTGTTGTAAAAAATATTTTAGGTAAACTTTCACCTCTTATCAAAATAAACTACAGAAATTGAACTTCAGCATCTTAAGCCAAATTGTCTTAAAGAAAAATCAATTATCTCAGTATGAATTTTCAAGAACATATGAGCTCTCGTATTCATCTTTAACATGTCAGATGTCAAGCAAGCAACATATAAAATACTTGTTTATACTAACCAACAATAGGTTCATATTACCACTAATGTTTGGTTCATCGTATTCTTTATGAATATTAATGAATCATGGGAAACAAGATATTTTAAATTATATTAACAAATTTGAGGTAAGAAATTTGTTGTAAAAAATATTGGAGGTAAACTTTGACCTCTCATCAAAATAAATTACACCAATTGAATTTCAGCATCTTAAGCCAAATTGTCTTAAAGAAAAATAAATTATCTCAGTATGAATTTTAAAGAACATATGAGCTCTCGTATTCATCTTTAACATGTCAGATGTCAAGCAAGCTATATATAAAATACTTTTTTATACCAACCAACAATAGGTTCATATTACCACTTATGTTTGGTTCATCGTATTCTTTATGAATATTAATGAATCATGGGAAACAAGATATTTTAAGTTATATTAACAAATTATATAAAAAAATTAAACTTACTGATTCACATGTATACGTGAATGAGTGACCGTTTACCATGCCATAGATAACAGATAAATCAATCGGATACATTATGAGCAGTTAATATTAGTATCTAGGAAACATGGATATCAATTCGACAAACAAGGACCTCGAGCTCCATTCTTAACAAAATGTGCGAGGGACAGGAATTCTAAGTTCTCATACGCTATTCTTAAATCTCACAAACAAGGCATTTGTATGATATATATGTAATTACATAAATAAAGGTAATATAAAGTTAAGATATCAGGTAAATGTTGGGCTGAATATGCTTTAAGATGGTAGCCCTCTTTTCCAATGACTATACAACGAACAGAAATTATGATGCAATTGAACCATTAGATGAGATTTTTCAGGACCCACATAAAGAAAAAATTGGTGGTTTAATATTTCCATTTGGTACAAGAAGGATAATAATAATAAATTTAAAATGGATTTTAACATTATCTGCCAAATCAATAAGGAAACTAGTAGGTTCCATCAACCAATCTTATGGAAAAATGGTAGACTAGAAAAACGCCAAGAGAATCCAACCAATCTTATGGAAAAATGGTGAGACTAGGAGAGTGCTCAGAGAATCCAAAAAAAAGTTTACAAAAAACGAACAGATTAGAAACAAAACCATGTAAACTTACCCCAATCGCTATCCTCAAGTCTAAGGCGGACCAAGACTGACCAGCTTCTAGCAGCACCCGTTAGGGGAGCGGACTTCGACGATGATAAATGAAGGTGCAGTGGTGGGTGCACTTGAGGGTGTGGAGGAGCCTGCGAGGGAGACGAAGTAGTCAATACCATGATCTATTTTGTTTTGTCTTCGACCGGGAATGGGACGAGCATATCTTGGATGGGACAAATCGGGTTGAGCCGAAATGCAATTGAAAGTATTAACCATGGAAAAACCCCTAGACGTGATGAGTCGGATGAAGCTAAAAAATATTGGACATTGGATGGATGAGCTTCATTGCGCCCTGTCCACATTTCATGTCCCAGATGATCCAGAACTATACCCATGACACTCGGACCCTACTCGCTCATTCCCATGACGCTTAAAAAAGGGAAAGATACAAATGTGATACCGTGAAGCTCTGGGAGAAGGTCATAGGCACCCATAGTGTGCTCATGTCTCGTAGAGGTGGTGATACATGGAGTATAATTGGTCCTCGTGCCATCATTAGATATGATCGTGGAGGCGCATAGGGTACAAGAGTTTGGCAAGAGGTTGCACACTCTTGCCTCTAGTACTCCATGCAATACAGCACTCGCGAGGACTAGCATTTGATAGGATGTGACGCATGCGGAGAGCAAGCAAGCCGATACTCTCAACCCAATGGCAGCCGCAAGCCACCTGAGGAAGGACTGAACAAATGATGTCTAGGGAGGGGATGTGAAAGCATACCACATAGTTGGCAAGGGCATACGTTGTTTGGTTTGGTTCAACTCGCACAATAGATGATGAATGCTGGCCAACCGTGGGCGACATCACATGATGTTTTGCTAGGCTCTTTAGAGACACCACTAGGAGCATGGGCCTGCACGAAGCATGTTGACTAAAAACTGTGAGTTCGATTCTAGGATGGTACTTTGAAGGTTTCACTCTTCGTCGAGGATCACTCCATCATGTATCACCTAGCTTCAACTGCCATGTTAGTCTGTACTCCATAGAAAGATGAAAAAGCAAAAATCATAGTCATTGGGTTTCCTTTGGACACACCATCCACATTGAGCTTTAGAAAGCCTAGCGCCGGTGGATGCCAATGGAGAATCTGCATTCAAGTGCTGATGTAAGTCAAAGTCACCATGATTCCCCAGGTGTGAAGTATATCGCACGGAAATAGAGAGTGTGGGGTAATGGGCAGTACAAGATGGAGTGTTCTCGTTAGCCATTTGATGGAGAACGAGACCCCTCTCCATCAAACACGACGCCAAAGACCCCATGGTCATCGGCGACACCCGCCGGCTCGAGCCCGGCCAGATCGGCCCGCCAAGGCAAGGGCGAAAGGTATTTAGATAGATTTGATTTTCTCGGGCCATTATCCTTGCAAAGGCCCTTTTCGTTTCGTCTTTCCCCCTTCAAAGCCTCTTCCTTTTCTTCCCTTTGTTTTGTTTTAAGAACTCTGTATTAGTGGTCTTAAGAGGGGGCCCCTTTCCTAATGGGTTCCCCCTCTTTTGGTCCCTCCTTAGGGCCCATCACCCGGCCTACATAAGGAAAGGAGAGGGCGCCCTAAGAAGAGAAGTCTTTTTTTGAATTTTTGGAAAAGGAAGGAACCCGTCGCGTCCTCTTGTGAGAGGAAGAAGAGAGAAAGGAATAAAAAAAAGGAGAGAGAGAGAGGGGGCGGAACAGGAATGGGGCCGATAGTTGTCGCCTGTCCCGTCCCGCCGAGCATGTTCCGTCGGGTTCCCATTCCAGCGACAAAGTCCCGTTGGAACCCTATACGGCCGCCGCTCCGCCGCCAGAGGCCTAGGCTGCCGTCCCGCCCCGCCCGAGGGCCGCCGCTTGAGCGCCACCATCCAGCGACGCTCGAGGGCCGCCGTCCGAGCGCTGCCCAAACGCCGTCGTCCAGCGACGCTCGAGGGCCGCTGCCCAAGCGCTCCCATCCAGCGACGCCCGAGGGCCGCCGCTCGAGCGCCGTCGCCCAGCGACACCCGAGGGCCGTTGCCTGAGCGCCGCCATCCCGTGATGCTTGAGGGCCGCCGTCCGAGCGCTGCCGTCCAGCGACGCCCGAGGGCTGTTGTCCGAGCGCCGCTGTCCCGCGACGCTTGAGGGCCGTTGCCCGAGTGCCTCAATCCAGCGATGCCCGAGGGCCACCTCCTGAGCGTCGCCATCCCATGACGCCCCGAAGGCCGCTGCCCAGGGCTGCCGTTCCTCGCTGCCCAGAGGGCTGCCGGCCCACGCCGCACCGAGGGCCGTTGCCCCCACACCGCACCGAGGGCCGCTGCTGCGAGCACCACTGGTGCTCTGCGCCTCTCCCTGCCAACTCTGCTCATGCACCACCGCTCTTGAGCCGCGCCACGCCGCCAGTCAAGCATTGCCGAGTCACAACCGGCTAAGCTCCACTGACCCCGCCTGCCAGTACTCCGCATCAACTGTGTACGACTACGGAACGACGTGCCACGAGGTACCTCGCTCCTCTAGCCCACCCATTAATTATCTTTTGTCGTATATCTGTCGACGCACTCCACCGCGCTCGGGTTAGAGTAGGTGAGAGGGTAAATGGACATGAGAGCGTCCCGCGAGTGTCTTCCCAAGGTACGGGTCGGGCCCATTCGTTAGGTGAGAGCACCGACGGATTTAATCTTCTCGGCGCCGTAGACTCCTTCGTCGCTACAACGAAGGCCAGGAGGTCACCGTCACCATCATCGGTCGCCCACTCGTGAGCACGGAGCCCGACAAACCCCACAAGTGAGGGCCTCCACGTACCGTCACATAGAGTTTTCATCGGATCACTTAGTTGCATCTTGATAGGTCCACATCGATGGATGACGTCTACGACGACGTCTGCGTTAGCACTCGGTACCCGAGCCTGATTTCGGTGCTGATCGGACGATGACGGTGTCATCGTCCGGCATCACCATTGCTTAATGCGTTGCATAACGTCTAGTGCTCTAATGGTAGGTCCTACAAAACGAGAAAAATTTCACCCTTTCCATAGACCCATAGCCAGTATGCCATTGTGATATATAGATAAGGGCTAGGTTTAGAGTGTGTTAACGAGAGAAAGATCTTGTCAAAACACATTATGGTGTTTACATACTATGGGTGCATAAGAGCAGATGCCAATGGTGATTAAATTGGTGCCAAAAGTCTATAGCAATCTCACTACAGAAGAGGATGTGTTCCACAGTCTCTATTTGAGGAGAGATTGGGCAATAATGACATTCCAAACTAACTGAGTGACCAATATGGGTAACCCAATCATTAGTAGGGAGGCCACAGTGCGTGCATCTCCAAAGGAAGAATGAGACATTTGTAATAATCATTGGATGGCAGATGTGTCGGCCCTAAGTCTGAGAAAGGAATCTCTCTCAAAAGTTATCACAAGAGGACTATCATGAAAAATTTCCCTCAAGTGTGTGTCTAGATGGGGCGATCTATGGAGGTTCCTATTGTAGTAGCCATAGCCTAGAATAAGGCACTCCCTATGAGCCCACTCTCTGTACTTGGCCAATATGAAGCAACCCAACGTTGAGTTCCTAACGAGCTTCTTCTGAAGCATGTATTGGAAGTCTTGATGGTGCTTGATCCCTAGACCCCCCTTGTCTCTCGATCACCAAGCCTTCTACCAAGAGACCCAATGGTGTCTATGGCCTCCCTTGAGGTGACCCGAGCATAGGAAAAGTGTGCATAGGCTCTCCACAAAGCGAAGAACAGAGAACAATAACGAGTGTACCATTAGGGTATGTAACAAGAAGCTCATGAGGGCATGTTGTATGAGTTGGATAGTCGAAAGGAAAACATCCTCGTTAGTATCTTGTCAGCATTTTACGGCGGTGGATGGTCCAACCATAAAGCTACTCTTTTTGGCATTGACAAGCTGGCCGAAGGCTCACTCGTACGCAATGAGTACGCTCAAAACCCTCGTAATAAATTTTTTAGATCCATTAAGGTAAATAATAGCAGCATCAGTGAGTAGAAAATAAGAGATGATCTGGCAATCTCTTTTCAAATAATATGGTTGGATGAGTCCTCGGCGCATCACTCGTGTGAGTTATCAGCTAAAGACCTTCTCCATTAATATGAAAAGGGGGGTTGAGATAGGGTCACCTTGCCGTATACCTTGCGTGGAAGTGAAAAAACTATTGGAGTTTCTGTCCACCAAGAGAGAGAAATGATTCTCTCTAATAGAAGCATCAACTAGATTGATGAATACATTATTGAAACTTAAGTGTCGTAAGACTATGATAGGAAAAGTTCACTCGACTCTATGAAAGGCCTTCTCCATATCGTGTTTGATGATGACATTCGAATCCCAAAGATGAGTGTGCACTGATTATGCTAACTCGTGAACTAGGATGATATTGTCATAGATTTGTCAACCCTTGGAAGAACCACACTATTGAGGAGAGATGAGTCTATCAAGGAAGGTCCAAAGTTAGCTTGTAATGATTTTGGATATAAACTTGTAGCATACATTACAAAGTTCCCCAAATACATCAGTCCAAGTTCCCTGAAGTTCTCGCTCAATCGCTTCAAGCTTTGTCTAGAGTGACTCAACTTGTGTGTGCATGCCACCAAATATATGTCGATTCCACCATTTCAGGTGGAGTTTGGGATTCCTTAGTCGATATGTGGAGTTCTCCATAGGCAATGGATAAATCACTCCATGCTAGTGATGTTGCAGAAAGCTATAAAAAACTTCATGTTTGAGCCCTATGGCTTCAAATCGAAAAGGAGGCCAACGGACTCTAGCACTCATGTATGTACGTGCCATCAAATCGAAATGGAGGAGTGGTGAATGATCAGAATAATATCATGGTAAAAGTGTGATGCTAATGGTGTAATGCATCAGAGCAGTGTTATTCATGAAATAGTGATCAAGCAGCTCGTACATACATGCATCTACTCGGTGTTCATTGCACCATGTCCACATCTCACCTATGGTAGGTGGTTCCACGAGTGATGCGTGGTGTATAAAGTCATTGAAAACCTGCATAAACTTTAACCTTGGGGTCGTGCGCCCTGACATTAACTAACTGTGTGTATGCAGTTGAGATCCCGAACTACAAACTAAGAGAGATCAACAAGCCGAGGGTAGTTCTGAATATGTTGTGTGAGTTCCCCTTAGAGGCCCTCACGCAATTAGTGTAAATGTGATGCACAGTGTACAGTGAGCGTATAGGGCTGTAGGGAATACGGTATTGCGAAGGTAATGTATTGAGCTCCTTCGATAAGTCTAATGAATAATCTCTCATATAGATTAACCAGAGCTTATTGGAGGAGTGATAATAGACATGATCCATTCTGAGTTTCCTCATGATGGGTTGAGTATTATCCGATGTAGTCATTGGCTCAATAAGCTCAACTATTCCTAGTTTGTACTCATTGATGAGTGAAAGTAGATGGGACTGAGTGAGAGGGTTGCCAATCCCACTACCATTATGAATTAGAATTAGAATCATAAAACTATCTCCTTGCATGGCGCACCCGAGATTGAGTGTCATATATGCGATGTGGATGTGGGATATCTAAGTGGTTGCCGAGAAAGAGGGTCTTGTTAGTATATGAATCCTCATATGGGTTCATCGTCCTCCTCTTGCCCTATGGAGGCGAGTCCACTAGTATCGTTGCTAGGAAGAGAGACTCAAGCATTCTTCCCTAGCAAATGGTATATGTGATTTGATGGAGATCAGGCGAGGAAATGGGTGGGATGGCTGAATGAGGGAGGGGCGTCAGGTGACTAGGGGTTGTGCCAGTGGATGGATGGAGTATTAGGTGGCGAGGTGGGGGGCGTTGGAGAATGGGGGGTTGTGACGGTGGAGGGATGAGGAAGGGGCATCAGATGGCTAAGGGATGTGACGGTCAATGAATGGGACATCCGGTGGCGAGGGGGTGTCGGTGGGGAAACGAGGGGGTGTGACGTTGGAGGGATGAGGGAGGGGCGTCAAGTTGCTAGGGGATGAAACAACACAAGGACTGTAGCCTCTTTGGCCTTGCCCAATGGAAAGGTAGTAGATGGTATAGCGTTAGCCTTAGGGGAATCTTGGGACATTTAGCGGTGGTGTAAATATAGGCTAAGTTGTAAATATAGGCTTGGCCATGCCAGGGACACTAGAGGGGCTGGTGCAGTCGACTCTCTCTGTGATTTAGGATTTGATCATGTAGTGGGAGGCAGCCTCTGCTTAGGGCGACGCCCTTACGGAGTATTTTTTACCTCTACGATGAACTCATTGTAGGGTGTTGGGGGGGTTGGGGGGGGGGGTTAGAGACTCAGTTGTAGTTGGAAACACGGTTGTAGTTGGCGAGGTAGCATGCATCGCCCTTTAGCGACAAATGTAGAAGGTGTGTCCAGAAGGTTGCAGTGTGTGCAGAATTTTTGATAAATTCTCATACACAATGCATTGATGAATCATCTCATCTCCATTCCTAATGGGGACCATTTAATGTAGATGTTCCAGTAGGTCAATCTCAACATAGACTCGTACATATCTAGGGAGATTGAACAAATGTACGTCTTTGTCATGACATATAAATGTTCCTACAGCATTTGGTAATGATTCAAGAGCATTGGGCGTGAAGAGATGTGGGCGTAGGCTGGGGAAGCCAATCCAGACAGGAGTGAGGATAGTGATCATGGGAGCTGCTTATCTGCTATGTTGTCTAGCGATATGTAAGCATGATGGATCCACTAATCATCCATGTTATGCGGCTCTAGGCCTTCCTGAGATCCTCTTTAAGTTAGATTCTGATAAAAAAAATACTGTGGTTGCAAGCTCCAATGACAACAAGGCCAATGAAATTCCCAGTTATGTCTTCCAAATGTCATCTATAAGGAGATGCTTGGTAGTAAATCTCCCTACCATGCTATATTTGAAAGGAGCTGCGATATGTGAGATCTCCTCTTTAGAGAATGTGATGAGTCGTAGGCCTCTAAGTCGGTATAACCGCGAGTCGGGATCATGGCAGCATAGGAAAGGGGAAGCATGGTATTTTGAAGTGGTTGGACAGAAGTAGGTTATGAGGGACCGATGCCTCGAGCTGCCCATGTCATTGGCTGGGCCGTAATGTGTGTGGGGGGGGGGGGGTGGGGGGGGAGAGAGGGTGGCGCCTCTCTCAGTTAGGTACTATCCAACCCTATCAAGGAACTAATACGATTGGATCAATCTAGTCTAATGGGGAGGAAGTGGTTCCCCAATCGTGGATAGTTGGACCATTCCTAACAAGGTCACTTCCACATGTTATCCCATGGTCAAGGGCAACGACACAAATAGGATCCGTTGGACCACCTTGATCTGGTACGAGTGCATTGTCCTGACCAGGTTTAATCCAACCTACCCAATCAGACTCGATCTAGCTGGCCTAACTGATGTCGATCAGGCCTACCTGATCAGTTGTTTTCAGGTCATTCCAGACATATTTAATCAATACAACACTAACAAAATTATCTGATCCCACGCGGTCAGGTTTGGGTGGGCCTACTCAATCGGGCTCGAGTTGACTGACCTTACCGGATGGGCTAGGGAGATAAAGATCAGGAGAGGTGACCCGAACAGGGTCAGGTAATCCATTCCTTTTGGGACCAATATGTTCGACCCGTGCGGGCTCTATTTGACTGACCTGCTCGGGCCTGGTCTGACCTAACCGCTCGGCCTCGGTATAACCGACCCGTTCTAGGGCTCCCTCACCCATGAGATATCTGTTGTCTGGCGCGTTAAACATTTCAGACAACTCGAGTTGGGGGTCAGCCAACGTTGCATCTCACATTAAATTACAGGCCACAATAAAAATATTTTACCAAGCAAGATAAAATTTTCAAATGATATCACAGAAAAAAAAAGTACCTTAGATCTTCAATCTGTGAAGCAAAAGTTCTATTGATCTGTTTAAAATGATTTTGGAGTTGAATGCAATAGAGTGCTATGCTATGAATCCCAAAACACTATTTTCAGCTTGATTTGAGATCAAACAAAGTAGAAACATACCAAAATGTTGAGATTCATAGAACAAAATAATATCAACTTTAAATCTAATCAAACTAGAGAAATATTTATCTGTTTGCAGCATATTTATAGTTGGGGTCCAATAAAACAGGTTTGAGTGCAGTCTAAAATCAAACAAGAGATACATAAAAATATGATTAAATTTGTGACAGAATGAAAACCAAAATTTCAATCTACTCAAACTGGAGCAATACTGATTGTTATGCTATGTTTTTGTAGTTGATTCCGATGGATTTTAACCCTGAAAATCCAGTGAGACAGGTTTGAATGAAATTCAAGATCAAACGAGGGAGAAACGTGCAAAATCGCCATAATTATGAGAGATCTTCAATGTGCTCAAACCAGAGCTATACTCATCTGTTTACAACGAATTTGGGGTTGAAACCAATAGATTTCTAGGGTGACAATCTGCTCAACCAGAAGTATAATATATTTAAATAATATACTATTATTATTATTCTTTTTGTCTTTTTCTTATGGCAACCCATGGTGTGACGAGAACAGTCAATTGTGGATGAGAAGAAGGAATCTCGGCCAATCATTGCATTTAATGACCATATGAGGCAAACCTAATCAAATGATTTAGCAACACTGACGAGGATGAGGAGAGAGAAATATTTGAATTAAATTAATGGCTAGAAATCATCCAGCTTCTTGGCTTGATATTCGACAATCCTGAACTCGCATTGAGTTGAAATTTTAAGGGATTCTTTGTATTTTTCCCTCTATCCATCCATAGGAATGGATCTATAAGTTGAGCCCTCGATCTTTGTAAAAACATATCTTGTAGCTCACTTCCTCCTAGAGAGACTGATTGAAAGAAAATGAAATTTTGAAGAACCTTCAAATGTCCTTGGTGTCTGTAGTGCTTGGAGAGGTTCAACAGAGAAGTGGGGATGCTGATCGACAACAAGAAGATGCCGTGATCCCAGCAGAATATAGGGATCTAAGGTTAGCCTTTCTCCTTACGCTGAATTGTCTCCAACACATTTAGTTAGTGCATTCATCTTCATCAACCATCATCCCATCCTTCATGTATCACTCATCTGCATCCTTGCACGCGTGTTATCTTCCCTATCTATAACTCATTCATTTCACTTGTGCCCTACATTATGATGTTATCGTCCCAGTTCCCTACCCTTCTCATTCAAACAAATGCATATCACTACATCTCTCATATCTAGCATCATTCTACCTCATTGTCTCTATCTCTACCATCGTACCCCCTCAGGTTTACACCATCTACAATGCTGTCATCAGCATCGCATCTCGCCTCCCATCCTCGTCCATCTTAATCTCTAATTAGTAATACCCTAGTTACCCACCTCTCATCTTATCGTTCACTCTCATCATGCATTCACTACCATATATTTAACTCTTCTCATCTTTGTGCTTCACTCAATTGAGATCGTACTTTCCATAATATCCGTTCACTGTGAAGACGACCCTTACTCTTCACTAGTTGATTAAATTATTTACGAGTATAGGTTTATAAATTTTGTTGGTTAAACTCAAATTCTCAATGATGTAATTTTTACCCTAAGTTTGAGTTTATTAAGGTTGTTGACTTATGACCTTCTAGGTGGCCTTTCAACCTCCACCTCCTAAGTTTCTCTTCCATATTCATATCCTATATGACTATCCTCTTAAGTGTGAAGTCCCCTGAGTTTCATATACATAATTTCCATCTTTTGAATTCCAACCTCTTAAATTATGGCTCATCTTCTTTCAATTTTTTATCTTTCCACAATATTTCTTGATATGCTATGAAAACCTTCATGTATGGTATCGTGAGAACAAAAAGTATCATATTACAAGACCCGCAGAGTGTTATTTTTGAATCCATTTAAGGGAATGAACACAACATCAATTGGATTAAAAATGAATAAGAAATTTTTGTAATTCAAAGTGGATAACTAGGGGCACGGTGATTATCTATTACTCTAATTTGGGAACGTTGTGATACATATTAAATTAAACATGGCCCATACATCATAATTTTTACCACAATTTTTTATATCCGAAATAATATATGATACATAAATCAAGAGAGAGAGTGTGCATGTACAAACCTGCTTGTAGATTGACTTTGTGGAACTCCTTCAGGCTCATCTAGTTGGGTTACTTGCGTAACTAGAAACTCTCAGATGAACCCACAATGAGCCATGAAAATATACACATCTTACGCCCATTATTGGATCATTTCATGCATTAAATATGCCATCTGGTTAAAATAACACTTTTGAATGTAATTTTTGCATAATTTGGAGGCCCATTTATTGTAATTGAAAATATTTTCAAACATCTAAAGTTAAATGGGTGTAGCTATTCTCTCGTGTTTTTTATTTAACATTATAGTTTAAAGAAATAGCTAAAAATGAGAGACAAGAAGAACAAAATAAAAATGGTTTTTATGAAGCGCCTGGCAATAGAGCCAGGTGTTGTAGTGGTCATGCCAACCGTCGGTGAGCGAGCACAAGCACTCAAGCCTGCCCACATATAGCAAGCAGTTGACACCCCAGTATTAGTGCCAGAAGCAGCACGCACACACAAGGTCATCGCATGCGAGGTCAAGAAAGAGATAGCCATATACCGGGCCACATAAAAAGATAGCTCATATTTGCATGGGGAGATAATATTTGAACTCAATTATTTGAACAGGAGTTATACAGCTGCTAATATTTCTAATATTTTTTGTTACAAGAAAGAATCTACGACAATGCTTCAAGCTGACATGGCCCAAAGCCTGGGTCATAATGGGCCGAATGATATGTGATATGTTAATCATAATTATTTTATCTTTATACTGAGGATCAAACTGTGTGAGTTATATCCGAGTCCTATTTTCTCTCATTTATTTTCTAGTCCTCTGACTGGCCATAACAGTTTACAAGGATGTTGGGGCCCTTAAATACACAAATTAAAAAGGAGAAAAAGGCTGATAGGGCTAATGACATGGTGACTGACATGGCTCATAGGCGCACCATAACTAAAACAGTTGTGACTTAACCACAAACGTTAGACTCCCTATGAAGGATGTCGTATGACTAGGGGACCACCTGGGGTGATCCTAGGGCCCTCTAAGGAACCCCATGGCCAAACTACTTCATCCACAGCCAGTGGGGACCCTCTAAAGGCCTTAAAAAGAGGTATCTAACCCCTGACTCATCATGTTTTAATTGAGATCCAAACTGCGGTGGGAGACCCTTTCGATGCCATGTCCAGCTGCATTGGAATTGGTAATAGCTCTAAGGTGGTGAGTCTGGATCAAGAAGACACTAGAGGAGATCTAAAAAACCATGGATTCATCCCATCACGCAGAAAGGCAGGCAGAGTTGGACACCAAAGATAGGCGTTGGAGATCGGCAACCCATTCTGTCTACCTGAATCAGGGCGATTCAGGTGAAATTCTATGATAAATCTAGTAGATATCTACATACTATCCTTATCATATTAATTAGTTAAAATTACTTTCCAAACTTGATTTCATTGTGTTTTCGTGGGATGGCTACTTTGAGGCATTTTATTGAGCAAGCTATGCACCTTGGTCATTTTACACCATTGTTTTTTATTTTCTCACAAAATTTATGTTATAAGGATATATATAAAATATTATACCTATAAAAAAAGCAATATATTACTATAATCTACATATAAAAATATAATATTATAAATATTTACCTCTTACTTTTATTAACCCTAATTATCCTTTCTTGTATTATCTCTCGCTATCAAATTAAATGTACTCTTCTAAGATGAAATAAAATATATGTTCTCACGATCTTCGTTACTATGAAACTCTTATTATGTGTAAATACTTCTATCCTTCACTAAGCTATATATAATTAGACAATTACTTTCTTATTATCATTATAATACTTATCCTCATATCTCTTAGTCATCTTTCTCATTAGACTTTACTAAAATAAACACTCCACATAATAATCCATCATTACTATATCAATCTCCTCTCTTATATATAACCTACATCTTAATTAAAATAAATAAAATTCATATCTTCTACTAAGAATAGTATCTTATTAGTGTCTCAAGCTTATAACTATTATTTATCTCTTCCACTACCTATCTTAACATATCCCTTCATTGTAGTACTACAAATAGATTTCTTTATCTTACTTAGTTACTATGTCAAATACCCATAAAAATATTAATCCTAAGAAATGATATAGTTTAGATCCTATCTTATACTATCTCACCTATTCCTTTCACTACTATTCTATATCACTAATTATTAAATATAATCCCAATTTCT